>NW_028227267.1:26741351-27238851 GCF_978045245.1 Mus caroli | reverse complement strand
AAATGTATTCTTTGGCATATGGAGGTCAAAGGACAGCTTTCAAAAGTAGATTCTTTCCTTCCATTGTGAGGTCCAGAGATTGAATTCAGGCCTTCATCAGGCTTGTGCAGTATGTACCTGTATGTATCTAATTGCCCTGTTATAATTTATCAGTTTTACACAGTCAAGGCCATTTTCTAACTAATTCCTAAAGAGTGCAAGTCCCACACTTAAGCTGCTTGTTGAGATAAATAAATGAAGGCATAGTGAAATGGCTGTCATAGGTAAGTAACCATGTCTTTTTCATTGGTTGGATTCATTTCTGGATCTGGGGGCTGCCTCTGAAGTGTCAAGAGTGATTGTGTCACTCAGTTGAGTACCAGCATCTACCCCTGAGTAGAAAGGAAGAGGATCTTTGAATTTTTATCTTGGATTCTTCTGTGATACTATCAAGTGTAGTAATGCTACAAATATGAATAGGTCTGAAGTTGAAGAAAGCTTACAAACTTGTAAGGCATAATTGAATATATAACGGTACGTGGGAATGAAATGAATAGGCTTGGATTCAGTTCTCTATAGTGGTGTGAAGTAACAAGACAGCCCAAGAAACAGCAGAATGGAAAAATAAAATCAGATCAGTGGAGGAGCTCATTGGGAAAGAGCAGTGTCCTGAAACTAGGAACAGAGTGTCTCAGTGAGAGTACTGTGAGTGCCCATTTGGCAATTTGGACTTTGTTATTGTCTTAATAGAGATAGAAGTGAGTGTCAGATTTCAAGATACTGAGAAAATGCTAAGTGAGGACACAGAACAGGGGAGTGTTTTACATTCTTTCTGTATATCTTGGAGATGTACGCGTGCATCTTACAGCCAGCATGGCCCTTAGGTAAGCCAACCAGGACGGCTTTCTGGGGCCTGTGTTGGGGAGTGGGGATGATTCTGGGCTGTACTTCACCTTTCCCCTAAACATTATTCAGCGTTATAACTAATCTTATTCCTAAGAGCGTAGGAAAGATGCAGGTGCCAGGCAGGTCCTTGCTCATTGCACTGACTTACACGCCTCCTTTCTGCTGACACCTGCTTTGAATTCTGCAGCATTTCTCATCTCTCTTTGATGATCATCACTTTATCTTTCCCATTATACTGTAAACGCCTTCATTTCCCTTATTATTGTTGATTTTTCCATTCCTAGCATAATGCCTGACAAGTTATTTTGATTATTAAATAAATTAATACATATCTATCTTTTAAAACCCCAAATAGGGGCTGGAGAGATGGCTCAGCGGTTAAGAGCACTGACTGCTCTTCTGAAGGTCCTGAGTTCAAATCCCAGCAACCACATGGTGGCTCACAACCATCCGTAATGAGATCTGACACCCTCTTCTGGTGTGTCTGAAGACAGCTACAGTGTACTTACATATAATAAATAAATAAATCTTAAAAAAAAAACCCAAATAATTTTATTTTGGTGATCTCACAGAATTAAAAATGTAGACTGTTTGAGGAAAGGGTTGATAAACAGTTACAAATGGCAATAAGGTGAGGACTGAAAATTGACGTTTGATGGATGCGTCTGTTGGAAGGTTCTCCATATTGAAGGTGTTGTGGCAAAATTGTTGAAATAGGACAAATTTAAGTGGGCTGAAGGAAGGGGACAAAGAAGCAATGTAGAACTTTGCTTTTTCCTTTAACAGGTTCTAGGCTAAGGGGAAGAAACCATTAGAGACGAATACCCCAAGGTCCATGAGAGGAGAGTGGGTTACTTTTATGCCTTGATTTGCTATGTAAGTATTCTCTTTCCCTCTTGATAGCATTTTGAAGGTTTTTGCAGTGCTATTTGGAGCCTCCTTGTGGTGAATCTAATAATGACATATAAAATTTAAAAACTTGATTATTTTCATGAGGGTTAAATGAAGGTAGGCTTTGTGGTTGTGATAAGAATGCTTAGTTCTCTGGTTTCCAATGAGTTATGATATGATACCTAAAATTGCTATAACTTTGTTTCTATAGTACTTTATTGCTATACATTTTAGCTATTTGAAAGTTGTAGTATATTTATTTTAAGCCCTAATACTTTTCTTAAACACATTTTTAAAAAAATTAATTTTTATTTTTATTTGTATGTGTGTATGTGTGTGAGTGTACATGTATGTGTATGCACCAGAAGGTATGGGATTCCTAGGAGGATCCTATGGAGTTAGCACGTGGTGAACTCGCTGATATCGGTGCTGGGAACCAAGCTTGGTTCCCCTGGAAGAGCACTATGCACTGTTAACCACTGAGCCGTCTCTCCAGGCCCTTAGCTGATAAATTTTAGTAGCTGCTATCACTGTTCTCACCTAGTAAATATCAGCAATAGAACAATTGCTCTATATTCTGTTTGAAGACTGTGAAAGAAATGCCTGAATGACCAAGTAAAAAAGAACTGGCTTTATGAAAATAATACATATTAATCAGATATCATAAAAATTGAACATAGAAGTATTTAAAGCAATCCTATATAGGCCTTTTATGATCACTTTGAGACAGAGTCTAGCTTTGTATTCCCAGGCTGGCTTCAAACTTATGAGCCTTGCTGTTTTTGCTTCCTAAATACTGGATTATAAATGTACGCTAGTATACCTAGGCAATCCTGATCCTTGATGCTTTTCTTTTCTGTATTTTAAATTTTAAATGCTTTTGAACATTTTAACAAATATGCCTGTAACCATATCCAGCTCTTAAAAATGAAACTTCACCAATATAGTTGTTGCCTTCTGAGTATCCTTACCACAGTCCCATTACTGCTTGCCAAGGTCAGCTTCAACCTTTGTTGTTTTACTTTGTGTGTTTATGTGTATGTGTATGAATGCACACATGTGCCTGTGTGTGTGTGTGTGTGTGTGTAAGTCAGAAGTCACTCTTCAGATTTTTAAAAAAGACATTTCTTGCATGCATGTGTGGATGGGGAGGGGGTGCCTTCGTGGCACCTGTGTGGAGGCCAGAGGACGACTTTGCAGTCATTTCTTTCCTTTCACCTCCACATGCTGTGTTAGTAACTTGTCTGTGGCTGTAGATAAACCACCGTGACTAAGGCAGCTTATAAAAGGAAGAGTTTATTTGGTCTTATGGTCTGGGAGAGGTGTGGCCTCGGGAATTGGAGGATCACATCTTAAACTACAAGTGCTAAGCATAAGCAGCTCCTGAACAGTAAATAGCTATAAACTCTCAAAGCACTTCTTCCAGCAAGGTTTTATTGCCCCAAATAGCACCATGGACTGGGGACAGGAGCTCAAAACTGTAGCCTTTGGAGGACATTTCTCATTTACACTACCACACATTGGCTCAAGGATCAAGCTCAGGATGCCAGCTGCTGAGGCATCTCTCTAGCCCATGGGTGCCAGGGACTCAGCTCAGGCCCTCATACTTGCATGGCAGGAACTTTAGTGACTAAGCAGCTCCCTAGCCCCTTGCTTTTAAAACTTTATACATTCATGCCATAGACAAAATGGTCCTTTTTTGGGGTGGGTTTTTTGTTTTGTTTTTGTTTTTTGAGACAGGGCTTCTCTGTGTAACTTTGGCTGTCCTGGAACTCACTTTGGCTGACCTTGAACTCAAATATTTGCCTGCCTCTGCCTCCTAAGTGGGATCAGGATTGCTAGGAATTAATGGTAATGGATTTAAAACAAGACCACTTTTCAGCCTCCAGCCACAGCCCAGTTTGTAGTCAGAGTAAGTAATGTTTCAATCTGTTTGATTCTTTACCAGTCAATAGGATTGATTTACTTATACCAGGTGCCATAGTTAATGGAGAAACAGTTTAAATGATGAGCTTATTTTTATGTGTTTATATATTCCATGAACAACTCTTTGAGTTTGATCTTGAGTGCCATAGGAAAAAGAAAAAAAGAAAGAAGAGAGGGAGGGAAGGGGAGAGGAAGAAATGAATGAACGAATGAATGAGGCAGGGCGGAATAAGAAAAAGGAAAAATTGTTTGTATCATAGAAAGATAGAGCTGGCCATAGTAATAGTAGTGTATCCTTGTAAACCCAGCCTCTGGGAGCTGGAGGGAAGGGTAGGATTCAGGATTCTAGGACATCTTGGATGTGTAGTAAGCTCAGGGCCAGCCTTGACTCATAAGATAAAGAATAAAATGAAAACTATAGAATAAAGAAAATAAAGAAAAAAATGAAACTATAGAAACAGTGATTTTCAATTATTACACTGAAGTGCTTGTACATTTTACAGAGAGCCTCACTTAACAAACAAACAAACAAATCCCATGTTCTTTCCTTTTAGTTTGAGCCTTGTATGTTGGTTTTGAAATTGAGTTCAGAGGAGGAGAGAATCTATGGCTATTTAAAGGTAATATAATACAATA
Source organism: Mus caroli (assembly GCF_978045245.1). Classification (NCBI taxonomy): domain Eukaryota; kingdom Metazoa; phylum Chordata; class Mammalia; order Rodentia; family Muridae; genus Mus; species Mus caroli. The sequence goes on along the minus strand of NW_028227267.1, from coordinate 27,234,513 downwards.
ATAAATAATGCCTATTCTTTAAAACTAAATTATTCTTTATACAGGGCAGGACTTACAGCATGGGAAATGAACATTGATCTAAAGATGTGCTTGTTTCATGCTTACGTTGTTTCTCTGAGTATTTTAAAATTAAAATTAAGTTTTAAATGTATTATCATTATTGTGTGTGTGTGTGTGCTGTATGTGGTAGTGTGGGCCGTGGTGTGCTGTGGCATGTGTACAGGTCAGAGGGTGACTTTGAGTCACTCCCCTCCTTCTGTCCTGGTTTCAGAACTGAACTCAGGTTGTCTGTCAAGCGCCGTTGCCTACTGAGCCACCTCACTGACCCTTTTCTCAGCCTTTAACTGAAGACTTTCTTGTGACTAATTTGATTTTCTTATAGTTTCTTATTTATTAATTGTATAGTTGAATAACCAACCTGCATGTTTGTGATCAATAGTTTGTTTTTAGCAGATATGAGAATATACTAATACATTAATTTTGAAATTTTATTTTTATCAGAAATTATGAGTCGAGGATCACAAGTTCACATTTTTTGGGGTGCTCCAGTTGCTCCACTGAAAATGACAGTATCACAGGGAACAGCTTCCTTAATGTCCACTGCCAACGCTTGGGAAAAAGTCCGACTCTTCTATAAACAGCATTCCTTGTATCTGAAGACTGGAGATCAGGAGTTTAAAAATCTGGAAGATTGTCAAGTCCCTGAAGGTCTTGGCCCTCCAGGTCTTCTTAGTGGTGACCTTTTGACGACTTCGGTGAGGAGGTCTGCTCAGGTGGAAGACGACTTTAAACATTCTGCTTCCGAAGCACAGAGTGTGAAATCCCAGGTTATCCTGAGTGATATGACTAGTGGACAAATGTGTGGGCTTGGGGACGGAGCTCAGCATTTACCTGAAGAAGAAAAATATCAAAAGCTTCAATGTAAAAATAAGAAAATTACAGATGAGCAGTCTAAAAATCAGTCAGATCCCTGCGTTCGGAATTTCCAAAGAGATTTGTTTGTGTTAGACCTTAAGTGTGCAGCTAAACTAGATCTGGGCTGTTGTACTGAACAGATGAGTACAGGGACAAAGCCAGAGCCGACAGGACATCATGAAAGACAGAGTCAGGAGAGCTGCTCCTCTGACACATGGTGTGAGCCACAATCTGAGGGAGCAGTCAGGAAGGCCTCAGACCAGAGACTGTCTACTGACGCTGAATTTCTCAACGTATTGACCTCCAGCCAACGTGCTTTTCTAGCTCAAGGGAATGATAAAGGTCAGGACTGTATAAATAAGAGGACTGTAAACATGGAGGCAGAACCGACAGGAAGTCAGGGAGTCAGACAAACTGAAGGGGATTTTAGTAAGCCTGGTGGAGATTTCGAAGAAGAATCTGAAAATGAGCAAAGCCAAGTGTATTCCCTGGAACTTTTTAGTCCTGTTTGTCCTGAACCAGAAAGCAGTCACAGTCACACAAACACTGGGAACAATCTTGAAAATCCAAGCTCTCAAGAACTTTTCAGTAATGAAGAAAACCTGCCACCAAATGAGTTGTGTAGCTCCCATCAAAGTACTGCTAACAGGAGCTGGTGCTCTAAAGATAATTCCCACCATTCTAAAGCTCTTTCTGAAGTCCATCAGGTGTCCAAGAAGCCGAGGATGGACTCTAATATAAGAGAGGCAGCCGAAGCAGTGCCCCAGAGGGTCATGTCTGAATTTAAGGACAGTAAAAAAATATCATTAATAAAAAATTGTGATTCTAAAAATCAGAAGTATAACTGCTTAGTCATGGTGCTAACCCCATGTCATGTGAAGGAAATAACTATAAAATCTGGACCAAATTCTGGTTCTAAAGTGCCATTAGCAACGATTGTAGTTATTGATCAGTCAGAAATTAAGAAGAGGGTTGTTCTGTGGAGGACTGCAGCGTTTGGGGCACTTACAGTGTTTCTTGGCGATATAATTTTACTTACAGGTAAGGCCATTGAGGTATAGTGATAGCCTGTTTTATAAAGCTGTGTCTTCTGCTTATGATTTCCTTTGCCACTTATCTTCCCTGGGTGTGACTGACCTGTTGTAGCATGTGTGTCGTGCTTCCTCGGGCTTTAGGGCCCCTCTTTGTTCTGTGATGCCTTCCCATTCATTTTCTCCTCTAAGAAGCCTGCCCTAGTTGGTAGTAATCATCCATCGTGTGTCAGTGAAGTTCTATCACTGGGCCCCTTTATGCTACCTTACAGCTGTGTTTGTGTCTGATTAACTCTCTTACTTTACTAGCAGTGTTATTAGGAAAGGGCAACATCTCTGCTACTTCACTCCAGTAGTGCTGTGTACGTTAAACTATTCCTGAAGGAACGGACTCAAGATGCGGATGTTTAATTTGTTGTTTGGTATTTTACTCAGCTGAGGACAGCCTTGCAGTCTTCTCTTCTCCTTTTCTTTTCTTTTCTTTTCTTTTCTTTTCTTTTCTTTTCTTTTCTTTTCTTTTCTTCTTGTCTTTTCTTTCTCTCTCTCTCTCTCTTTCTCTCTCTCTCTTTCTTTCTTTCTTTTTTTTTTTTTTTTGTTTTTGAGACAGGGTTTCTCTGTGTAGCCCTGGCTGTCCTGGAACTCACTCTGTAGACCAGGCTGGCCTCGAACTCAGAAATCCACCTGCCTCTGCCTCCCAAGTGCTGGGATTAAAGGCTTGCGCCACCACACCCAGCTGTGTTTTAAGACTGGATCCTAGTATGTGGGGGAAATCAGTTCTGCTTCAGCCTCCCTTTGCTGTGATTTATATACACGTCCCACAACACTGGACTAAAATCTTTAATATTTTTTTACTTGTTCTTAGTTAATTTAGAATCAATACAGTAGCATGGCTCAGGCCTGTAATCCCAGCACTTCAGAGGCAGGGCCAAGAGGTTCTGGAGTTGAAGGCCAGCATCAGCTATATAGAAGTTTGAGGCTAGCTTAGCTACACGAGACCCTGTCTCATGCAAACAAAATATAAAATAAAACCAATACAGTGTTAGTAAAGCTAGAAGAAGTTAGTTAATCTTACTAACTTAGCTAAGAAAGGATGTGATGGAGCTAGGCTTTGTTAGCCTCAGCTGAGAAAATGAAAATTGCGGTTCATACAATATTAAGTTGTTTGCAGGGAGATGATTCCTTTAATTAATGTGTCTTGGTGCGTTCTCTTTGGATGGTTAGGAACAATCTTTATGGAGTGTAAGTGCAAGATTATAACAAACAGACTTAACAAAGCACTTTTTATATGTTGTTCTATTATTGTTGGAGAGGTAGTTTATCTAACTCATACTCTGACTTAGTACTTTCAGAATTCCTCTTTGCTTGTGATATGGCTTCCCAACTATAGATCTATTTACAAGATGAGAACATACTGTAAATACTGTTTCTTTGCCAAATAATACCTCTCTCACTGTAAATAAGAATAAAAGTTCTGGTTTTCTTGTCATATTAACCCATTTAATGTGAACTTATTCCCCAGAGCTAAGACTATTTTTGGAGTATCAAAGAAGTTTCCCAACAGTAAAGAGGTGAATCGACCCGTACTGTAGTCACTTTCAGTTAAGGACATTCTACCTCAAGATCATTCACCATGATTGAAACAAAACAAACAACCCTCCCCCAACAACAAAAACCCCAAACCAACCAACTGACCAGACAAACATAAACAGGAAAAAAAAAAAAATGTCTAGTTTGTTTGTGATCTTCTTGGAGGCCTTTTCTAGGCACATAGAAAAAGTCCTGCTACCTCTCTGGTTTTTCCTAACATCCCTACAGTTGTTTACAACTAGGTAAGATCAAGTGACTGCTGGAATTTATTTACCCATTTTTCTACTATAAGACAATTAAATTACTTTTATGAATGCCTTTAAAAAGGTATCTTTGTTGGTGCTGTATTATTTCTTTGAAAAAACAAGGGGGCTGGTGAGATGGCTCAGTGGGTAAGAGCACCCGACTGCTCTTCCGAAGGTCCAGAGTTCAAATCCCAGCAACCACATGGTGGCTCACAACCATCCGTAACGAGATCTGGCGCCCTCTTCTGGAGTGTGTGAAGACAGCTACAGTGTACTTACATGTAATAAATAAATAAAATCTAAAAAGAAAAAAGAAAAAAAAGAAAAAACAAACAACAACAACAAAAATATCGAAGTCTGTGTGTAGTGGCACATGCCTTTAATCCCAGCACTCAGGAGATAGAAGCAGGTTGATTTCTGTGTGAGTTCTGGATCTACAGAGTGAGTTCCAGGACAGCCAGAGCTACAGCCAGAGCTACACCCTGTCTCAAAAACAAAACAAAACAAAACAAAACAAAACAAAACAAAACAAATACTGTCCCGCAAACAACAAAAACCCCAAACCAGACAAACAAAGAAAAGAAAACATCTAGTTTGTTTGTTGTTTTCTTCTTGTGGAACAAATGGGAAATTTGTGAGGAAAAAAAAGCTATACTTTTATATTGTCATATCTTTAGCAGTGAATTATATTCACATAGAAATTTATGAGTGACATTCATTTTTAATTGATAGCATTCAACTGTGCATTATTATATTTCTACCTTTAATAGCTCATTCTACCTATTGATAGAGATCTCAGAACTGAGATTTTCTGTGTAAGAGGTAAGTTGTAGAACATCCTCTATGTAGAGCATGGTAGACTTTTAGCAGCAGAAGGTATTAGAAGTGTGAATTGTCTGTGAGTATTCAATACTAAGAGTTAAAAAGAAGAGGGCCTAGGACTTAACCTTGGAGAGTCCTAGTATTTAGATGGAATTAAAGGAGCTAAAAGCTGGACCCTAGAAGTGAATGGATAAAAGAACCAGGAGGCAAGGCCTGGGCCACCATTTTGCCTTTCCCTATCACCCAATGTCTCATGACTCCAATATAGAGTTTAAAGTTTTCTTGAAATTTCTCAGATATTCTTGTCTTCTGAACAGCAGGTATTCTGAGCATCACATCGTGAGAAGTCTGGTGTTTTGTTTTGTTTTTTTGATGTTGTTGGGGACTGAACCCAGGGCCTCACACATTAGGAGTCACATGCCTTTTAATGACAGTTTTTGAAAGCTGTGCTAGCTCTTTCTGGTTAGATAGTAGGGAGCCACTGAATATTAGTGTTAATTAGTATACTACTTGTAATACTTTTACACAACAATTATATCTTACCCATGAGTTGTTTGAAAAGTTTATACATGTATACAGTATATTTCTATCATATCTGCCTTCATAACTTCTTTCCAGCCCCTCTCAGAACTCCCACCCCAGTTTTTTTTAACTGTTGAGTATGTTAATTCCCACTAAATGTTTTTTCTCTATAGCTTTTTCTTTTCCTTTTTTTTCTTTTTATTTATTTATTCTATTTATGAATACACTGTAGCTGTCTTCAGACACACCAGAAGAGGGCATCAGATCCCATTACAGATGGTTGTGAGCAACCATGTGGTTGCTGGGAATTGAACTCAGGACCTCTGGAAGAGCAATCAGTGCTCTTAACCACTGAGCCATCTCTCTAGCCCCAGCTTTCTCTTTTCCATTTGATGTTTCTTAACTCTAAAGTATTTCACGTTCTTCTTTTTTTTTTTAAGATTTATTTTTTATTATATGTAAGTACACTGTAGCTGTCTTCAGACACTCCAGAAGAGGGCATCAGATCTCATTACAGATGATTGTGAGCCACAATGTGGTTGCTGGGATTTGAACTCAGAACCTTTGGAAGAACAGTCAGTGCTCTTAACTGCTGAGCCATTCTCTCCAGCCCCCATATTTTACTTTCAACATCTACAGAATATGATTAGCATGCTGCTTAGGGAAAAAAATAATGGGATAAATGTAAAGACTGCCATATATGCATGTATATTCGTAGTACAAGGGGCTGACACACTATAATTACTGTTTGAGGCAACACTGCTTTGGAATCGCTAATCTTCCTGCCCCCCCCCCCCATCTTTATTTTTCCCCTCAATAACAAAATTGCCTTTATTACAAATTTCTGCAAACTAAAAAAATCCAAAGATCTATTTCAATTACTTTCTAAACCAAACCACTCCTAGTTCTATTTACATTATTTCTCAGCCCCGCCTTGAGGCTTCTAAAGTTCTAAGAATACTTTGACTCGTTCTTGCTTCTTTGGGTAATTTAAGTCACTCACATGAAGCCAAACATCACACATCCTATATAATTTAAAGGTTAGCAGGTTAGAAGATTCTCCAGCACCAGGAAGTTTAATCTTGAAAAACAAACAAAAAACAACTTTTACATCTGCTGTGTGGCATCTTTAATAGCAAAGACAGTGTACAATTTAAACTGACTGTCTTAATTCTTCCCGATTTTAGCATTCTCAGAAGGATCCCATCTTTGATAATGGCAGAAAGTGCAGAGACATCTGAATGGCTCACTGTCCTCTTTATACTCATTTCCTTCAAGCCTTTTCTCTCTCTGCTCAATCCCAACAAATCTTCTCATCCTTGCTATAGGATCTTGCAGCACTGACAACAATGTGTGGACCCTTCTGGGAAAGGCGCTTTGAACCTCCCTCAAGATTCTTTCACTTCTGTTATCCACAGGTCTGCTCTCAATCCGGTGACCTGGGGTGAACCTGGGTTAGCTTTTTCATGACCTCTTCTAGTGTTTCTGCTTGTAGGACTTCCGAGTCACTGGGTGCATCCTCTTCATCTTTCCTCTGAGGAGTGTCTGGGTTCTCAACTGGGCCGACTTTCTCTGATGGCTCCTCCATGGCACTGGGCAGAAGCCTCAAAAACTGGCTCTGAACAAGATTGCGTAGTCTTTGAAAAGACCTAGACCCAAGTAGCAGAGGTGAAGTGAGTCGCCGCCTCTAATCTTAATACTGCTTAGTAGCAGTGCACTTGTCTAAGATGGCTATAACGCTAAGTTATATCTGTTAAAAGCCCATGTCTTCGAGCATCCATCCATCCATTTATTTTTCCCCCTTTTATTTTTTGAGGCAGTCTTACTCTATAGCCTAAGTTGGCCTCAAACTCATGGCAGCTGTCCTGCTTCTGATTCCTTAGTAATAGGATTGCAGGAATACACCATGCCTGGTGAAGCCATTTAGTTTCATTGTCACCCTAAGAACTTAGGGTCACACCATGATAGGCAAATATCTACTATTAAGTTACATCCCTAGCCCATCATTCTTTCATTTGTAGTAATACTTGAACATGGTATTTGGTATATCTGACAGAGGAATAATACATCCACCAACGTGAAATGAAAAGCATTTGGGAGCCGGGTGTGGTGGCACACACCTTTAATCCCAGCACTCGGGAGCAGAAGCAGGCGGATTTCTGAGTTCGAGGCCAGCCTGGTCTACAAAGTGAGTTCCAGGACAGCCAGGGCTATACAGAGAAACCCTGTCTCGAAAAAAAACAAAACAAAACAAAAGAAAAAGAAAAAGAAAAAGAAAAGCTCTTGGAAATACAGCTGGTCATTGTAGCACACATGTGCTTGATCCTAGCACTCATAGCACTCAGGAGGCAGAGGCAGGTAAATCTCTGAGTTCAAGACCAGCCTGGCCTATATAGTAAGTTACAGGACAGTCAGAACAACATAGTGAGACCATGTCTCAAATAGATATAGTGAACATGTAATAATGTGATAGTTTGAATATTATATATCTAAAATCTATCCATGATGTAACTTGTTTCACAGTGAAATCCTCATTGGTAAGTATTTTTGTCAACTCAATACAAGGTAGAGTCATTAGAGAAGAGGGAAACTTAGTTGAGAAAATGCCCCCACCAGATTGGCCTGTAGATAAACCTGGAAGGACTTTTTCTTTTTTCTTTTTTTTTTTTGGTTTTTCGAGACAGGGTTTCTCTGTGTAGCCCTGGCTGTCCTGGCACTCACTCTGTAGACCAGGCTGGCCTCGAACTCAGAAATCCGCCTGCCTCTGCCTCCGGAGTGCTGGGATTAAAGGCGTGCGACACCACGCCCGGCTAGGACTTTTTTTTGATTGATGATTGACATGGTAGGGCCCAGGCTGTTGTGGGTGCCATACCTGAGCAGGTGGTCCTGGATGGTAAAGCATTGGAGAGGAAGCTCCAGAGAGCAAGCCATTATGCAGCATTCCTCCATGGTTTCTGCTTCAGTTCCTGCTCCCAGGTTTCTGCACTGAGTTTCTGCACTGACTTTCCTCAGTGCAAAACTGGGAACCGTAAGATGAAATAAACCCTTCCTCTAGGTGGCTCTTAGTCTTGGTCTTCATCACAGCAATGGGAAACAAATGCAAGACAAACCTCAGTAAGACATACAACCCTAAGTCATGTCGCAGAGCATTGCAAGCAGGAGCAACATGTCTGGAGTTGCCTGCACCTCCACACTTACCCTCCACGAGCAGTGAGCATCAGGCTTCTCGTTCTTCAGCAGTTGGACGCACCGCACTGTAGCTCATTGGTGTCTGAGTCAGACAGGCACTGCAGAATATGCTGGAATCCAGACATCTTGCCTCTGTAGTTCAGCTCTTGTCTTTTTCTTTTGTTCTTCTTTAGCTTTAATAATCCCTGGATCAGATTTGCAAAATTTTACAGAATTGTAGAATAGTGTACCACTATTGGCAAGGAATAGAAGATGAATAAAAAGTTGACATTTCTACAGAGTGAGTTCCAGGACAGCCACGGCTATACAGAGAAACCCTGTCTTGAAACAAACAAACAAACAAACAAACAGTTGACATTCTCTAAACAGAACAATATGTCACATTTAGAAAATGGTTGCCAAGTATATTCCAAAGCACAATACACTGAGAGATCCAAAAAGACTGAAAAAAGTTGTAACTCAAACCCACCATGCAGTAGCTCTTTAGTGAGTGAGACAAGAATCAGTATTTAGGCGTCCTGTAAGTCCAACCCCCAAATAACTAGGAAAGAGGACCCTAGCCTTATTTTTCTGACAAAATTCCTTACTAACTTTGAGCTTTCTAAGGAAAAATGTGTTGTATACTTTGCTTGCATTGCTTATGATTGAGCAATCATCCACATGCTTTTCGTCTTAGGCATATCCAGTGCTGACCCACTCTTGATAATCTGGGCATCAGTATTGACTCCAGCTTCTAGAAGACTAATGACTGTGATACTTGGTAGTACTACTCAATGCAGTGTTTGAGTGGTACTTGTCATCATCATATAACTAAAACATTAAAAGCAATGTAGTTGAATGTATAATGTGTATAGGCTCCTTACGTCAATCGGGTTACTTCAGTCTGACCCATCATATCGACATTTGGTCTTTTTGCTGAGATTGGCCACAATGATGTATGCCCAAACTGAGTGGCCCAATAAACACACCTATTATAGATTCTCAAATCTACTAATGAAGAATCTCTACCATATTTTACTTTTGGTACAGCCATGGATAAATGATCTTATCTTGTGGCCCGATGCAATAGTGCTGAATTCAGGTCTTCTCCATGTTCAGCACCTTTTGAAACTGCATACGCCAATTCTGTTATTGATGGTACCCAATGGAAGAATGTAGTTTTTTTTCCCCCTTTGGTTGCCATGTGTATAACTTGCTGTCACAAATTCTCAGTAGTGTTCATGTAGTCCATATTTTCTAGGCTTCACTATGTTCATGTGCTGTAAGTTCCACCCATGTAGTTCTTCATATTCATGATTTTAATGGTGTTGGGTTTGATTTCCTCTGGATAGAGAAGGGGGATGCTTCAGTATCTCACTAATGCTGGTATGATATCATTCCTACTGCTGCATGTTGGGAAAAAGTAGTGGGGTTTGGGGTGCGAAGGGCAAGCTTAGCTGAAAGCAATGTGAATGTGGCTTCCTCCTCTTCCCCTAGACTAGGTGAAGCCTGGCTTGCTCATGCCTCAGAAGGCGAAGGTCTAGGTTCAGAAATTAAACTTGCTGTTTTATCGTTTTGAGCCTTTGGGTGGGTCTTTCGGCCTAACAACTTTAGCTGCCTGGCATGTGAGATGTGTGCATCATGTCTTGCTGTGATTGGTTACTATTGCTACTCTGTGTTTAACAAGTTAACCACAGTCTAAAGGAGTTTATGGTGTGACCAGATTTCATTTGTTTTGTTTTTAGACGTTGTTCTTTATGAGGATCAGTGGATTGGTGAGACAGTGCTCCAATCAACATTTACCAGTCAGTTACTAAATCTTGGAAGTTATTCATACGTCCAGCCTGAAAAATGTAAGACATATTTTGAATATGCTGAACTTATGATGTTTTAATTTGTGACTTTTTGGCCTTAGGATAGTACAAAACCAGTATGAGCACACTTTGGATTTTGATCTTTTCTGCCATTAGTGATGCTCCCAGTGGCAGAGAGCCATGGCTTGCAGTCAGCATCTGGTTATAAGGTGAATCTCTGAGATGTCACACTGTGCTGTGTTGCTAAGTGGGGACAGATGGTAGGTTAGGTATATTTAACACATTTTTGTTGTAGCTTCGGTTTCTTGTGGGATCACTGTAATATTACCTCATTGTAAATCCACTGTAAGTCTGCAAACAAATATGTTAGGAAAGATTTGAGAAAAAAAATTTTTTTTCTAAACAGCTATTTTCATTTGTAAGCTGAAACTGGAACTCATTTATTTTATTTTATATTTTGCAATATTAGTATTGAACACAGGGCCCCCCCACCCAGTGCTATTTTTCAAAAAAATTGAAAACAGAACTTAAAAAGATGGCTGTGTTAGGGCTAAACAGGGGGCCCTAGCCCCAGGTGGCAGCAGCTGTGTGCCTAGAAGAGAAAAGAGGGAGAAAAAAAGAGATGAACTTGTATATTATAAATCACATTTATTGTTGCAGTAAATCTACTCTCAAATATGCCCCAGCAATGAAAACAGGACATCGTTAATATGATTACATGCCGTGCAACTAGATTGGGCAGATCTACCACTACACTACCATCTTCCACATCTATGAGACCCCTTAGAACTTGCGGTTTCTCTAGGCCATGTGCTTCTGCTCCACTTTTCTTCATCTTTGTCTTCATCCTCCTCTGCATCCTCTCCCTCTTCCATTTTCTGCTTCCTTTCCCTCCCTTCTGCTCCACCTTCCCTTTCATCTGCCCAACCATCAGCTCTCCTTTATTTTACAAATTAAGGTGGGAAGCAGGTTTACAGGAAATCACCTGAGTGCTGACTCATTCCTTGTTCACAACCCCTCACAGGAGAACAGATTTAACACCAAATGTAATTAGCCCCAGGGCTATCCACAACACACTGGCTGAAGGACATTTGAGTTATTTCTCTTTTGAGGTTTTTAAGAGTATAGATTAAAAAAAAAACCAATTTTTTTATTAGATATTTTCTTCATTTACATTTGAAATGCTATCCCGAAAGTCCCCTCTACACTCCCCCCACCCTGCTCCCCAACCCACCCACTCTCTCTTCCTGGCCCTGGCATTCTCCTGTACTGGGGCAAGAGTATAGATTTTTGTTAAGATCTTTGGCACAGATTTCTAGGGTGCATTCCAAATACATAAATTGTTTTATAAGAAATTACCAGCCGGGACAAGGTGGTGCACACCTTTAATCCCAGCACTCTGGAGGCAGAGGCAGATGGACCTCTGAGTTCTAGGCCTGCCTGGTCTACAGAGCAAGTTTCAGGATAGCCAGGGCTACACAGAGCAACCATATCTCAGAACAAACCAACCAACCACACTCACACACACACACACACACACACACACCCACACCCACCACCAACAAAAAGAAATGACTAAGCTGTTTTCCACCTGGCCAAACTACTTTAAAGACTTTGCATAGGCTGGAGTGTAGCAACTAAGAGGACCTGCCTAGTCTATGCAAGGCTTTGTGTTTGATCTTTAGCACCTCAAAATACACAAATAAGTAACTGAATAAATAAACCATGTGGAGTATCACATGCTTGAAATCATAGCTACTTGGGAAGCTGATATAGAATGTATAGAGGCAGCCGGGTGTGGTGGCGCACACCTTTAATCCCAGCACTCGGGAGGCAGAGGCAGGTGGATTTCTGAGTTCGAGGCCAGCCTGGTCTTCAAAGTGAGTTCCAGGACAGCCGGGGCTACACAGAGAAACCCTGTCTCGAAAAAAAAAAAAAAAAAAAAAAAAGAATATATAGAGGCCAGTTTAGTCAATGACACTTAGCAAAAATTGGAGACTCTGGGTTGGTCCCTAACACTTCAAAGTAAGTAAAAGAAATACACCTACTTAGTAGGAATACATTACAGCTTTAATGGCATATTTTAGAATACTTGTAAGAAAAATTGTGTGAGGTGTCTGTTCCACAGTAGAGTGGCTGTAATAAAGCTAGAGTTAAGTATTTGAAATGTTTTCACCATAAAGAAACAAAAAATTTATATATAGAGAGATGTATCTAACTTGTTTTAAAGGTTTTATGATATGTTTATTGTTTGAAGCATTACATGGCATCACATTAATTTCTATAATTTTTATGTTTATCAAAAATAGATTTTAGTAAATGAATACAATCAAGCTCTGCTGTGGCAGCGCACTGGCTTATAGCATGTGCATCACCATGGATTTGATCCTTGACACCACAGAAACAAGTAATATAGGATTCATACCAACAATACCTTTCACAATTTATCTTTTTCCATGTCACTTTTACTGTCATCCTAGTTTTAAAAAGCTCAGTCCATTCTAAGAGATGTTCTGAGTAATAAATTCTAAGAAACTCCCTGAGAAGTCATTTCCCTAATGGCACAAGACAATTCTAATATACAAAACATAATTAAAGAGACAGAAGTTCTAATTGGTGTCCTTAGTAGCTTGGGTCTGTATGTAAACAAGGTCACATAGAGCATGCTGTATCTTCAGTCACATTAACTCTTCCCTGCTTACTCTTACCAAGCATCCTTTGTTCTCTCCTCTGGTTTATTGGTGCATGACTCTTTCTTTACTCCAAACAATTCCCTCAAGTATCTTTTGTAGAGCTGCCTCAGTGGTCATTAATTCCTTTTAGCCTGCCTTTATTATGGGAAGTTTTTCTTCCTTCTTCCATTACAACATATATCTGTGCAAATAGAAATGCATCATTTTCTTTTAAATTTTTTTTTTTGAAGTTTTTGTTGAGAAATCTGCAGTTATTTCAATGGGCTCATCTTTATATGTGATTTGGTACTTTTTTCTTGCTGCTTTCAATATATTTTTGTTGTTTCATATATCAGTAATTTAATTATAATATGATGAGGGAAGTTCTTTGCTGATCTTGTTTAATGTTCTAAATGCCTCTTGTGTTTGGACTGACATCTTTTCCTGTAATTGAGCGATTTTTTTCTACGATTTTGTTGAAAATATTTTCTATGCCTTTAGAATGAAAGCTTTCTTTTCCAGTGCCCATGAATCTTAGGTTTGGTCTTTTCATTTCATTTCATTTTATTTATTTATTTATTTATTTTTTGAGACAGGGTTTCTCTGTGTAGCCTTGGCTGTCCTGGAACTCACTTTGTAGACCAGGCTGGTCTTGAACTCAGAAATCCTCCTGCCTCTGCCTCCCGAGCGCTGGGATTCAACGCACGCACCACCATGCCCGGCTGGTTTGGTCTTTTTAAAGTCCCAGATGGCCTGAGAGGGCCATTCCTGCCTTCTTATTAATGAATCTTTGTCTTCTTTGGAATATTCAAATTTTTCCTCTTTGCCTTTAAGCTTATTTGGTCCTCTATTTGATCTTCTCTGCTGGTGAGACTTACACTGAGTTTTAACTTACTGTGTTTTCATTTCTGGTATTTCAGTTTGTTTTTCCTCAGTAGTTCTCAGTAGTTCCGTTTATGGGATTCCTCTTTTCTAACTAGTATGAGGTTCCTTAGTTCATTCAGTTCTCTCTCTGTCTCCCCGTCTCTGTCTCTGTCTCTGTCTCTCTCTTTCATTTGAATTGTTTTGGGATTCATTCAGGAATTTTCTTCTTTGACTTTCTAAGCATACTTACTCTTGACTTCTTTGGGATTTCATCTGGTTTACTCTCCTAGAGGCTATTACTTAAGGATTGGTGATTTTTGGAGGAGTTATGCTGCATTGTTTTGTATATATAATTCTATTATTGCATTGGGATTTTTGCATCTGGGTTTATTTCATTTCTTGGCTTTGTTGTTGTTTTTATTTGTTGTGTTTTTCAAAGGGAGTGCTTTCAATGTTCAAGTGGAGCCTGGCTATGTGTGGCTGAGGTGTCAGTGGGCAGGCCATTTTGGATTTGGTCACAGGTCCTGCTTACCCCTCCTGTGATCCTTCTGGGGTTAGGGTATGCATGCTGTTCTTGCCTAGGCTAGAACATTTGCTAGAATTTTTGCTAGGTTGAGGTTTGTCTCAGATCCTGGTTCTGTCAGTAGGTAGTCCTTCACAGGTAAGACTGTAAATGCTGGTTACACCTCTGGGTAACTCATTTGGGAGTCCTGTTGAGAAGGTGACCCCATTACTGGGCTGTTATTTCTGTTGTTTGGATGTTTCTTGAAACCTCTGTCTATGTTACCCTGCAGGTTCTGTCTGTGGCTGGAGTCCTTTCATTGAGCCACGCAGTTTGTCTGTCTGTCTGTCTTTCTTTCTTTCCTTCCTTCTTCCTTTTTTTTTTTTTTTTTTTTTGGAGAAAGGTCAGAGTTATTTATTAATTTCTCAGGGATTCTTTTTTTTTTTTGGTTTTTCGAGGCAGGGTTTCTCTGTGTAGCCTTGGCTGTCCTGGAACTCACTTTGTAGACCAGGCTGGCCTCGAACTCAGAAATCCACCTGCCTCTGCCTCCTGAGTGCTGGGATTAAAGGCATGCGCCACCACGCCCGGCTTCTCAGGGATTCTTAACGCAGCATTTTGCTACAGGGTACAGTGGGCATAAGCATGTAACAATGGCTGCAAAGGCGCTAAAGTTATATATTTATTTATTTGTTTGTTTGTTTTTTAAAAACATATATAAGAAATAAATGTAATAAACCAAAAACATGGACAAAAAAATACAAGAATCATATGATCATCCCAATGGAAGCAAAAAAAGAAGAAAAAGTCTTTGATAAGATTCAACATACTGCCAGGCGTGGTGGCACACGCCTTTAATTCCAGCACTTGGAAGGCAGAGGCAGGCAGATTTCTGAGTTTGAGGCCAGCCTGGTCTACGGAGTGAGTTCTAGGACAGTCAGGGCTACACAGAGAAACCCTGTCTCAAAAAAACAAAACAAATAAACAAACAAAAAAGATTCAACATACCTTCTTAATAAAAGCCCTAGAGGTAGTTTCTGTCCTTATCACTGAGGTGCGTTTCCTGCATGCAGCAAAATGCTGGGTCTTGATTACATATCCAGTCTTAGTCTATGTCTTTTTATTGGGGAGTTGAGTCCATTGATATTAAGAGATAATAAGGAAAAGTGATTGTTATTTCCTGTTATTTATTTATTTATTTTTTTTTGGTTTTTCGAGACAGGGTTTCTCTGTGTAGTCGTGGCTGTCCTGGAACTCACTCTGTAGCCCAGGCTGGCCTCGAACTCAGAAATCCGCCTGCCTCTGCCTCCCGAGTGCTGGGATTAAAGGCGTGCGCCACCACGCCCGGCTCTCCTGTTATTTTTGTTGTTAGAGCTGGAATTATGTTTGTGTATCTATCTTCTTTTGGGTTTGTTGAAAGATTACTTTTCTTGCTTTTTCTAGGGTGTTGTTTCCCTCCTTGTGTTGGTGTTTTCCATCTATTATCCTTTGTAGGGCTGGATTTGTGGAAAGATATTGTATAAATTTGGTTTTGTCATGGAATATTTTGTTTTCTCCGTCTATGGTGATTGAGAGTTTTGCTGGGTATAGTAGCCTGGGCTGGCATTTGTGTTCTCTTAGGGTCTGTATGACATCTGCCCAGGATCTTCTAGCTTTCATAATCTCTGGTGAGAAGTCAGGGGTAATTCTAATAGGTCTGCCTTTATATGTTATTTGACCTTTCCCCTTACTGCTTTTTTTTTTAATTTATTTTTATTTATTTATTTTTTTTAAACAAAATTTTATTGGATATTTTCTTCATTTACATTTTAAATGCTATCCCGAAAGTCCCCTATACCCTCCCCCCGCCCTGCTCCCCAGCCCACTCACTCCTGCTTCCTGGCCCTGGCATTCCCCTGTACTGGGGCATATAATCTTTGCCAGGCCAAGGGCGTCTCCTCCCAATGATAGCCGACTATGCCATCCTCTGCTACATATGCAACTAGAGACATGAGCTCAGGGGGTACTGGTTAGTTCATATTGCTGTTCCTTCTACAGAGTTACAGACCCCTTCAGCTCCTTGGATACTTTCTCTAGCTCCTCCATTGGGGGCCCTGTGTTCCATCCAATAGATGACCCCTTACTGCTTTTAATATTCTTTCTTTGTTTAGTGCATTTGATATTTTGACTATTATGTGATGGGAGGAATTTCTTTTCTGGTCCAGTCTATTTGGAATTCTGTAGATTTCTTGTATATTCATGGGTTCTCTTCTTTAGATTAGGAAAGTTTTCTTCTATAATTTTGTTGAAGATATTTACTGGCCTTTTACATTGGGAATCTTTACTCTCTTCTATACCTATTATCTTTAGGTTGGTCTTCTCATTGTGTCCTGGATTTCAAGCATGTTTTGGGTTAGGAAGCTTTTTGCCTTTTGCATTTTTTTTTTTTTTTTTTTTTACTTTTGTGTCAATTTTTTCAATGTTTGTATCTTCTGCACCTGAGATTCTCTCTTCTATCTCTTGTATTCTGTTGGTGATGCTTGCATCTATGACTCCTGATCTCTTTCCTAGGTTTTCTAACTCCAGGGCTGTCTCCTTTTGTGATTTCTTTATTGTTTCTATTTCCATTTTTAGATCTTGGATGGTTTTGTTTATTTCCTTTGCCTGTTTGATTGTGTTTTCCTGTAATTCTTTAAGGGATTTTTGTGTTTCCTCTTTAACTGCGTCCTCCTGTATTTCTTTAAGGGAGTTATTTATGTCCTTCTAAGTCCTCTATCACCATCATGAGATTTTAGATCTGAATTTTGCTTTTCCGGTGTGATGGTATATCCAGGACTTGCCATGGTGGGAGAATTGGGTTCTGATGATGTCAAGTAACCTTGGTTTCTGTTGCTTTTGTTTTTACACTTGCCTCCGGCCATCTGGTTATTGCTAGTGCTACCTGCCCTCACTATATCTGACTGGAGCCTGTCCTTCCTATGATCCTGGTTTTGTCAGAACTCCTCAGAATCCAGCTGTTTCTGTGATCTTGTGATCCTGTGATCCTGGGCGTGTCAGAGCTCCTGGAGTCAATTTGCCAATGGGACCCTGAGATCCTTGTGTGACCAAGCCCCTGGGATCCTGTTATACTGTGTTCCTGGGATTAGAGCTTCCTCTGGGTGTTGTGGGACTGGCTGCAGAGTTCGGGCCCAAGTCTGCTCAGGGCTCTGTCCCAGACTGAAAGGAACCGGTGCCACCAGTCGGGCGGGGTTCCTGCGTCCCTGGATCCCACTGGTCCCACTGTTCCCAGTTACTCCTGGTGGTAATGGGACAGATGTTGTGTCCTCCTCACCTTTGATACTGTACACAATTTTTCTTTTTCTTTTTCTTTTCTTTCTTTTTTTTTTTTTTTAAGACTTTCATTTTCTATGTATGAATGTTTTGTCTGCACATCACATACATGATCTTCCCATAGAGGCCAGAAAAGGGCATAGGATTCCCTGAAACTGGAGTTAGACTGCTGTGAGCTGCCATGAGGGTGCTAGAATTGAATATGCGTCTGCTGATAAAGCATCCAGTTCTCTTAACCACTAAGCCCTCTCCCCAGCCTGAGCAGGGAAGTTTAAATACCATGCTTTTCCCCCTTAATTGGAAGTATTCTCCTGGCCAGGATTCAGAATCTAGTCCATGACATTTGCGCCGATAGGTGCTACCCAGCTCTCTCCGGTTTATTCCAAGGGGATTCTAGCCAACTGTTTTCTAGGTAGTTCCTTTTCTGTCTCTATTTTCAGGAGTGTTTCTCCCTTTACATGACTGTTCTCCCCCCCCCCCCCCGCCCCCCTTCTATCCCTCCTAACCATTTATGGTTCTAGGGATAGAGCCCAGTGCCACCCAAGTGCTAGGTAAACAATTTACCAAGAGTCAACTCTGTCCTCAGTTTACATTCCATGCTGAGTGTTTGTTGCCGTCTGTCTCTAGGTCAATCATTAACTCTTTCTGTGTTGAGATTGTGGTGATGTAGTTTTTCTCTGTCTCCTTAGCACCTGGTATAGTGCCTGTCATGTAGCAGACGATCCTCTGATGAGTGAGTAAATACTTAGGTCTTAGTGTAGCAGATGGAGTGGATGCAGATGATCATGTTAATGAGGGGAAGAATAACCAAATTTGGCCATAAGTCTGTCATATATATGAACATATCTTCCTATCCTTCAGAAAAATTTGAATTTGATCAGCAAATTTCACCAATCCATTCTCTTAAACATTTATTTATTTATTTATTTATTTATTTATTTATTTATTTAGTGGGGGTGGGGTGCCTGTGTGGAATTCAGAACTTGTGGGAGTTAGTTCTCTCCCACGAGTTAGAACTCAGCTCACCAGGTTTTCTAGAAAATTCCTTTAGCTGCTGAGTATCTTGTGGGTTCAGTCAATGCTTCTAAATATGTTTATTTTATTGTATATAAAGTTGTAAAGTTTGTCTCAACAATTTAAAACAGGGTCTGGAGAATTGACTCAGTGGCTAAGAGTATATTTTGCACAGAGGTTCTGGGTATGAGTCCCAGCACCTGTTGGTAGCTCACAACCATCTATAAATCCAGTATCTGACACACTCTGTGAGTACCAAGATCACATGTGGTACATAGTAAAACATCATACACATAAAATCATCCAAAAAATTAAAAAAACATTCAAATAGGAGGATAAAATAATTTAAATAGTATTATAACTGAATAATTGAGTGGCTGTTCTTACAATGAAAAAAAATGTTACTATGTAACAGGTGCTAAAGTGAGGATTAGGGGAGGAAGAATCTTGTGTATGTGTGGTTGCTCTGCTGTGTGGAATGTGGTTGAGGAGGAGGAGGAGTGTGACGTCACTCTATAGCACCTGGAAGGGATAAGGAAGCATCCTAACCGTGTGATGGGGGCAGGGCAGGTTCAGGGGAGTCTGGTAGGTGGCTTGTAGGATATTGCAAAAGTGATGTGTTAAGGAACTTGTTGATGAAGAACGTTGTCAGCTTTGCTGGGAAAGATGGGATCAAATTAGACTCTGGAGATTGGGGAGCCCACTTACAAGTGTCAAGAGCATGGAAGAGTAAAAATAATAGAGCTCTGGGCCTAACTGTAGATTGGAAACAGAGTTGGCTTCTTGAAGATGATAGGTTTCTGTTGTATAACACTATCAACCTGTATTTTTTTGGTCTAAACTAAGTCAAGAACAAGCTACATATTGCATAGAAATTAAGTAGTGGTTCATATGTATTAAACATTATGTGGGCTGGAGAGATGGCTCAGAGGTTAAGAGCACTAGCTGCTCTTTCCAGAGGTCCTGAGTTCAATTCCCAGCAACCACATTGTGGCTCACACCATCTGTAATGGGATCTGATGCCTTCTTCTGGTGTGTCTGAGGACAGCTACAATGTATTCATATAAATAAAATAAGTAAGTCTTTAAAAAAAAAAAAGAAAGAAAACATTATGCATGATGTGACATAAGTTTTGAAAAGAGGCTGTTGTCTGCAGAGACTGACTGACTGGAATTTCAAAACTGTGGTGCTGGAAAGATGGCTCAATTGTTATAGGCTAGGCTCACAACCAAAATATAAGAATTTCAGTACTATGAAGATATTGGAACACTGCAAGTCCAGAGGCTAACTACTTATTTAGGGCTAGTTTTAACCCTCTAGAATAGCCTTTCCTTGAACATTTCTGATTCAAAACTAATATTTTTTAATGGATCAATTAAAAAAACCCTTTGGAATCTAATAATTCAATAGACCACTAGCTTTTCTCAATCCTAAAGCTAATCATGTCATCAGATAGCATCCTGGCCTATAGAAAAGCTTTCCCTATCTTGCTGTACCCGCTTTTCCAATGTATCCAGCAATGTATTGCATTTTATTATTTTTTAAAAATTTATCTATGTGTATAGGTGTTTTACATATATTATATATAACATATATAATATTGATTATATAATATAGATTATATATTTACATATATAATATATGCAAAACACCTATACACATAAATAAATTTTAAAAAATAATAAAACTCATATATATATAATAAAATGTATATATGTATGTATATATATATATATATATATATATTTATATATGTATATGTATATGCGCACCACGTGCCTGAGGAGGTCAGAATAAGGCATTGAACCCTCTAGAACTGAATGAAGTTATAGATAGTTGTGAGCCAACATGTGGGTTCTCTAAGTCCTCTACAGAGCAAACAGTGCTCTTAACTACTGAGCCATCGCTCCAGCCCTACAACCAATATGTTTTAAAATTGCCTTGATTTATGAATTTATGACTTTTTTTGTGAAACTATAAAACTTCATGAAACTGCTTCTATGTTGGAACATGGAATTTGGGATCCTAAATCTGTGTTCCTGGATCATCACTCAAAGATGGCCCCATAACTATCTCTTATTCTCTTAAGATGAGAGCTGTTGTTCTAGTCAGTGTTCTATTACTGTGAAGAGACACCATGACCATGGCAACTCTTACAAAATGAAGCATTCGTTTGGGGCTAGCTTAAAGTTCCAAGCCCATTATCCTTAGGTAGGGATCATGGCAGCACACAGGCAGTCAAGGTGCTGGAGAAGGAGTGGAGAGTTCTACACCCAGATCTGCAGTAGCAGGAAGAGAGTGCTATTGGGCCTGATGTGGGCTTTTGAAGCCTCAAAGTCCACCTGAAGTGACACACTTCCTCCAACAAGTACACACCTTCTAATCCTTTTTAAGTAGTGCCACTCCTGATGACTAAGAATTCAAATATATGACTATATGAGCCTATGGGGCATTCTTATTCAAGCCACCACAGCTGTGGCTTTTGCATTTGTGATTACCAACAAAATATGATGTCATCCTTTGTCTATGTTTTTGCTTCCTTAGATTCCAATGTAATTGCCAATGTTATACTTCAGGATTTATTGACATATGTGTCTTCAAAACATTCCTATCTCAAAGATCTGCCTCAGAGGCAGCCTCAGAAAATGAACACTGTGGAGTTTGTGGAGTTGGAGCGGTTGCAGCCTGATGTATTAGTCCATGCAGTACTCAGAGTAGTGGATGTCACTGTATTGACAGGTGAGTATTTTGAGTGCCTCTTTAATTTTAGCTTATAATTACTCATATACAAGACCATCTCGATTATCAGTTGGTTACCATGATGCATTTACCATGAGGTACTGTGGTCTCTCCCAAGCAGAGTAATACCAAGTAGAATGTTCCTTTTCCTTTCTAGAGGCATTATATAGTTATAGAGGACAGAAGCAAAGAAAAGTTGTGTTAACAGTGGAACAGGCTCAAGGTCAACACTATGTGCTTGTATTATGGGGTCCTGGAGCAGCCTGGTATACTCAGCTTCAAAGGAAAAAAGGTAAATACACTGAAAAAAGCATTTAACCTATTTATATTTTGGTAAATGATTAATGTTTATTTGTCTGAGGTACAGAGACTCTGAAGAGATTACAGCATTTGGAATAATAATAATTGAATGGTCCTCTGAAAATTGCTCTTGCCATAATTTTATACTTGCAATTTAGTTATCTAGAAGGCTTTTGTAATTAATATAATTTGTAATTAATGGTGACAAAAGAAAGGCTTGAATGTTTTCATGCTTACTACATGAGGACTTTTTTTTTTTTTTTTTTTTTTTTGAGACAGGGTTTCTCTGTGTAGTCCTGGCTGTCCTGGAACTCACTCTGGCCTTGAACTCAGAAATCTGTTGCCTGCTTCTGCTTCCCGAGTGCTGGGATTAAAGACATGCACCACCCCTGCTCAGATATTTTTTTTTTTTTTAAGAATAATTTATCTTAAAATTATTTTAAAATTGCACTCACACGTGCATGGGTGTGTGTGTGTGCGCCTCAGGAGTTCAGAAAAGGGCATCAAATACCCTGGAGCTATAGCTTCCTGATGTGGGTGTTGGAACATTTGGTCTTTTGTAAGAGCAGTACATGCTTTTAACTGCTGAGCCATCTTTCTAGCCCCTCAGAGATGTTCTTTAAAATTTTCATTCTGGAAAGGTATCTGTAGTTTAAGTTTTTTCATTTGGAGTGTCCGTATAAATACATTCCTTTCTGTCAGACGGCAGATGTTATTGGGATATATTGTCTTTTCAAGTCATATTTCCTATTGAATGAATTACTATGTTCTGGATTTTTATTCCAGTTCAGAATATGAGTTCTTAGCCATTATAGGATGGTCGCTTTAAAAATATGGCTCAATAGTATGCATGTTTTTTTAAAAGCACAAGTTAATAATTTATTGTATATTAAATTAAAAGGAGTGTTTTAATAAATTAGTACAGTATCTACCTTCACTACTGTGAAATTCTGATCTTAACAATGAGAGATAGTTTAATTAGTGCTTTTTGAGTTACCTTACTCTGCAAAATAATTTAGACATTGATTAACTGATTCATTATTTCAGACTTGGATGAGTTAATGCTACATTCCAAACTTCTGCCTAAGAGCTTATCTGTAGGTGGGATCTGTCATATTGTCTCTTAATCATTAATAGCCCGTAACTAGGATTTGAGATAAGTCTGACTTTTATGTTACGATTAAATAGTGACAGATGTTTGTCCAGTTGTGAAATTTGGCAAACATGTATTGATGACAGACATTCTGTGTCAGCCGTGATCACGAGTACAGTGGATGCTAAACAAAATGTAGGTCAGAGGTAGACTGGTGCGGTAGCAGAACACACTGCTCTTTTCTTAATATGACTATTTCTTTAGAGTTAAGAATTATGTGGTAATAGAAGAGAATTTATTAATATCTCTAGGTAATCCTATGGCTTCTTAGTTAATATTGAAAATGAACACAGGAATTTTGATATAAATTGTTTTTGCTGAATTTACTAATTAAGCCACATTTATTTATACCTTCATCATTTTAAAGTTTCAACATGTGCTTTAATACTCAAGACAATTCCTTTTCATAGAAAAATTACAGTTTTGAAGGATCATTTAAGTGATGGAGCTTCCAGAAACTCTTAGTCTTCTTTTTTATTCAGTTAGCAGTTCTTGGGGCAGTCTCCATATCAGCTTCTGTAGTAGGCACTGGCTTCCGCATGCTCTTAAGATAGCAAACCTAGCTTCTATGATCAGAAATGATTACCAAGTAGTTATTATTCACTACTAAAGATGATGGAATTGATGCTTTGGAAAAGAATAGGAAGAAATCCCAAATTTCATTCCTTTGAAATATGCCTTGCTAGCAGGTATGCAACAGGCGTTGGTCATGGTTTAGATTTTAATGAAGGCACACTAGTAACAGAAACCATATTTCTTGAGAATGATTGTTTATAATTTCACCACTAGGAGCTAGAGGCACAAGGATTAGGAGTTCAAAGCTATCTCTGGCTACATGGATATTTTGAGGCCAGCCTGAGCTACATGAGACCCTGTTACAAACAAACACAAGAATAATTAGGTGACCATAAAATAATTTATACATAATCAAATGCCATTTTCATGCAGTTACTTTAAAATGCAGTTCACCATTTCAAATGCATAACAAGTTAAGATAAAGTACTCTTATAACATAGCTAATTAAGCAGATAATCCCAATTTATATTTAGATATATATATGGAAATAATTTGGATAATCATATATTATCTAAAGTCAGTTATGTCTACATTTGTAATGGGATAATATCCTAAATCCACAATTCAAATATGGATTTATGTTGATTAAAATTTTTTCTAACATAACTTCCTCAAGTTTGCCATAAGCCATAGTTTACTGATAAAACAGCTTAGCTGTCTTACCTAACTTCCCTAGAACCACAATAACAAACCCGTGTTTAGGCAGAGTAGCACCTATTCTGACAACCTCAGTAAGGACTGCTTTTCAGTTACTGAGACAGGGACTAGCCCAGGCTGGCCTCTGCTCACTAAGTAGTTAGGAATGATCTTGACTTTCTGACCCTCCTGCTGTTACTCTCCAGAGGGTGCATTGCAGGTGTGCACCACCACGCCCAGGTTAGACAGTGCTGCGGTTCAAACTCAGGGTCCCATGCATACTGGGCATCTGCCAACACCCCAGCACCTCTGACTTTTAAGCAATAGCCGTAGAGACTTTCTTGTCAAACAGTCATATTTTTTTCTATATTCAACTTTGAAATTACAGTAAAGCAAAAGGAGATTTCTCAGTTTAACTTTTTTCCAGTAACCAGCTGTAGACTGTTGGTAGAGGACCTGTTTAAGTTCCCAGCACCCACCTAATATCTAATGATGCTGTCTGTGTAGACTAGTTGACTTACTTGTCAATTCTGAACAAAAACAAAACAACAAAAGCTAGTTCTTAATGAGGGAATCAAAACGTTCATTTCAGTGTCCTTTAAAAAAAACTCAACTAGCTAAAAAAATAATAAACTTTATAGCTGTCACGATTAGAATGTGCTGTCCTAAAAGGCAGTTGTTTAGGAGCCCAAGACATCATTAGAAAAGATCACAAAGATGGTACCTAGCTAGGTGTGGTGCCACACATCTGCAGTTCCAGTACTTGGAGGCAGAGGCAGGAGGAATGAGAGTTCAGAGAAGCCTGGACTCTAGAGAGAGACTCTTAGAAATCTTAAAGTCTGTAGCTTTTAAATTCATTTGCTTTAACACATGGTTATATTTTGTCTTTCTTTCCCAAATTCTTCAGTGAAAAAGTTAGGTTTAGTTGACTTAATTAGGTTAGTATATTTAATCTGATTCTGAGTGTAGACCCTTTATTTTTGTGGCTTTTTATTTGTTTTTGTTCAAGATTCTATTTGGGAATTTATTTTGGTGACTTTTTATTTGTTTTTGTTCAAGATTCTATTTGGGAATTTAAGTACCTTTTTGTTCAGCGGAACAGCATACTAGAAAACTTAGAATTACATACAACACTGTGGTCTTCCTGTGAATGCCTATTTGATGATGATACAAGAGCAATTTCATTTAAAACAAAATTTCAAAAAAATACATCCTCCTTTGTCAAGATAACAGACTTAGCGACTCACCTAGAGGATAAATATTCAGGTAAGACCTTTATACATAAAATGTTGCTGGTTTCACTGTAAGCAAAGAGGCTACCACTTGTAAGAATATATGTAATTAAATATGAAAGTGAAATGTAGATCTCTACAAGTAGCTGAACCAGATATTGATTTCTCAGTCTTGTGATCACTTAGTGTTTTTTGTGTATACTGTTTTGCCTTTACATATCATCACAAAGCTTAGCTTATCCTGATATCATCACATAGCTTATCCTGATTTCCAGCTCATGATTGTCTTGCTCGGAGTCACTCCATGGCTAGGATCACAGCTGTATACTGCCGTCTCAGGCTTTGAAGTTTTCACTGTTGAGAGGTTTTAAATAGGAATTCATCGTATTTAAATAAATACAGAGCTATTAAGATTATCTACTTGTTGAATGAATTTTGGTTTCTAGTTTTCAGGAAATTTTTTCATTGAAACTATTGATGTAGCAGGGCTGAAGAGATGGCTCAATGGTTAAGAGCACTGACTGTTCTTCCAGAAGTTCTCAGTTAAGTTCCCAGCAACCGCATGGTGCTCACAACCATCTGTAATGGGATCTGATGCCCTCTTTTGGTGTGTCTGAAGACAGGGACAGTGTACTCGCATACATAAAATAAATAGATCTTAAAAAAATATTGACATAGCAAAAATTATTGATATGAAGTCATTTTTTACTATCTTTTGAATATTTATAGAATAGATAATGCTATTGATTTTATCTGATACTAGCAATTTGTGTCTCTTTTTTTCTATTTTTATTTATTTTATTGACTGCAGTCATCTATTGGTGATTTTTTTTCCTGTTTTCTCCTTTATTTACTTCTGTTCTAATTTGCATTATTTCCTTCTTCTTACCTATTTGGCTTTTGGCTTTCTTATTTAAGATGGAAATTGAGACAATACTCCCAGCCCCTGCCACCAATGTGCCATGAATTTCCTGTGAAGTAAATAAAGTGTCTGGGTTTGCCAGTGCTCTGTGAGTTGTAAAATTTTCTGCTCTGGCTTGTGGTAAAGACACTCTTTCCATCCCTATGGGTCTCTAGGGGTTGTTCTTACTCTGCTTCTATGGTTGGACAGCACGATAGCCAAGTGCTGTCACCCAAGTCAGCTCAGATTCTGGCATACAAAGAATACTCTTACCATTCTGAGATAGTGTCAGGAACCATACGGCGGGGCGGGGGGGTGGGGCGGGGCGTTATATTATGTGGTGGTAGTAGTGATTCTAGACCTTCCTCTGCTTTGGTCAAATGATAGATCAAATCTCAATAGTCATGTTAATTCATACATGTATTGTGTTGGTTAATCCTCATTGTCAGCTTGACTGGATGTAGACTCCCCTTGGTGACATAACCTCTGGATATACCTGTGAGAGCGTTTCCATAGAGGTTTAACTAGGAGGGAGCACACAATCTGAATGTGGGCAACACCATGCATCCTATGGTCTCTGGTCCTAACTAAATAGAAAGGGAAAGGGAGCCAGTGATCTGAGCACCAGCAACCATCTTCCCGAGGATTCGGTGTGTAAACTGCCTCGATCCTATTCTATTCTTCAAACTATGAATCAAAATAAACCCCATGGCCTCCAGTGACAGTGTGGGCCAATCAGATTACCATGTCACCACACCCCGGCCAACCCCCAGTGGGAGCACAGCTTTTAGACTTCCACATGGTCTCCCGTCTCAGCCCAGACATGGCCCTTGGCCTGGGCCAGGACCTCACCATAGCCTTCTCATATCCTCCTGTTCCTCACTGCCAGGGCTATCGAGTCTCCAGTCCCACCTTTCTCCACAGAGTACAAACCCCTCAGCTTCTCATCTCTTCTATCTCTTCATGGAGGACTTCCTCTTTCCCATCTCTCCATCACACATTCTCCCATCGTAGTGGCGCCTGCTGCTGGCATATGGATATCTTTCTTCTGGCTTCCCCATTTGAAACCTAGAATTAGACTTAAAAACAGAAATAAACAATCTCACAGAAGTCAACAAAATAGAACACAGGACCCCAGTTATCAGTGGCAGCAAAGAGACAGTGTCACTAGCTTGGGGATGGAGCCAAGCACTGGGAATATGCTTGGAAATTTTAGGGATGTGCTTTCCATCCGGTACTAAAGCTGTACTGTTGTAGCCAGTCTGTGATAGGTTGCATTCAAAAGGCCCCTAAGCTTACCTCTTTCCACTATCTTATGGTCAACTACAAGGACGGAACTCATAGTTTCTGTCACTGTTTGTTTTAAATAGGAAAATGGAAAGAGAACATGCAGGAACAAATAACTCTTCCTACTCTGCTGCTATTATGATTATTATGATGATGATTATTATTTAAGTTAAATAAGGGCAAGAGAAAGGGGCTATCACACTAGGGAGATTTCCCAAAAGGGTCTGCTTGGTGACAAAAGCTGGAGAAGGGTGGCTCTTGTAAAGAGCTGAAGATACTCAGTCTCTCCTATAAGAAGCATAATTTGAGCGCCTAGAATTCTAGATTGCCCCTGAAACCAAAGTCCATTTTAGAATGGCCTCTTTTGAAAGAAGTATCCAAATATATAAAATGACAGAATTATATGGACAGTCTTCTGAAATAATTGCACTTCTCATTAATTTTGTGTGTTATTGAACATGTCTGTGGAAAAGGGCAGTGTTGTGTCTGCTATAGCTTATTTATGTGACCACTTATTAAATACCCATTCCCACTAAGTCTTGTAGAAATGTGTGCCTGAGTAGAAGAAATGATGAAAGCATCCTAGCCCCAAGACTAAGGCAAATGGAAGACATGAAGGAGAGTCGCCACTGTTTAACTCCTAAAGAGATGGTCAGAAAATAGAACACGGGCTAACATGATGCATCCTGGCCTATTCTTTGTAAGAGGACCATGACAGCTACTCTTGGTTGCTGACTTGCTTGGATTAAAAAGGAGTAGGAAATTAGTGAAGTGCAACTCTGCATGAGTCTGCGGGGTATTTCCAAAGACAATAAACTAAGCGGGGAGGCCTGTTCCAAGTGTGGTGGCAGCTTCGCATAGATTGGGGTCCCAGAGAGTAGAAAAGGGAAGGGAAAACTCCAGCTAGCCCCAGCCTCTCTCTGCCTCCTGGCTGCTGTGATGAAAACTGCCTTGCTGTGCTGTCCTTTCTACCATGGCTACTCTGACACCTCTGAAACCAGGATCCCAAATATATCTCTCTGCTTTTACGTTATGTCAAAATCTTTGTTTTAGTGACAAAAAGCTGGTTAACAAAAGAGCAAAGAATAAATCTGAAGGCTTAAAGAAACCCTTAAATGAGTATGGAGAGGAGAGTCATATTCAGATAGATTCGTAGGCTTTGTTACTATGCAGAAAGGCAAAAGTAAGGTAGGATCAAAGATCATAGTAGATGTTGTAGATACTCAATATATGTTTAGTAGATGAATACATTGTTAGTTAACATGCTTGAGGTTAGAGTTAATGACAAAAGAAACCACACCTGCCACCCTGCTCTTAATTCCTTTTTGAATGGGAACCCAGAACTCACTCAGCTGCAGGCAAGTCCTCCATTATATTCTTTATGGAAGCTGTAAGTAAGGTGAGATCCTGTAGGCAGGGATGAATTCCAAGAACAAGACATTGGTGTAGCTTATAGTGTGACTGTAAATGAACCATATTGCTAGCTGTGTTTTTCAGTTAAAGTTATTGTTGAATCAAATAATTATATTATCTCTCTCTCTTATTTTATGTAGGAGTGGTTCTGATTAAAGCCAAGGTTTCAGAGCTGGTGTTTTCTGCTGCAGCAGCTCAGAAGATAGCTTTGAATGCTCGCAGCACGCTGAAGAGCATCTTCTCCTCTCTTCCCAATATCGTGTATGCTGGCTGTGCACACTGTGGGTCAGAACTAGAGACAGATGAGAACAGGATCTACAGACAGTGTCTGAGCTGCCTGCCGTTTGTTGGGAAAAAAATATTCTATAGGTAAGATGTAAAGTATGATATTTTATTGGTCTGATAGAAACTACCTATTGCATAAAACTGGACATGACTAAGAACATAGATAGCAACCCTTTATAATATAACTAACCAAGAACTTAAGAGGAGAATAAAATTTCCCTGAGTGACAAATAACTATTTATGAAACCAAGAATTGCCCAGTAATGAGTCAGACTATTTTAAAGAATTAACTAGATCTTAATTTCTTTGAACAACCATCCTGAGGACTCTTCACTTGTAACCAACATCTGACAGTTTATCCAGAACTCATTTCCCCATCTTGGTATATAACGACAATGTAAAGGTTAAAGTGTTGTGTGATCTCCCCCGGGTTGTTTGCGGAGGCTGGGAAATGTTTGTTTAGCCTTCAGTGCTTCCGTTTCCACCTTTACTTTAGAAGTGAACGATAAGCTGGTCAGTGTATGTTCCCTGGTGAAAGTGTTAACCAGCTCACTCCGTGAAGAGCACGCTGCTTCCAGATCAGTGTTCAGAGTCTTGAATAATTGGTTTTTAGAATCATAACATTGCAGTCCTTTACAAAGGACTGGAAGTGACTCATGTTTTATGTCCTTTCCTATTATTTATAAATGTTGAAATGTCTCAAAAGGAAGCACATGTGTATTCAGTATTTTTGTTTTATCTATTTATTTTCGTGTTGTTTTAGACAAGGTCTTGTTAGGCAGCCCAGGCCGGTCTCAAACTCATAATCCTACGTCAGCCTCCTAGGTGATGTTCACACGCCTCCACGTCCGTCTGCATTCAGCAGTTCATTTGTTGTGGCACACATACAGACGATGCAGAGAGGCAAGGACAGGAAACCTGTGTCTGTGCAGATACTGCGTTTGTTAGAGATAAGGGAGTGAAGCTGGGCCTGGTGCTGCTCGTGGGCCGCCCCAGTACCAGGAGTCTAAAGTAAGACCTCAAGCTCATGGCCAGCCAGGGAGACATAGCAAGACCTTGTAACTACAACAGAATGAGTAAAAGTAAGCAAATAAAAACAAGGGAATAAAGTTGACCTTTTGTCTTATTCTTCAATCCAGATGATTGAATGTAAGGCCTTATTCTAGGCAAATGCTCTATGTAATTCCTGTTTTACCTTTTATGTTGAGACAAGGTCTCACTGAATTGCCCAGGTTGACCTCCTTGAACTTACTTTGTAGCTCAAGCTGGCCTTAAAGTTTGATCTTCCTGTGTCAGCCTCTCAATGAACCAAAGGCCTGTGCCACCAGGCCTGACCAGAAGTTCACTATGGCTTTGTGGATTGCTGAGGAGATGGAATTAAGGTTCATGGTATACAACAAACATAATTAAATGGACTTGTTAATAGTTAAGGACCTTCAAAATGAAGTATTGATTCATTTTATATAACATATTTAGGGGTGATGGGACAAGGTTTTGCTATGTAGCCCAGGCAGGCCTCAGATACATGCCTTGCAATTTGTAGTTAATTGTACACTATCTTTTAAAAACATTATTGAGCAATAAGTCATGTGCCATCATATTAACTCATACATAGTATGTGCACACATGTCCTCCATACACACACAATAAAATATTTAAGAATTTTAACTAGAGGGCTGGTGAGATGGTGCAGTGGTTAAGAGCACCGACTGCTCTTCCGAAGGTCCTGAGTTCAAATCCCAGAAACCACATGGTGGCTCACAACCATCCATAACAAGATCTGACACCCTCTTCTGGAGTGTCTGAAGACAGCTACAGTGTACTCACATATAATAAAATAAAAAAAAAATTTTAACTATATAATTCAATGATTATATGTGAATATATATATATTCTAATCTTGGAGTTAGATGTAAAGATCAGTGGTGCAGCATTTGACCAACACACATGAGCTCTTGAATTGGATCCCTAGCACCAAACCAAAAAAAAAATATCCCAACCAGCCAGCCAACTAGTCAACCAACCAACCAACCAACCAACCAGCTAGAACAGTAGCAACAACAAAATAAAACAAAACATGCACACACACACACACACACACACACAAGCAAACAAACCAACAGACAAAACCCCCTTTCCTATCAGGTTCCCAAGTTCCATGGATGGAAGGACCAGATTTTTCTTGTCATGAGTGTACACCAGCATTAGCATATAATAGAGACTCAGTTTGTATTTGTTCAAATAAAGAGTGGAAGAGAGCAAGAGAGAGAATAAGAGCAGTTGAGATACAGACACAGCGGCAGAGGTGGACAGAAAGAGACTGGGGTCTAGGGATAAGAGAACCTGGAGTTATGTGGGTGAAGAGGTGATGTCTGTAGTCACATTTTGTCTTTACTATTTATGAGTCTGATTCTAAGTTTTGTTGTTTATTTTGTAGGCCGGCTTTAATGACCATAGTTGATGGAAGATATAATACTTGTGTCCAAGTTGGGTCAAAGATGATGGAGCAGATTCTTCTCAACATTTCTCCAGATTGCCTCAACAGAGTAATAGGTAAAACAGCAACACCATCCAACAGTTGTTCTATGAAACCATTCACAGGAGCAGTTGGAGCACCCAGAGTACAGTGCTGTACATAAAGCTGTTCCCTGTCAGTATAAAAGTGGAAAGTTGAGTTTGAGTGAGACATAAAAGCTTACATAAGTTAGAAGGTGAGAGCTCATTACATCTGTCTCATACATGAATAAAGGAAGCACCTGATCTCTTTAGCCTAAATTCCTAATTGGTCAGCAAAGATACAGGATTCTAGTCTCACCATAGTTAAAAAGAAACAAAGAAGTGTGTAGCTCCATGCATTGAAACGAATCTATGACTGGATTTTTAAGATCTTCAGCTGTGATGCCAGGGCCAGTCAGGGACAGAAGGAGGCAGGTGTATCCCACCTCTCAGATGGTCAAGCTGCATGTGTGTCCTCGTTAGCCCCAGACTCCTTACGTGGACAAGCTAATCTCGGTCTTTTGTTTGCTTAGTTTCATAATAGTGGGTAGCTTTTTGTGTTAATTAAAAGTTGAGCATCTAATCCAAAAATAGGAAACAATGATGTTTATATTTGAGTCTTATCCCTAAGATACCTTATTTTGTATATACAAATGTTTGGGGTATTTGTTTTTTGTTTATTTTTAAATCTAACATCCCAAAACATTCCATTTGCAAGACCCTCAGCTCAGACATGCTCAGTTTATATATGCACCATTATGATTAAAACTATAAAGCAGTAAGTATGAGGCCCTCTTTAATACGGACATGCAATTTTTTTTTTTTTTTTGGTTTTTTTCGAGACAGGGTTTCTCTGTGTAGCCCTGGCTGTCCTGGCACTCACTTTGTAGACCAGGCTGGCCTCGAACTCAGAAATCGGCCTGCCTCTGCCTCCCGAGTGCTGGGACTAAAGGCGTGCGCCACCACGCCCAGCGGACATGCAATTTTTAAAATTTATTTTTACATTTATTTTATGTGTTTGAGTGTTGAATTGAGTGTAAACAGTCAAACACCAAAAGAGGTTAAAAGAGGGCATTAGATTCCCTAGAACTGGAGTTAGGAATGGCTGTGAGCTGCCATGTGGGTGCAGAGAATTAAATCCAGGTCCTTCAAGAACACATGCTCCTGATTGCTCCCAAGACACGGCCGCCGCCTTTCAGGCGGGAGCAGACCTCAGTTCCTCAGGTATTTAGGAGCTGATGGCTGGGGCTGCTGTCAGTCGGGGTGTTGCTTGTGCTTGCTTTCGTGCTCAGTGGGAAACACACCATCTTCCCAGACTCCCTTCAACAGTTGGACGCTGGAAAGAGAGGGATAGAACAAGAACTGTAAGATGTATGTCTGTGAAGCTTGAGGAACCAAGGGAGACAGGAAACCTTCAGAATGTGTTTCTGTGCAGCTAGTGGGGTCCTGAGTGTCGTGTGTGCTTTGTTCTTCCTCAGTGCCTTCCTCAGAGGTCACCTACGGCATGGTTGCCTCAGACCTGCTCCATTCCTTGTTGGCTGTCAGTGCTGAACCTTGTGTGCTGAAGATCCAGAGCCTTTTCGAGTTGGATGAAAACAGCTACCCACTGCAACAGAATTTTTCCCTACTAGATTTCTGCCCTGACTCACGTAAGCTGTGGAGCCCAGGACTTTCTCTAAGGGCAGAGGGCACAGGAGGCATTCCTGGGAAGGAGTGATGAAACAATCTGTCTTTTGAAGATGTATTTATTTTTATTATATGTATGTAAGTGTTTTGCCTGTGTATGTCTGTGTACCATGTATGTACCTGGCACCCACAGAGGCCAGGAGAGGGTGTTAGATCCCAAGACTAGAGTAATAGATGGTTGTGAGCCGGCGTGTAGATTTTGAGAAAATGCTCTTAACTGCTGAGCCATCCAACCCTATGAGCTATGTTTTGAAATGAAATGACAGGGATTTTGCTTAGAGTTTTTAAAATAGTAATTTATTAGCATAATATAATTGTGCTAAATACATAATTTTTTTAAAAGAAAATTCTGTGAAGCTTTTATTATTTGTTTTTCTGTTGGTATTCTCCCTAGCACTGACTTTCTGCTATAAACTGAATTGCTTTCCTTCATTATAACTGTGTCTACTGGGCTAGGGATGCAGTGCTGCAGTACGGCCTCAGGCGTGGTCATATCCATCCTTGCCCACCACTGATACTTTACTGTTGGGCTCCTGGCCCCTGGTCTGTCCTGTAAGTTGTCAGCACTGTGTGGAGTTTCCTTCTGGGAGACAAGCTTCCTCTTAGGCTAAGAGTAGGGCACTACCTTTTCATCTTTAGCATGAGACTTCAGGAGAGATTCCAATTCCTTGGCACCGATTGTCTCAGTATAGCCAAAGGGAGGGGCACAAATGCTTCTATTTAGAGTACTGGGACTCCTGCCATGATATTTAAGTTAATTGACTGGATTAATATCATGAAAATGGCTGTAGCCCTGAAAGCAAGCTACAATATTCAATGTAGTTCTTTGCAAAATCCCAGTGAGTTTCTTCTCAGAAATAGAAAAAACAATCCTCAAATTCCTGTGGAACAAAAGCACCCTTGAGCAGAGCCTCCCCTGAGGACAGCACAGCATCTGATTTCAGACATTTTCACAGAGCCACAATGACAATGACAGACAGACATGTGGATGAAGGGAATGAAATAGAGGGTGCAGAACTCACCCCTGGCAGGTATGATGGAGCAGTGCCAGGCCATACACCAGTGTGTGTGGCATTCGTGTCAACAAATGGTCCTGGGAAAACCACGTGAGAATTCTCTCATCCACTACAGAAGGCATTCAAAATGGATCAATACTTCTAAGATCTGAAACTTTGACACTGCTACCAGAAAACACAAGGAAAATACTTCTAAGATAGAGACACAAGCAAGGACTTCCTGGCATCTTCAGACTGGTATGGCTGTAGAAGGCAGAGCCTCATGGAAAGGACTCCAGTAGCTCAGGAAATAAGATCATGAACTGGCAAATGGAACTGCAGATAACTTTAAAACTTGTAAGGAGCCGCCTTCACATTCGCCATTACAAGATGGCGCTGATGGCACTGACACCCGTGTTCTAAGTAGTAAACAAGCAAGCTGCGCATGTGCCGGGGTAGCTTTCCACGCCATGTGCTCTGCCTTTCCCGTGACGACAACTCCGGCCGATGGGCTGCAGCCAATCAGGGAGCGACACGTCCAAGGCGGAGGACAGTCCTCCATAAAAGGGACGGTTTCCGCCATTTCTCTCTCTCTCTCTCTCTGGCTCTCTTCTCCACTGGCTCCTGATGGGGTAAGCAATAAAGCTTGTGCTGCAGAAGATTCCGGTTGCCCTGAGCGTGTTCTTACCAGGGGGAACAAAAGCGCGGGCAATAAAAACTTCTGCGAAGCACAGAGAAAAGAGACAGCATACAGGTCAGGAGAGAAACCGTCAGCTGTGTTTTACTATCTAGAACAGAGAACAACAAACAAAATCAACAAATGACAAGCAGTTCTCAAAAGGAGTACAAGTGAGCTGGGGGTGGGGGTGGCCCTTGCCTTTAATCCCAGTACTCAGAAGGCAGAGGCAGGAGGATCTCTGTGAGTTCAAGGCCAGCCTGGTCTAGAGTTCCAGGACATCCAAGTGGTTTCTAAGTCTATGAAGAAAATATCCAACATCTCTAGCCCTCAGGGACAGGCAAATAAAAACTATACTCAAAGTCCTCCATCCCAACCAAAGGAGACAAACTGCAAATACTGGTGAGAATGTAGGGAAAGAGGAATCCCTACACACCAGGTAACAGCTCCAAACTACAGAGTCCACAAGCAGTAAAGGAATAACAGACAGCACCATGCCATTCACAGGAGGGTGTGTAGCCCTGACACACAAGAAGAGTCATCCTCAAAGGACAGTATGAAGAGGGCAAACAAAATAGCGTACACCTTTTCTCACTCCTTAGCTAATGTGTAATGCTGTACATTGTACATCACAGATATTTAGATGGTAGGTGCCTATAGATTATATAGTGCTTGATCAAGTGTAGCAATCAGAGAGGAAGAGGCGGTGCTTGGGAAGGGCCACCCTGGATATTGGCTTTTGTAGCCTACTGGCTCTAGAGCTAACCTTCCCCACTTGCTCTGAGGTAACAGCCATTCTAGTGAGTGGCCATAGCATGGCCACCATGATGCTAAACACTAGAGGGCGGTGGAGACATACCACAGAAGGCCGCGCTGCTATCCCAGGTTGAGCTGGAAGCCACACGAGTGCCCAGTCCTCTGGGGCTCAGCCAGACTCTGAGTCATGTGTCTACTCCCTCCTGCCCTGGACACAGTGCGCTAGGCTGGGTCCCTTGGCAGACCTCCGTTGCTCGCTCACTCCTGCCTGAAAGTTTGTCAGCAAACTAATGCAAGTCCAAACCGAGAGAGCCAACGTGGTTATTTGCCTGATTTCATTCCTCCTCATTACTGACAAATGGTTAATTTACACAGAAACGGGGGAGGGATGGAGAAGTTTAAGGAGGAAGACAGGAAGATTTTACTTTCCACACACCCTGACTGCAGAGTACCACAGTTCTGCGCTCTGATGAGAGGGAATACCGACAGCATCTCGGACTCTTGAAGTCTGATTCCAGCTCCAGAGCTGCTCTTTTGCTGCGGGGGACTGGGAGACAGCATGTCTTCCTTCCTGCTCTGCTAATGGGAGGGATCTCTCCTGGGCTCGGGTGCTGCCTTATCCCACTGATGTACAAAACCTTATTCGATTCCCAAGAGATCATTCCTTCCTCCTTTCCACAGTGAAGCACAATTCCTTAAAGCAAACAGTGATTCAGGCAAACCATTCCTTCCATAGTAAGTATTAGTGGAGTATAATGGGCAAGTATTACAGTTGGTTTTAAAATTGCATGCTAAACTCAATTAAGAGATTTGTCAATTATGTTGAAGGAGCTGAGCTTACGGAATCTAATCAGTGAATTATTTCATTATATTTTTCTAATTAACTCTTCAGATCCTCTTATCAGGTTGCTAGCTTCTCTCTGCTTTTGGATTAAAAACTTAGAACAAGTGCCATGACTTCTTTCCCTCCCCTCCCCTCCCCTCCCCTCCCCTCCCCTCCCCTCCCCTCCCCTCCCCTCCCCTCCCCTCCCCTCCCCTCCCCTTCCCCTCCCCTCCCCTTCCCCTCCCCTCCCCTTCCCCTCCCCCTCCCCTCCCCTCCCCTCCCCTCCCCTCCCCTCCCCTCCCCTCCCCTTCCCTTCCCTCTTTTCTCAGTATTGTGACTGCTTTGATCACCATGAGTTGTAAGTGAATAAAGTAGAATTCCTCTAGTAGCGTCTGGTCCCACAGGTAGACTCTCCACACTTCCAGCATTCAGCTACAGCTAACTCACTGCTTGGGTCCTATTGCTCCATCTTGTGCTTCTGTCCATCCTTCCCCTCCCCCACCTCCCCCCCCCCCAACCCCTTTCTCAGGTGTTTGGTCACCCCAGCCGGACCTTGAATGTGGTAAGGAGGAAGATCTCCTGAGGGGCAGGAACCTCGAGCTGCAGTACTTCCAGGACCTCACTAAAGGGAGGTCTCCCCACCACTCCATGACCCACCTTGGTTTGCTACAGTGTTTGTTGCAGCAACACCATTCAAATCCCTTTCAAATATATATATATATATATATATATATATATATATATATATTTTTTTTTTTTTTTTTTTTTTTTTTAAGCAGGGGATTGCCTTTGTCTGGAAAAGGAAGTCAGTTTTGAAATTTATTTCTCCAACTCTTTTTTAAAATTTATTTATTATTATAATTAAGCACACTGTAGCTGTCTTCAGACACACCAGAAGAGGGTGTCAGATCTCATTATGGGTGGTTGTGAGCCACCATGTGGTTGCTGGGAATTGAACTTAGGACCTTCGGAAGAGCAGTCAGTGCTGAGCCATTTTACCAACCCAATTTCTCCAACTCTTATGTACAGAATTCTGGGTAAATTGCAATTGTGAAGTGCTCAAGGGAGACCAGAAAGTAGCAAGAAAGTAAAAAATACTCTCCCTTCCTCTGATAATTATCCTCTGACAGTGATGAGCACAGGCTGCTCATGGCTCTTGAAGTAATTTGGGCAGACATTCCACACAGAAAAGTAAGAAAAGCATAATTGACAAATGACTGCACAAATTACAACACATCATTATGGGATGCCAAATTGGCAGCCATGACACCGAGGCCAGGAGGCAGCTGCAGGAAATGCTCTCCCCCAGAGATGCACCTTCAGGAGAGCACAGGCCCCTGGGGCTGCCTCACATCGCCCCTCAAATTCTTCACCCCTCCCTGGAGCTGTGCCCACTGTTGTGTAGCTTTGCAAAAAAGGCACGTCTACTTTTCTGACCCTGGATTTTCAGCTTGGCCATATGGCTTGCTTTGGCCCAGGGATATCTAGGGGCACCATACAAGCAGAAGATAAAAAACATGCCCTCCTATGCTTCTGCCTCCATCTTGACAGGCGCTGTCCCTGGGTAGCTGGTGGTCACTGTGAACAGTCATGGCACTGGTCTGGCAAGGATCCCACAGCCCATCCAGACCCACGGTGTGAGAACAAGTTACCTCACCTGGGGTAACTCCTGCTCGGCCAACCCACAGATGCACAGGATAAAAATGTTGATGCTGTATCCCTGAGAGCCCATGGTCATTTGCTATGCACCAAGAGCCAAGTGAAGACAGCAGCTCACCCACTGTCTTTGACTGAGGGTGTCCTTGAATCCTGGTTCTCCTGGCTCTACCTACCAAGTTGCTGCCATTCTGCCACCTCCCCACCCTCCACCAAGCTGGGCCTTCTTTTTCTGGGAAAGGACTTTTTCCGCTAGAGGCAGATAGATGTTCACATTAACAACAAGGGGGAAAGCTGGATGAAGCACAGACCTTTTTAAAAAGAGCCCCTGAGTCAGAAGCAAAGCACAGGGATGAAAGAGTTTCTGAGAACCACTTTGCTCTCCAGGAACTTTCTGGGTTTGACCGAGAGGCTAAGCAGGTGGACAGAGTCGAGGTTCAGGGCGGCAAAGGCTGCAGCTGCCGCGTCTCTGCAGCTTGGGAATTGAGAAGCTGGAGACCAAGGCTACCAAGGCAGCCAGGCAAAGATAGCCCCAGGGGACATCCCCCCTGGAAACATTTGTTGAATTGTCGAGCTTTCATTGCTAACTATGAAAGTTAGCAGTTTGGGGGAAATGTCATATTTCTTTTAGAAATTGGAGTCAGGACCCACAGAGGAAGAGCTCTTGGTTGGATTCTCTGAAGAAGGACACTCATGACTCTTCAAAACCTGACCACTGGCTTGCCATGCTAGGTTTAAATAATGACCATGTCCGTTCATGCTTCCTCATACGGTATTTCCACGCGTGCCATAGTGATGGGACACTCCCTTTCCTGCTGTCTTGTAGATTAGAATTGTTTTCTTTGTTTTCTTGACTTTGGGGAAAGCAGAATACTGATGTTATATTCTTATGATGACCAGTAGTTGCTCGCCCTAAAGAATTCTGCCCTCTAAACTCCTTTATGAAAGTTAATTACA
Organism: Mus caroli; assembly: GCF_978045245.1. Taxonomy (NCBI): domain Eukaryota; kingdom Metazoa; phylum Chordata; class Mammalia; order Rodentia; family Muridae; genus Mus; species Mus caroli. Next base: position 27,195,484 of record NW_028227267.1, on the reverse strand, counting down.
TCAGTTGATAATTAAGTTTAATACTGCCCCAGTATAACCCGATTGTTATTTTTTTTTTTGCAAGCTGTCAGGAACAGCAGTTTGGAGTATTGGGCTTCACTGTAGAGCTCAAGGTGGGTGGTGAAGGCTGCCAGTGGTAGACACTGCTCCATGGGCCATGTTCTTAGAAACCAGGGTTTTACTGGCTTCGCAATCCCTATTGCACTGTCTGCTTAAAAGCAGCTTTATGAACATACAGAAAACCTGCTTCTTTTTGTTTAAGATGACTACTAATGGCTTCTCTGCCAAAAATGTATGAATCTAAATTTCAAGGGTTTGAAGGAAAAATGTTTCTATGATGAGGATTCGAACCCCGCCCTCCCCTTCTTTCTAATAGGGACTCATTATGTAGTCTGGCTTTAAAGCTGAAACTCTTCTGCCTCAGCCTTGTGCATGATGGGATTATAAGGGGTGTGTCACTATGCCAGCATGGGGATTTGGATTTTGATGATCTCTTTAAAATCCATATTGATGGAGCTGAAGCGATGGCTCATAGTAGTTAGGAACGCTTGCTGCTCTTCGGGAGGATCTGGGTTCAGTTCCCAGCACCCACATTAGGTAACTCCATTCCTAGGAGCTCTGGTGCCCTCTTTTGGCCTTCTTGGGCACCTGCATACATATGGTACACACACAGACAAGCAGCCACCCACACATACACAGAAGTTTAAAGTTTTTAACTTAAAAATTATTATAATAGCCGTTTTTTATTATTTCATGATTTTTAAAAAAAGATTTATTTATTTTAAAGAGTTATTGTATATACAGTGTTCTGCCTGAATGTACGCCTGCAGGCCAGAAGAGGACACCAGATCTCATTACTTGATGGCTGAGCCACCATGTGGTTGCTGGGAATTGAACTTAGGACCTCTGGAAAAACAGCCAGTGCTCTTAGCCTTTGAGCCATCTCTCTAGCCCTATTTCATTTTAAAAAGTATCTTCTTCAGAAAATAAAAGCCTATCTAAAAAGAATATATGGTTTTAAATTAATTTTTTATAGTTAATTGCCCTCACAGCTAATATTTCTTAGAGTTGGTATTTTATAGGTTTGATTACTATCTTTAAGATGCTTTATCAAGTTTATAGCAGGATGTTCTTTCAGAGATTTGTATAGTAATTATAAAGCTGATTTCCAGTTCACACATGGGTTGTCTTTGTACTATGCGGATGTGCACAGAGCTATATTCTGAAGCCCCACAGTGGATCTATGATGCGGGTCAAAAGAAACAGACAAAATCCTTGTGTTTCACAGAGCTTCAATTATTTTTTTTTACAATTAAGATCACACATACAGTAAACATCAAAGATGTTTAGAAAAATATTTTTCCTGTGCATTATGAAAATTCAAAATTTAAAACTAGAATGTAAATAAACTCTTAAGCAGGACATGGTGGTGCATGCCTTTAATTTCAACTTGGGAAGCAGATGTAGGTGGATCTCTTATGAGGTTGGAGCCAGCCTGGTCTACATAGTGAGCCCCAGGCCAGCCAAGGATTTAAATCGAAGGCGCTGTCTCAAACAGGCAAGCAAACAAATAACAGCAGCAACAACGAAAAACTCAAACCTCTCTTTTTTTTTAAATTAATTAATTTATTTACTTTATATCTGACTATACTTTTCTCCTTTCCTCTCTTCCCAGTCCCCTCCGCCCACTCCCTTCCCACTCACTCCTCCTCAGTGTCTCTTCAGAAAAGGGGAGGTTTCCCACGGAAGCCTGGCATATCAAGTTGTAGTAGGACTGCGTGCATCCTCTCCTGTTGAGGCCAGACAAGACAGCCCAGTAGGAGGAAAGGGACCAAAAGGCAGGCAACAGAGTCAGAGACAGCACCTGCCCTTGCTGTCCACTTAAGGACCCAGCTACACAGCTGTACCATATCATATGTGCCTTAGGCCAGACCCATGCAGGCTTTCTGGTTGGTAGTTCACCCTCTGTGAGCCCTTATGGGCCCAACTTAGTTGATTCTGTAAGTTTTCTTGTCATGCCCTTGACCCCTCTGTCTCCTACAAATCCCCAAACCCTCTTATTAAAAGTAAAACAAGTGGCCGGGCGGTGGTGACACATGCCTTTAATCCCAGCACTTGGGATGCAGAGGCAGGTGGATTTCTGAGTTCGAGGCCAGCCTGGTCTACAAAGTGAGTTCCAGGACAGCCAGGGCTACACAGAGAAACCCTGTCTCAAAAAAAAAAAAAAAAAAAAAAAGTAAAACAAGTGGATAAACATATCATGCTAACGGATTGAAAGTTGAATAACCGACATTTGTCAGAGGGTTCTCATATTAGTATGTGTTAAATAAAATTGGATCAAATTGTATACTTTTCTGAGAAACTGATCACCTTATTCTAAGATATTCTGTGGGACTGTAAAATTTTCTGCTAGAGTCACAGGATCTGAGACAGCCCCTGCGAGCTCACACTGGCCCACGAAAACCTGCATGTCTCTTTGCCATTCTAAGTCTATACATGTCCCTACAATATGTCTGTTCCCTCTGTCATTCCTCAGAGCAATCAGCCTGCTGATTTCTTGCCATTACAGTTTCTCAGAGGCCTGTCAGATGTACCAGTCTGCCAACTTTCGCTGGTCATCCGGGGAAGACCACTGCAAATCACGGGTCTCACGCTGGAGTATGGGTGTGGTGGCATCCATGGTCTCCAGGTTCCAGATGAAATACTGTAGTTCTGTTTTCAGCTGCCTGCCCTGCAGGTACAAGGATCTCCGTGTGTGTGTGTGTGTGTGTGTGTGTGTGTGTGTGAAGCTATTGGAAGCCACTGCAGTGTGAGTCACCCTGAAAGTATGTACGTGAAGCGAGAGAGAAAGAAACAAACAAGATGGTGTGTCCTTGTGGACCAGTCAGGCAGAACTGGTATTTGCGTACTGATAGACATCAGAAGTGGACCTAAAGAGCACAGATAACGCTCCCGTCACTTCACTGAAGATGACAAGAGAGACACAGGCAGACAGTTCAGCTTTAGGTACAGTGCATGGACTCGTCTGCCTGTCTGCAGCTTAGGGTACAGACACACAGAGAAATAACAGGCACGGTGGCTGCTCACTAGATCAACTAATGGGCATTTGATGACAGCGACTTTGATTCTGGGGACCACTGACCTAATGAAGTTTATACCTCTTGCCACAGTCATCGGTTTTGTGCACAATACCATGGTTCCATGGATTCACCTGTCCAAAGTAAGAGTTAGGAACTGAATGCCCAAATTCTGGTAACCAGGTAACCATGAAACCCAGCAAGAGATCACCTGAAGTGGGGCAAGCGGTGTGGCATCCCCAGGAGGATGGCTGTGCTCATGATGTCATGCAAATTTGGCTGCATTGTGTTATATGGCTCCAGGGAATAGCTACACTGGCAAGCTGTGCCGACCACCTCGACCACCTCGTTGACCTCCTGGTATGTGGTTGGGCTGCTCAACAGGTCTCTCTCTCCCTGTTGTGGCCCACAGTTCACTCTGCTGGGTGGAAGACAGAGAACGCCCAGCTTGGAAAACAGTGCAGCAGTGGACTCAACCCACCACCAGCTTTCCAAGGTGGCGGGACTTAGCTGGTGCTGTGCTCCCATTCACGTGCAGCTGTGCTCCACCAAACAGAGTATCAGTTCTCAACCTCTGAGATCCTGTTTGAGGTCACAACCTTGATGATCAGGAGCCCTGCAGATCCGGAGGGGTTAGGTGGGTTGGGAGAGGCTCCCGGCCAGATACTGGCTGAAACTGGGTTGTATCCCTTTTCCTTCCTGCACACGAACACTCATGAGCTCAGGCTAGCCCCACAGTGCACTGAATGTTAGAGGGGATGTCCACAGTGTGGTGTGGTGTCGCACATCCTGATGGGGACACAATGGCTCAGGGCTCCGTGGGGCGGCAGAGTGCATGCCAGCGCTTCACCAGCTCCTTCGGCTTTCGAAGCATCTCCCCCCAGTGTTCCAGCTCTTTGCCACGGGTGTACATGTACGGGCCCACTACCACGCGGCCCAGGGGGGAGCTCTCTGCAGGGGAGGGAAAGCTTTGTCACGTCCTTAAATACAGAAGCTGTACTCTCATCCTAAGGTCTGCACTGACTTTTGTTTCCCATCCCCTGCTCTCTGGGAGGAAGTAGCAAGCCCCTCCTCCCTGAGCCTGAGCCTGAGCCACAGCCACCCAGCACTGTTTCCTCCCCCTGGGACCTTAGAGAAGAAGATGAGGTGAGAGCTTGCATTGCAGCCCTGTCCCTCACTGCCCTGACCCCTGGCCCAGGTCACATTAAACCCAGACATGTTGAATTGCTATGGGAGAAAGCATTTTTGTAGGAGGAAGGCCTCTTCCATTGCTTCCTTGCACACCGGGCAAGAGCATGAAGCAGTAATGTCCACCCATCATCTACCACTGGGGAGAAGGTCCCAAATCCAGCCCAGGAACAGCCATGGCCCAGTGGCTTTGCTTCGTAGTTAGTGATGGTGGATTCTAGTGGATGGGTCGTGCAGGACCACTGGCAAGGATAACCCATCCAGGACCTTGACTGGCCATCTCGGAAGGCATGATGAAAGGCAGAGAACACAGTACTCACGACAGGAAACCAATTGCCTGACATCTTTGACAATTCACCCAGAACGAGGAAGAAACAACTACCCTTGAGCCTCTTTCTAGGGTACTACAGACAAAGTCCAATTGGACTAAGGCTGGCCACGAGCCCCAGGCTACCTATCGGCAAGCTCTGTGGCCACGGGCAAGTGTCTCAGCCTCTCTGAGAGCTAGTTTCTTTAATTAGAAGCAGGGACAACTCCATTTGAGGGTAGCCATTGAGTGCTGCCTACAACTGAGTGGCCCCTGCTACCCATTGCCCCAACACCATGTCCCCTGCTTCCCATTCCCCAGGCCTTACTGTTCCCTTCTGTGGTCTGCAGCACCACCAGGCTAAGGCTGGCGGTGTCCAGCTCATTGGTGTCAACCTTGAAGCTGAAGGTTTCATTGTACACAGGGTTGATGGAGCCCAGTACAGCCGAAGTCCTCTTGCACTTGACGAATTTGTTGTGATTCATCAGAGACACCTTGACAGACACGCCTGTGGAGCAGTGCACATACACTAGTGGGCAGGAGAAGTGGGCACAAGCCCAGCTCCTAAAGTGGGATCTCTGGCTAGGAGGCACGTGCCCCCTCTGAATCACCAGATCCCCATCACTTTCTGGTCCCTGCTGCCCAGGCTGGCGGATGTGGCTGGAGCAAACAATGTGATGTTTTATGACCCACAGAAACCTGGCTTCCTTTTCCTTCCTCTGGCACTGGAGGCTCTCATGCTCAGCTGGCCCAGTTTACTGGAACCTGGCACCATAGCCCAGCCTCCCTGCTGGGAAGGCATTGCCTGTTGGGAACTCAGGCTTTGGACCTTCTCAAACCCCTGCTCATCCTGAAGCTGAGGGCTTCAGGGTGGGGTACAGATGAGCTCAGATGCTCTGAACTCCAGCAGCTAGCAGGCTGGGCATCATCAAGTGAGCAGGCTTAGTGCCTGGTTCCAGTTTTCTGGAAGGCCAGGAAGCAGAGCACTATTAGAGTACCAGTCCCCCCAAGGAGTAGGAGCCTTTCCTTAGGCATGGGGAAGCATGGGGCTGAACCTGCAGACACTGGAACCATTCAGCAAAGGGACAGGCCAGGTAGGCAAGGCAGTTTGAAGAACCAAGACACTGCACTGAGGAACAAGAGGGACAGGGCAAGGTCTCCGGTCAAGGCAGAGCCCTTGGCAGCTACTGTTGCCTTAGAAAAGGCTTTTGATACCAAAGGTATCCGCAGAGGGAGGACAGAGCAGAGGAGGTGCTGGGTGCTTGCTCTTAGGCACGTGAAGCACAATTTGGATGCCTGGTATGGAGGTCAGACTCTGCCTAGCCCTGGCTAGGCTCACTAGGAGGAACCTTCTTTAGGATCAGGGGTGACTCACTGACAACACTTCTGTCCTCCTGGAGCTGGAGACCCTTGGCCCGGAGCACGACCACAGTCAGGCGGCTCAGGTAGTCGTTGTAGCTGAGGCAGAACTGGATATCACCAAACTCAGAGGGGGGCTAGGGAGGCAGAGACAGAAGGGCTTACTCCTGTCACTCTGGCCAGAAGAGGACTTTGGGTACTTTCCTCTATCACTCTCTGCCTCTGTCACTTATTGCCTTGAGACATGGTCTCTTAGGGAACCGGAAGTCCTCTGTGTTAGGCTGGCTGGCCAGCAAGCTCCCAGACTCCATCCGTGCCCAGTGACAGGGTTATAAGACTGCATGCCAGACTTTCATATGGTGCTAGAGATGTGAATTCAGGTTCTCTTTTTTCCAGCGAGTACTCTTACCCACTGTGCCATTTCTCTACTTCTGCCCAAAGTTAGTTAAAATACTGTATAAAGTTATATCTGCACATTGCGATTAATGTGCATATAATGTACATTGAATTGGACTTTAGTCCCCTCCCCAAGATAGCTCATTATGTATATGTAAATATTGCAAAATTTAAAAAAAAATCTAAGATCTGAAACCTTCCCAGTCCTAAGCATTCTGGGTAAGAGATCCCTAACCTGTAGTAATGGACCAGAGCCTAATCTCTGGATTTTAAAGCCTGGCTGGGCTCACATGGGTCCTCCCTGAGGAATTGGAAAGGAGAGATAAACATTTCCCTGGACCTAGGCATTCCCATTTGCTGTGTCCCCTTTCACAGCCTTCTGACCTGTGTGAGAATCCAAATGTGCATGTCTTTGTGAGATAGAGGCTCACTTCCATAGCCCAAGCTGGCTTCCAATTTGTGATACAGGCTAGAGGCTCAGCAGGTTAAACCTGACTAAGCTCAGTCTCCAAGGGCTGTGTGGTGGAAGGAGAATTAGTCCTGCAAGCTGTCCTCTAATCCTTCCTTACAAGTCTGACACGGCACCCCACCCCAAGGGAAGGTGCTGGCCAGGCGGTGCCAGGGGACCCTGTGCATATCTTGGTTACCCACAGTATGCCGATACCAAGTGCTATGTGTCTGGCGACCATCTCACCTCCAGGTTCTTAGCTTCCAGGTCTCTCCAGATGATACGGTGGTGGTCCCCTGCCAGAGTCTCATTCTTCAATGGGAATAGCACCTGTCCCAGGAGCTGGTGCTTCCTCTGCTTGTTTACATGGTACACGGAGAACTTCAGCACTCTCTGGGTGACACTTTGGCTGGATACCTAAGGAAGGAGAGGACCCAGGCCAGGGTCAGGTCTGGGAGTAGGGGCCAGGTGGAAAATATAACATGTTGGATACAGGATATACATCCAAACCTTCCTTGGGGAAGCCTCTCAGCAGCAAGGCCCCATCATGGGGCAGTGCATACCTAGGCTTGGGCCTCATCATACAGTGTTTTGAGAGGACTTGTACCCATTGCTGCCTGGGGCTCCTTGGTACCCTAGTAACCAGGATCTGCCCTTGCAACGTGTTTACTTGCAGAAAAGGTGTGCCAGAAATCATGACCCGGTTTTGTGGAGATGGGCTCTCTTTTCTCAGAGCTGTGGCCTTCACAACTGTGCGATGGGGGTCATGATTCTTCTTGTCTCGATGGTAAAGCCCCAATCTCTGTGTCCGGCCTACAGCAGATGGCCAAGCAGTACTGATCGGCCTCTTCAGATCCGTCTTCCCAGAGCACGGAGGCCAGGCTCACGTTGGGGCGTGCTAACTGGTCACACTTCAGATAATAAGAGACAGAGTGCTTATCCCTGAACGGAACATCCTTTTCAGCCCTCGCCCCATCCGAGGCTCATGAGACATCTCAGAGAAATGGAGGACTGTAAGAACCTGTGCAGGGTGACTGCCTTGGATTCCAGGACTTGGGAGGCAGAAGCAGTAGGATCTCTGTGAGTTCAAGAGAGACACAAACATGGACTGTGCTGTGGGTATTTGGATGGGGAGGTACTTGGAGCAGCAACGGGGAGAATCTGATCAGGTTTTATTGGAAGCACATATATGAAATTCTCAAGAATAACGAAAAATTAATACTAAAAAGTTAATATTAAAATACCCTATGGCAAGGGCCTAGCATCAAGCTGTAACAAAAAAGAAGGAGAAGGAGAGGGAGGAGGAGGGAGAGGAGGAGAAGGAGGAAGAGGAGAAGGGAAGGAAGAAAGAAAAAAAAAGAAAGAAGGAAAGAAAGAGAAAAAAATCAAATTTGAATAAATAATTAAGACAATCCCTTAAAACAAAACAGAAAAACAAGCAAACAAACAAACAAGAAAGCCTTTGGGTGTGAGAGCCTGGGGAACTGATAAGAGCAGGGCAGGTACCCTCTGTAGGTCTCCCAGCGCTCGCTCCTGCAGGAGGGCCTCCTCTGGCTGGGCCACACGTCTTCCCAGCTCTCAGCCTCCTGCAGAAGGCCTGAACCATACTCCAGCCCCCTGTGATCACATGCTTCTGGAAGTGGACTGGCCTCTCCTCCCCTTGGGCCATTGTGTTGCACAGCTCTTGAGAACGTTTGTCCAAGACCTCTTGGCAGGTCCTTCTAAGAGGTCCAGACACCTGCTGTGGTTCCCAGGCTGCTGTAAGCACGGGGCACAGGCTTCCTACCCAACCTTAGACTCAGGGTATGGCAAAGGCACCAAAGGCTGCAGCCATGGCTCCTGTCCTTGACAGGTCCACCAGGACAAGCAGTTTCTGCCCCAACTCAAATAGGCCTGAGGGTCTTCCTTGGATGACCTTGCCTATAAGGCCCAGGGCATTGGGTCACTTGAGACCAGAGCTCCTGAGACCAGAGCCTAGCATTGAGTAGACATTTCAAAATGTGCTTTCACTTTTTTCTTTCTCCAAGGCAGCCAGGACAGGAGGAACCCAGTGTCTGACCACCTATCTCTAAGCCTCATTAATAAACAAGACAAACCAAACCCCTCATCACCAGGGGCTACCTCCGGAAGATCCTGCTCCTGCCTCTGAGTGAGCCGAGCTGGAGGCTCAAGTGTCTTGGAGGGCTGGAAAGCTCTTACTGTAGGAAGCCAGCTTATCCTGCACAATGCTCCCTCCCAGGGAGCCCAAGGGCACTGGATACCACTGCTCCAGAAGTACCTGGAAGATGAAGTTCTCATCAAACTGTGGGTTACAAATTTTGTGTTTGGTCTTGGACTGGAGGAAGCGCCGTTCATCAGGCAGCAGGTGGAGCTTCACCAAGGTGCTGCAGGTCTCAGAGGGGACTTGCAGTTGCCGGGCCTTAATCAGGCCCACCAGCAGCCTCTCAGACTCCTGCTGGTACTCCACGGAGAACCACAGCCGGCCCAGGCAGCCATCAGGGAAGCCTGTCTCACTCGTGTCCTCTGGGGACTTGTACAGCTCCGGGTTGATGCTCCCCATCTCACATGCATCTCCTACAACAGAAGGGGAGGGAGGTCTGGCGGGCCAGAGAAAGACAGGGACACTGGGGACAGTGGCCAGCTCTTGGTGCACCCACAGCATTGCCAGGCAGCTCATTATATGTCAGAGCCATTCTACCTGTCCCTGATTGTCCCCACAATCTTGGAGATCAGGGCGTGTTTCCTGATGAATCATCCCCTGCACTTGGCCGGGCTCCTCTCTACAGTGTCTAGGGAAGGATAAAGAGTGCCGAAATGTTGCCTTTCTTCTTAGAGCTCTTTTTTTTTTTTTAAGATTTATTTATTTTTGTTGCCTTTCTTCTTACTCTTCAACTTCAAATGGATACTGGCATGCACCCGGGAGATCTTCAGAGGAAAGAGGTGACTGCTAAGCTCTGTGATCACTCTCTATCCTTCTGCCCTCTCAGTTGACCAATCAATCCATCAGCCTGGGGCAGGACCTAGTCCAGTTCTGTTCCAGGGCATGCACGGGTTCCAATTCTATACTGAACCCTTTACATTTTTTGTTTTATTTCTTTTTTCTTTTTTTTTTTTGTGAGTATGTGTGTGTATGGGCATGCACATGATATCATGGTTGTGTGTGTGTGTGTTTGTGTGTCAGAGGATAACCCTGTGGAGCCCATTCTTGAACTTCACTTTACATGGGATTCTGGGGATCACATGTAAGCAGTCAAGTTTATGTGGCATGTGCTTTTTACCCGCAAAGCCCTCTCATGGGCTCCTATGTCAAATTCCTGCTACCTCTGTATCCTTGGGCAAAGTACTGATGATGCCCAGCTTCAGTTACAAATGAGGTCGTGGTTCCCTCCCCTTCAGAGGGAGGAACACAGTTAAGTCTAACTCCACAACAGCATATGAGTATGGAGTGAAGCAGGCACTTGGTGAACAAAGTACCAGAAACATGTGGTAACTCTGGTATCCTTGGGCTGGCCACAGGAGTGGAAGCAGATGGTCAGATCTAGCCAGATCAGCCCCTGCCTGAGTCCTGGGAGGACTTACCAGGTTTGGCACTGGAGGTGCAGGCCATGTGCTCTGGGACAGCGCAGGGGTCCTGTGGGGCCACAGCCCAATCACCACCTTGTAGGGGCACCCAGTCTCGACCTTGGTGAGAAGGGGGTACCACAAATGGTACACTTGGTAGCCTGTCCAAAAGAAGGGAAACCACATGTAGATGGCAAATGAGTTATGTGACCCCAATGCTCAGCCAAGTGGCTGAGTGCCAGAGGCTGGAGAAAGAAAAGCCAGGGAGAGCCAAGAGCATCTCTTCTGGGGCTATATTAGGACACACACACACACACACACACACACACACACACACAGAGTGTCTGTCTACCCATAATAGTGTGATGTGGGAATTAGAGCATAGCCTGACAGCAGTCTGTCTGGCTTATAATAATTCCTAGTTGTGGTATCTGGGCTTGGTTTTTTATATCCTCAGAATCAGTTTTGCCAGCAGGAAAATGGGGTTACAGCGCCTGCCTCCAGCTTGTTGTGAGGTTTCTGGGGTTTCTTGGCATAGTTTCCAGCATGCTGACAGCCTGAGAGAGGCACCCCACAACAAAACTTTGCTTTGCCACCTTGTCCCGTCCCACCAGCAAAAATTTGAGCAAAGCCTTAGAGAAAGAAAGGCCCAGAACCTTACCTGCCAGGTGGGGTCCCAGAATACTGGTAGAGCCTGTCCTCTTTTCTGCTGAAGTAAGAGATGGTGGCCGGGTCTGACGTCTCTGGCAGTTCCTCATAGGTGAAGGTGGTGCAAAACCTCCTCCACAGACAGCAGCTCACTCCGATCAGCAGAAGGAGCCCCCCAATGATGCCTCCTATCAGGAAGGCCAGCTGCTCTGAGGCAGAGACCACCAGTGCAGGCTGTGAGCTGGGTGAGGAAAGCTACCCACCAACTCACACAGCTCTGTCCTTGGGAGTGAGCAGAGTTAGACAGTGCCCCATCCCAGGAACGGCATATAAGTAAGATGTTTGCTGGTCTCAGCCCAAAAGATTTCCCTTGGGAACAGTTGGCCCTGCACTTGGTGGCCACTGTGCTCCAGAGTAGAAAGCAAACCTTCCCAGGGTTCCTGTTAGGGTTTGGATGTGAGCTTGGGTGTGGGTGCCATGCACTTAAGTCCAGGAAGGAATTGCTGCCCCGTGGCTTGGCAGAGCTCAGTTTTGGGGGTTGGTGGTGGTGGTGAGACCTGGAATCAGATGGGAGTCCCCACATGCTCTAAGATCTGTAGTCAGTGTCCAGTCAGTCTCTCCCCTCCCCGCCGCCCCTGCCCTCTATCAAGGGAACCCATGTTTTGGGTGGGAGGTGGCAGGTAGTGAAGCCTATTGTAACAGGTTAGGCAGATTTTAAAAAAAATGGAGAGAGACCTAAGGATCCTTGGACTCCCACATTTTCAGGGACTCTGGAGGCTATGCCTGGAGCTACCAACAAAGCTTAGAGGCTTGGTCTCACTTGCAGAGACCGGCGGGTGTGGGTTTTCCCAAGTTCAGGAGTCTAGATAGATGCTTGAGAAGGTGGGACCCATACACATAACGGTGACTGTCTGAGAAGAGCTAGCTACACCTTTTACTCCATTTCCGAGGTTGGCATGGTCGAGACAAGTACTTGAACTGTTGGCAGAGAGTAGACTCCGCGCCATAAGACAGGGGTAGGAGGTGAGGTCACTTACCTGCCATCGGGTAGCTCCTGGGCAGTGCTTGGCTCCTGTGCTCTAAGACTCAGGCTGCTGCTTGGACAGCGCGGCGGGGTAACCCGGCAAGGCGGGCGCCGAGTCTCCAGAAAGTGAAGGCTGCTGCAGGGTGGCCGGGAGGCAGGGCTCCAGCGCCCCAGGTCACAGCGACGCCCCGCCCTGGTGCTGGCCCTGGCCCGGGAGGGGCTCGGAGGCGCTGCTGCAAGTCCGGAAAGCGGGAGGGGTAGGTCCTAGGGGCCCTTGCCAGAGGCGGGAGCAGCTTTCTGCGGCCCCTGCCAGGTACGGAGTCACTCCCATCACTGAGGGTAGAGCAGAGCCTTCTTCACCAGCGACTGACAGTGGACTCCGCATCTGGTACCTCACACATGGTGGCCCTGGCATGCGCCGAGCCTGCGGCCAGGGTCCTCCTCTGATTTCCTTCAAGAGCTGAGTTGCACCTCCTTCTAGACCCCAACCAGGTTTGGCTCCGGGAGGCCTTTCCAATCCCAGGCTGGGGTTCCTGAGCCTTCCTGGGCACAGATCTACCCGTCTAGTTGTCCCAGCAGCTGTGTGGAGCTCAGGTTCCACAAGGCCAGATGTCCAGGTTTCCAACCCGATCTGTCACTCACAACTTCTTGTCCAAGCCGTTCTCACCGAGGTTAGCACTAACACCTCAAGAGCCTTCAAGCATCAGAGGCTCTCACCACCATGACAGTCTTAGCGGTGACTTAAAAAGTGTGTAAGGGATGGCAGCTACTAAGGTGACAGTCTGACCCAGGTGATCATTAACTGGGTCTTCTCTATATACGGTTGTCATGGTGATTTTTATCTGGCTGTTTTGATGATGAGAGGCTTCCCCTAGGGGCTCTGCAGGGATCTCCAGGGATTCCTTCCTGTGAATTCACACCCTCAGCGAGCACCCTTTCTCCACTCCTGTAGAACTTCCCTAGGAAGGTTCAACTCTTAGGCCCAGTGGCATCTGTAAGAGGGGAGCCTAAGGAAATGGGGAAGGGATGGTCCGTCTTGTGTTTTACAATCATAGACGTAACACCCAAAGATGAAACTTTACTGCTGGGTGTCCAGAGGTGCTGGTGTGGTGTCTGCCAAAGGGTGGAAGGCCACATAGGTAGGTGGGTTGGTGGGAAGGCTCTACTGAGGCAAGGCAGAATGAGTTGTGAACTTTTATCTACTGGGGACAGAGGTCCCAGAGCTGCAGTCTGCTGTCCCTAATTAGTGACCATACTACTTCATTCTGGAACCTCTCCTAGTATACTGGACCTCCAGGTCGAGACCACCACGAAGGCACACCTCAGCCTCTGACCTTGGCACTGCTGTCATTGCAGCAGTAGGAACTAACACACACGGATGTCTAAGGCACAGCTGGGAGGAAAGGTGAGGGGCTTGGAGAAGCCTCAGCATCTCCTTAATCATTCTGAGCCCTGGACTCTCCTGACCCTCTCCAATCTCACTGTGTTGCCAGGACAGTTGCTGAGAGAAAGGGGAGTAGAAAGGCCAGGGTGGAATTAAGTTTAACAGTTACAGTTCACTCGGCTTTGCTCTATCATCCTAGGTGACTGCTGTGTTCAACATAGAGCCTTCTTTGAGCGATGCCAATGTTCACTTAAGAGATCAGGCATAAAACCACAAGGCTGGATGGATTGCAAAAACTCTTAAACTGAGGAGTTTTTTTTTTTTTAAATTCTTTTTGACCAAGAGTCAGTGATCAAAATTAACTACATTCCCCATCCACCACTCATACTAGACCTGCTAGACATCCCTCCCATGCCATTCACGCCCATAGATGCTCGGCTTCCATTACTGTAGTAGCTGCTGCTCACTGCTCCTTGGCTGCCTATGCAATGTTTGATTGAAAATCACTGGCGTTTTCCTGTAAAACTTGGTCATATCTGTTCATGCTGCTCTGGCCACCATATCCACCTCCATAACCACCACTCAGCTGCTGGCTGGCTGGGCCACCATAACTGGACTGGTTTGACAAGCCCATGCCTTCCATCATTGGGCTACCATAAGCACCACCACTTGCTCCTGCTGTAGAATTCAAGAAGAGTTCTACATAGCTGTGTTGCATATTTGCTTTATCTTTTGACATAGCTGCAACAGCATCTTCATAGGTTGCAAACTCGACATCTGCTTCACCAGTTACTCTGGTGCTGGCTGATTTTTATATCAGCTTGACACAGGCTAGAGAAATCAGAGAGGAGGGAACCTCAACTGAGAAGATGCCCCCAGAAGACTGGGCTGTAGGCAAGCCTGTGGATCATCTTCTTAATTAGTGCTTGATGAAGACCATGTGAATCAGTCCGTCCTGGGATGGTGGTCCTGGGTCTAGAAGAAAGCAGGCTGAGCGAGCCACGAGGAGTCAGCTAGTAGGCAGCGCTCCTCCATGGCCTCTGCATCGGCTCCTGCCTCTTGGCTCCTTCCCTGTGTGGACTCCTGTCTTCACTGCTTTGGATGATGACCTAGTCTATGGAACTGTTTGTGGAATAAACCCTTTCCTCCCCAAGTTGCTTTTGGTCATGGCGTTTCATCACAACAGTAATCCTGACTAAGACAGGTGTGTGGACAACTTTGGGACAGTCATTGGGTTGATCATAGATAGCATCTATGCATCCCTTGGACTTGAGGCAGGGGTGGTTCACATTCTTCTTCCCGCTACCTGGACCTTTTGGTGTGTCCCAGGGGTGGCTTCAGGCATCCAGAAAGGCCCGTATGTGCCCTTCCTGGTAACCCTGTCCATAACGAGGCATGATACTCTATTTGTATTTGCCGCCTTCACTACTGGGTCTGAATTGCACTGGGTTTAAATCTGGGTATTGAATAGAGACTGGTATGGCCCTAGCCCCATGTTCTGCCTTCCCAGTGCAACCCTCTTCCTCTTTGGCCTCCTCTTTGGCCACCAACATCCAAGCTAGTGTTTTCCTCTGTTTATTTTCATCATCTCCAGAACCCTGTTCCAGGCCTCGATCACTAACAAACAGTACTGCAGGGGCTTTCTCTGGGTGCCTCCCATTTGATCAAGTATCTCTCCTACCTCATCCCTTTCAAGCTCTTTCCATCCCTTTGCCTCTTAGTGTCTGGCCTGATGCAGATACTCTCAAGGATCTGCCAACACACTGGCTTCTTTTCAGTATACCCAAAATACTCAACCCCCTCCCACCTGCCTCGAACAGGCTCCTCCTGCTGGATGAACCTCTGGCACCTTCTTCACGAAGCAGGTCATCATTGGCTCCTTGTTCTCCCGTAGTTCTTGCAGCTGCCATGATGACTAAGGGATTCCACCTCTGTGGCTGTCATCTGTCCTACCCTCTCCAGCAGATTAGCTCCTTCGTGGAGGCCGAGCTCTGTCTTATTCAGCTCTATGCCTCTCGGGCCAAGGCTGTGATGACCGTGGCCTGTGTCAACACTGGCCACGTATCACATGCACTTGAAACTCCTCAGGAGCCCCTCATCCCGGGCACCAGCTGCTGGGACTCATGCTCACGCTTTGAGCTCTTCTGTAAGCATCTTCCACATCTGGCCAGCTCACGTAGCTTGGGACTTTTCTCACTAGAAGAAAGGCAGAAGGAAGCTCATTCTTTTTTGTGGCTCAAAGTGCTCTGGGCATTGTGATTCAGGCCCACTTTATAACATCCCACTGAACTTCATATCAGCCTTGAGGATCAGAGCCAGGCTTTCAGATGAGGAAACTAAAGAGGCATCATGGGGGCTGGAGAGATGGCGCAATGGTTAAGAGCATTGGCTGCTCTTCCAGAGGTCCTGAGTTCAATTCCCAGCAACCACATGGTGGCTCACAGCCATCTGTAATGGGATCTGATGCCCTCTTCTGGTGTGTCTGAAGACAATGACACTGTACTCACATAAAATAAATAAATCTTAAAAAAAAGAAAAAAGAAAAGAAAAAGAGGCATTGTTGCTCTTCTAGAAGGCAGTGGAACTAGATCCCTTACTTGGATGGGTCCATGGATCCACATAAGTCCCCAGGAGACGTGTTGCTCGGTGTTGCCCATGAACTAGGCCAGAGTCAAGGGTACTATGGAGTTTCCCCTCTGTACCGTGAGTGCTCCGAGACCAGGCTGGCTTAGGGCCAACTTCACATAATGGAAGTGCCTCCCAGGACTGGGAGCAGCCATAGTCCCATTTCCTGTTTTCAGATCTGGCTGATAGCTGGGTCTCTGGTGTTGGAAAACCTGGAAACAACAGCAGACATAGTTTTTTCCTTCCATAGTCAAAAGGAAATTGGCAAGTGCATTTCCAAGGAGATTTGCTCGAAGTCCAAGAGTTTCAAGGTCTTCAAATGCCTGCTGGTGATAAATAATTCAGTGTGGTAGATGATTCATGAGAAAGGCCACTTTCAATTAACCTTAAGAATCAGTCCCCATCTAAGGAAGTGTCGCTTCTCATCACATAGGAACAGAGAAGCCAGGGCAGGATAAAGGCCACACTGAGAGACATGGACAAGACTGTGCCTCATATCTGTGTGAACGTCTCCCTGGTTGGCTGAGGTCCTTATTAATGAGAGCCCCCCCCCCTCCAAGTATTATTCTGTTCCCACCTTCAGCTACAATTCTAGTTTCCTTCCTTCCTTCCTTCCTTCCTTCCTTCCTTCCTTCCTTCCTTCCTTCCTTCCTTCTTTCCTTCCTTCCTTCCAAGCAGGATTTGTCTGTTTAGCTTTGGCTGTCCTGGAACTTGCTCTGTAGACCAGGCTGGCCTTGAACTCACAGAGATCCACCTACCTCTGCCTCCTGAGTGTTAGGATTAAAGACATGTGTGCTGCTGCCTGGCTAGACTTAGTTTCTTACAGTCCTATTATAGTTCGGCTCATATACTTATCTCAAAGGCATACATGTTGAGAGTTGGTCCCCAGCCTGTGGTACTACTATAAGGTGGTGGACTCTTCAGCGTGTGGGGCCTAGTGAAAGGACAATAGCCATTGGGGGTGTGCCTTTAAAGGGGACCTTGAAAATCATGAGAGAAAAGACCAGTTCCACAGTTTTAGAGCTGACTTTGAAGCAAGCTTTAAACCAGGACAATGGGCTCTGGCCAGGTCTACATCTCTGGGTTCCCAGAAAATGGCCACCAGTCACATTTTGCAAAGGCTTAAAATTGCAAAATCACAGGGCCACTCTATTTCTCATCAGGTCAATCAGGGGCAAGCATATATCCTGATGCATTTCCTGCAAATTAGGTGCCATTCTGCCCCATCCCCATATCCTCACCATAGTTGTGGGGCTTTGCACGGGACCTAGCCATGGCTGATCTATGTGTTTCATTGGTCACAGAGCTAGTGACACAGTCTAGGGTTTTAACTGGGTTCATTTCTCTGCCAAAGAATTAAAAGGCAGGAAAAGTCTGGAGTGCAACAGGTGGCATGGAGAGCTCTCCCACACTGCAGACAGCAGCGGGCAGAATCAGCATCTGAGAAAGGCATTTTTATCTGGGGGAGGAAGAATACACGCATGAGCAGACACACAGCAATAAAGACACTCTGCAAAGCAAAGTGGGGACTCAAAAAGCCCCCAAATCCAGCGTCTTCTCAGGCTGGGGTTCTTAAAGTTTCTGAAGAATTTTCTTCCCCTAATTTGGGGTTGGTCAGTCTGAAAAAAGACAGTGTGGTTGACAGGCCCACAACTGTTGTGTAACATGTCTTGGTCCAGTCCATCAGCAGGGGTCTGCTGGTGGGAGGAAAATCCCACAAGGCCCATGTCTTAAGCTTTTGTCTTGAGTCAGGAGGGTGAGCAAGAAGACAGCCATCTTAGAAATTTGCCCCTTTTATTACCCAGCCCCTCTCCCTGTCTGTTTGTTCACTGAAGAGTCAGCCTAAACTCCCAGCGCCTCAGTATGTTTAGAGATGGGTCCGTGACCTCTAATGGGATAATGACAACCCTGGAAATGTCTGTGGCTTCTGCTGAAGAAGAGATGCTTCATTTTGAATTAGGGTAGTTGAGCTGAAGGAGATGTCTGGGCTAATGGAAACCCGCCATGGAGGACTAGGTAAGGCAGAGTTGGTACAGGAGCGTGAGGCAGAAGTGCAGGTCCAAGAGGTCTGCAACCCTATAGGTGGAACAACAGTAGGAACTAACCAGTACCCCCAGAGCTCGTGACTCTAGCTGCATATGTAGCAGAAGATGGCCTAGTCGGCCATCACTGGGAAGAGAGGCCCCTTAGTCTAGCAAAGTTTATATGCCCCAGTACAGGGGAATGCCAGGGCCAAGAAGTAGGAGTGGGTGGGTAGGGGAGCAGGGCTGGGGGAGGGTATAGAGAACTTTTGGGATAGCATTTGAAATGTAAATAAAGAAAATATCTAATAAAAAATGGAGGCAGGGGAAAAAAAGACGTGCAGGTGGAGAAAGAGATCCAGGATGCTGTTGGAACCCCACCTGTGCTGTGCTGTGCTGCAGCTGCCTCTCTCTGGAGGTCTGTTTCTGTTCCAGAAATCATCCTTAGCTAGAACAAGGCCATTTCTGCTTCTAGTGCTGTAACAGTCACGGGGTACAGCAATCTTCTCCCCACTGATCTGTGGTTACATTTTCTGAGATTTTAGGTATAGGTTAACTATGTTTTGAAAAATTTTTTTTAAAGATTTATTTATTTTATGTATATGAGTATACTATAGCTCATTTTCAGACTGTAGCTGTCTTCAGACACACCAGAAGAGGGCATCTGATCCCATTACAGGTGGTTGGGAGTCACCCTGTGGTTTCTGGGACTTGAACTCAGGACCTCTGGAAGAGCATTCAGTGCTCTTAACTGCTAAGCCATCTCTCCATCCCTAAAAATATTATATAGTATATTATCCTTCTGTTGCTGTGATAAAATGTTATGACTAAGACAATATGTGGAAGAAAGAGTCAATTTAGGCTTACAGTGCCAGAGGGATAGGAGTCCAACGTGGCGGGGCAGAGGCGGGGCAGCAAGCAGCAGGGAGGGCAGCAGGCACAGGAAGCAGAGAGTAAACCAGAATTAGGGAGAGGACATATACTCTCAAAGCCCACCCCCAGTGACATAATTTCTCCAGCAAAACTGTATCCCCTAAACCTCTCCAAATAGCACCCCCAATTGGTTATTCAAATGTCAGAGCCTGTGGAGGTCAGTTCTCATCCAAACCACCACAAATAGACAACCCAGGAACAAGCTGCTCATAACATTTTCAGATATGGGAATGTTGTGAACATCAGTCCATTCCTTCCTACCTGAGACTTAAATCAACTCCATGCTTCAATGTATCCATCTCTATGCTGCTCCCCAACTAGTCACAGTAGCACTCTTGTTTATCAGGTCAACTGTTGCAGTCTGGCTCTGCCTGTGTTCAAGTAGCATTTACATTGGAGCCTAGCACTATTAAATCATGTCTGTATCATTTGCCTCATTTTATCGCATCACATGGGCATTGTAAATTCTCATAGCATCACAAAAGAAGGGTAATTATAATATAGATCGATAGAGAGACCACATTCACAAAATTTTTATTATGTGTTCTACTATATTGTTCGTTACTGCTGTTAATCTCTTATTGTGCCAAACATAAACTTAGACTATTCCAGGTAGGGATGGATAAGAAAAAGCATAGCACATGTAGATCAGATGCACAGCACATGAAGGGTTTGACACTACTGTGCTTTCAGGAACCCACTGGGAATGTGGCAATGTGTCCTTATGGATGAAGAGAATCTGCTGTAGTGTTTAGGTAGCAAAACAGAGGGTGATTGGGATTTGCAGGTAACTTTTATTTTACAGTGGGGAAGCAAGTGGCTGAGGTGAGAGGCAGCTGGGAAGGACCTAGTCTCCGTCTGCCAGCAGCTAGCTGTTCCAGGTGCTCTCTTGACCACTGTGCTGCGTTGAGTAAAAAATATCCCACATAGGCTCAACTATTTAAACACTTGGTCCTCAATTGGTGGCACTGTTTGGCAAATTTTGGGATCTCTAGGGGTGTGGCCTTAGTGGAGGGAGCACACTTTATTTAAAAAGAGACTTTACATAATATTATCAATGATTATTGGGAATTTTACATCATTTACCCTGATCACACTCACTTCTCAGTTCCACCAGGTCTACACTCCAACCCTTGTGATCTCCTTCTGAAGAAGAAGAAGAGGAAGAGGAGGAGGGAGAGGAGGAGGAGGAGAAGGACGAAGAGGAGGAGGAAGAAGGAGGAGAAAAAGGAGGAGAAAGAAAGAAGGAAAGAAAGAAAGAAGGAAGGAAAGAAGGAAAAGGAAAGAAAGAGAGAGAGAGAGAGAGAGAGAGAGAGAGAGAGAAAGAGAGAAAGAAAGTCATCCAATTTGTGTTACCCCTATACTCACCAAAGCATAATTAAACTTGCCCTAGGCCAAGGATGTCAACACAGCCTCTGGGCAACATGGGCCATAGACACCAATATAGTCTCCAGTGGCAGCCTGGCTCATGGACACCAACATGGGCTCATGCAACAGCATAGACTACAAACATCCACATGGCCTTTGGCACCAGTGTGGGCCACTGGCATCAACATGACTCCTGTCTGCAGCAGGACCACAGACCCCAACATGGTCCTTGATGGCAGCAGAGACCATGGACATCCATCCACATGGCCTCAGGTGGCTGCAGAGGCCACCCAGGAAACACATCTTGAGTTTTATCTCTCATTGTTTTTGGCCAGACCACTCACAACTCTGCTAGATTTAGGGGAGACCAGGAAAATGAGCGACTGATCTTTTTTGTCTTAAAGTCAGGAGCTGGTCAAGGGAAAAAGGACTCTGGAAATGGCTATGTGCTATTGCTGGTTTTTAAAATTTTCCATATAAAGAAAATAACATAAGAAAATCAAGACTTCAAAAGTTTAGGTGCTCCTACACTCTCCGAAAAAAACCCTAGGAATTTCTAAGCCCAGATTTATAGCAGGTGTGGTGAGGCCTAGAGGTCTTTCTATTGCACCATGAATCATCTGTACATTAAAGATTAAACACGAACAAACTTCAAGCATAGCAAAAATTAACAATAAGGAATGAGTTTGGATGGAACAAAAAAAACTAACAAATAGATATGGGTGCGTTGTTCTTCCCAACGAGCAAGCCGATGAGATTGTTAGTCCAGAGCACTACAGCCGTTTAAGTGTTTTATCAAAGCCTCAGGCTCCCTCATCTCTTTCCCTCAGGTTTTAGCTTCTGATTTTGCTGCTAGTTTTATGTCAGTTTGACAGAGCTACAGTCGTCTGGGAGGAGGTGTCTTAAATAGGGATTCCACTGCGAGAAAGAGACACCATGACCAAGGCAACATCTTTTAAAGGACAACATTTAATTGGGGCTGGCTTACAGGTTCTGAGGTTCAGTCCATTATCATCATAGTGAGAAGCATGGCAGCATGCAGGCAGACACGGTGCTAGAGGAGCTGAGAGTTCTACATCTTGTTCCAAAGGCAAACAGGAGAAGACTGGCTCCCAGGCAGCTCAGAGAAGGGTCTCAATGTCCACCCTCACAGTGACATACTTCCTTCAACAAGGCCACACCTACTCCAACAAGGCCACACCTATTCTAACAAGGCCACACCTACTCCAACAAGGCCACACCTCCTAATAGTGCTATTCCCTGGGCCAAGCATATTCAAACCACCACAGGAGGGAACAAACAGACAGGCTTGTGGGGCATTTCTCCGCACTTTGTGGATGGTGACATGCTGAACAAGACTGACAGGAAGAAGAAAGGGGAATCGCAGATGGAATAGTGGTCAGTGTTAGTTGGCAAAAATCCCCCTTTAGAATCAGGAATGGACACGTGATTTATTTGTGCCAATGAGAGTAGAAGCAATGTTTGTCACTTCCCAATGGAAACTTCTAGAGCAGATGTGTAATTTATCATGGTTCGTTGTTTGTTTTTTTCCATAGAGGTTGTAAAAACAGGTGTCAAGAAGCCGCCACAAGGCTTTCCTACCTGTCATGGGACTAAATCGCGAAATAAACTTTTGTTTTGTTAGTCTGCTGATAATTTCATACAGTATATGTTACTGACTCTTGTCTATATTGATACAGGCCGACTGTTAGCAGTATGTGCATGCGCATGGTCATCAGCAAGATAACAATCAGACTAGAAAGGACCTAAAATCTAGGACCCAACGGGCACACACAGTGTTCATTTCTTCAGAGTGAAGGTTGTGTTCATGTTCACTTTCCCAAGAATTGCCTACAGGGCCAAGCTTCCTAACTAGAGCTGCCATTGGCGTGGACCCTGGGATCCACCTACTCACATCCCATCTGCTTCTTCAGTGCTGTCCTCTTCTCTATCACAGAATAAGCAGGCACAGCATCCTTGCCTCCTTCTTAGTGTAACAGAAGCCATGTAAGGCACAGCTTGAGACTCAACAGCTGTGACGGGTGTGGGAGAAGGCTACAGCCGACAGAGGGACGGGCTGTTTCCCAGAGGGGTCGCAGATGGTGTTTTTGTTGTCCTTAATTTTTATTTTCACTTTTATTTTCGATTGTGATGCATGATGGGAAATTCCCAAAGAATCAATAGAAATATTATGTTGGAAAGAAAAGAAAAAAGAAAGGAAAAGGGGAGGAAGGAAGGAAGGAAGGAAGGAAGGAAGGAGGGAAGGAAGGAAGGAAGGAGGGAGGGAGGGAAGGGAGGGAGGGAGGGAGGGAGGGAGAGAGAGAAGGGAGGGAGGGAGGGAGGAAGGAAGGAAGGAAGGAAGGAAGGAAGGAAGGAAGGAAGGAAGGAAGGAAAGAATGAGGAAAGAAAGAAAGAAAGAAAGAAGCCATCGGCTTGACATCTAATGTGCAAAGCAATAGACATTCTGTCAGTAGAGGGCGCACTGTGGTTGAGAGAACAGCATGGAGCAAAGGCAGGAGAAAGCCAGACTAGGAAGCCCCTGGAAGGAAGGCCTGGAACTATTTTTGGCTCTGTGTATTCAATCCTGAGGACTTTCTAGTTCTATTTCAAGTCCATGTTCTTCCTTAGAACAACTGATTTTTGCTCCTGAGCAAGCTTTTTGTGGTCTCTGACTTACGGTTCAAGTCTGAAGTTGTGTTTCGTCCAGGATGCCTGTACAATCCTCCCAAGGCTGCTGATTAGCGTGCCTTTAATGCCCGTTGGAAACAAGGGATAAAAATTTACCCCAAAAGGTTTAAATAAAAAGGCAATGCAACTTGTTTCCATAATTGAGGTATGGAGGGAAGAGTTAGGTCTTGGTCTTCCCTGAACTGAAAGCTCCAGTGTAGACTGGGGCGTTCCCCGAGCCTCTCCTCGGTTGGCCTTGTATAAGATGGTTGTAGCATGATTAGTGCTCGCACACCCTTAGGGAAAAGAGTGTCTCCCCAAGAATCTGCCAAAGAATTCATATTACTTATTCTAAACGGGATATATGTTTGTCTTGAAATAGTCTCTATAGCCACGCTAAGGTGGCATAGGGATTGTCACACCCCTTTCCTCTGAGGCCCTCCTACAGCACCTGGGTGGAGAGGAGTGGAAAGGGTGACTAATCTTTGAAATATAGGTCGAACCGCTGGAAGAGAGGCTTCGTCTCAGACAAGCTTAAGCAAGAGAGAAGTTTCTCCATCCCCTGCAGGCACTTAAGCAGCCTGGAAACTCAGGTTTTTTCCCCGTTGTGCTTCACTATTCTGGGTATTGTTTATCTTGG
Source organism: Mus caroli (assembly GCF_978045245.1). Lineage (NCBI taxonomy): Eukaryota > Metazoa > Chordata > Mammalia > Rodentia > Muridae > Mus > Mus caroli. The sequence goes on along the minus strand of NW_028227267.1, from coordinate 27,171,838 downwards.
TGGGTTAAGACATTTCCCCAACATCTCTACTGCCCCCTATTCAGTAGCAATAGGAAGAAAGGGCTGTCGGGACAATTGCTCCTCTGGTTAAAGGATTGGCTCTCTTCACTTCAGACCTGCTGTTCTGGGAGATGTGCAAATATATCTTGCTATTATTCTCAGAGATAAGACTTCTCTTTAAATATAGAAAGAGATGAAGGCAATTGGGGAGTAATTAACAGTCTCAGCCTGGGTGTCCCTCAAGTCAGCCAAATGTCTGTGTTCTCTGTCCTTCTCATATGTAGTGTGTCCTGCCCCTGGGAGAGAGAACCCTAGGGCTCACATCTAGCTCCAAGTCTGGTTGCTGGGCAGAGCTAGCCTGCCCCATTAGATTTGCATGTGCTCCTGTCTGATACAGTTATGGCTCCATTCATTTAGTGACATTTCCAACCATCTCTCTTAGAGCCAAAGGTGACTTTTTAAGCACTGTAGAGAATGGCAAGTCACGTACTGTGGAATGGTGCAACAGCAGCTTCCAGATGTCTAGCCTGCCTCATACACATATCTAGAAACTGCTTTGTCTTAGTATTTCTATTGATGTGATGAAACACATGAGCAAAGTCAACTTGGGTAAGAAAGGCTTTATTCAGCCTATAGTTCCACATCACAGTCCATCACTGAGGGAAGTCAGGACGGGAACTCAAACAGGACAGAAAACTGGAGGCAGGAACTGATGCAGAGGCCATGGAGGAGTGCTTCTTACTGGCCTGTCTTGGTCAGCAAAATAATGGCTGATATGGGGTAAAGGTCATATAGCATTCTTACAGAAGCCAGGACTGTCAGGGGTGGTTCTGTTGCTCTGATTGGGAATCTGCGTGTGAATGCTGAAGGTCCTGTTCCCCAATTGGTTCTTCATCAATCAATAAAGATGCTAGTGGCCAATGGCTGGGAGGAAGAGGCAGAACTTCTAGGTTCCCGAAGGAAGGCTAGCAGACAGAAGAGGAGGAAAGAGGATTGTCCATGTTTTGAGGAGAGAGAGCTACCAGCCGTGTGAGATTGCGGGTGGAGTGGCCATTGGCCACTTCCCCGACTGGACCCCGGGTAGCAGGCGAGAGATTAGAAAAGTAACTAAGCTGAGGGCAGATTTAGAGGTGCAGAGCTGGGAGTGAAAGGAAGGGCACATTAGCCGAGGAAGGCTTAGAAGAGTCCAACCATTGAGCTAAAAGCACATTAAAAATAAGCTAATGTGTGTGTATCTCTTTCACTTGTGGATCCACAGGAACTTGGGTGGGGCTGGTAGCACGGTCCACCTGGAGCTTAAAGTGAGCTAGTAGAAACTACACACTACACAAGACCACCTGTCCACAGGTGACACTTCTGACAACGGCCTGGGACTTCCTGCATTAATCATCAGTCAAACAAATGCTCGACAGGCTTGCCCACAGGCCAGTCTGGTTGGGATATTTTCTCATTTGGGGTTCTTTCTTCCCAAATGACTTGGTGTCAAAATGACATAAAAGTTTGTCATACAGGCTTTCCTTCTGGAAGACAGTCCCCATTCCAAATAACGGCTGATATGGGGCAAAGGTCAACTTCTCTTTCATGTAAAATCTGGCCACGAGTAGTCTAGAGCTGATAGGCCACCCTTTTGTTGGGGCATAGGCTCTGACATCTCTAGGGTCTTGCTTTCATTGGAATGGAGTAAACAACCTTCCTATCACATTTCCATTGTTCTTGTGAGAGAGGGGAGGTATAAGCCTATTGCTTCTGAAGAGCATAAGCAAGGAGCCACTATATTGGTTTTGCTCACCTCTCGTGGGGCAGAACACATGCCTGTAGTTTGTTTCATGGTACCTGGGATGTAGTTAGTGTTCTGGACAGTGCTCTTGGCTAGAGGATTTCCCACAGGTGGGAAGAGAATAGACTAGGGTTGATCCGCAGGGTCTGTCCTGGGGAGCCGGAGAGCATGCCGTTAGAGGCCATCCTCTGTGTGCCCTGGACCTCTGTTTCCTTCCATCACTGTGACCCAGTTGTTCTTTTGTGCATCTGCCATCAGTCTCCCTGAACACCTATCTCATAATGCAGGCCTTGGGGCGAAGACATCTAGAAATCAGTCTAGTCTGTATTTCAGGCTCACAATCTGGGACTTCTAACTATTAGGGATTCAGGAAAATGTAGAGTTGAACTAAGGTGGAATTCTTGGAAAAACTACCATCCACCCATCCACACAATCACCTACCCACCCATCTGTCTGCTCATCACCTATTATATACCTGGGGAGTCACTGTCCTTTTATTCATAGAGTTAATGGCTATAGGTGTCTCTTGCATTGTGGGGATATTTTTGTTAGAAAAACAGATACAACTTGACATAGCTGAAGCTTTCTCCTCCTCAGCCATCAGCACAGTGGTACATTCTGACTCAGCATCTCTTCTAAAACTCCAGAGGATGCCATGCGCTGCTCCACCCTGCAGATGAAGGGCTCCTTTCCTCTGCCCCAGGCTTGTCAAACAGGCTCAGGAAGATATTAGTATGTGAGCATTTTAGATACCAAGATTTTTAGGTCAGGGTTACCAGGAGGAAAGAGACTGAATCCCTCACTATTGTCATAATATTTCTTCTTGCTGCTACTGTTACATTAAAAAACGATACATGCCCCTTCTCCTCTTTAGCTCACCTTGGATCTCAGCTCTTTGAAGACTTTGCACAGCAGTTCTATCTTCTGCTTTCCTGTACTCTTTCTCTCTATGTGGGTCTACTCCCTTGAAGTTGAGCATGCTCCATTCAGCACCACATGCACACTACCCTGTCTGTTTTTGGCCACCCTGTCTCCATTCCTCCTTTGAGGTAAAGAATGGTGTGTGTGTGTGTGTGTGTGTGTTCTCGGTGGGTCAATGGGGATCCCGGAGAGGCATTCTTACAGAGGAGCAATGACAGTTAGTGTTAATTGTTAATGTGACAGAACCTAGAATCACCTGGGTTGATATGGGTCTCTGGAAATACCTATGAGAGATTATCTTGATCAAGTTCATTGATGTGAGAAGATCAGTCTTAATTATGGATGGGACAATTCCCTGGGCAGAGGAGACCTGTCGGAAGGAACTGGAGAAAGTGAGCCGAGTATTAGCACAAGTCTGTTGCTCTCTGCTTCCAGGCTGGGAACGCACTGTCTCAACTGCCTTGACTTCACTGCCCCAGTGGACTATGTCCTAGAACTGTGAGCTAGAATAAACCACTTCTCTTCCAAGCTGCTTTCATCAGAGTATTTTATCAGGGAAACAGGAAAAGAAACGAAGACAGGTGCCATGTGCTTCCTACCAAGGCAGTAGCTGTGTGTGACATCAAGGACTGTTGTGTCACCTGGCTCCTGCCTTGCAGAGGCAAGCCGGTTTTTCAGTGTCAGCTTCCATTGGTGCTCCATGCAGTCTCCTGCACACTGCCCTTTTGCTTAGCTTAAGCAGAATTAACGAGGCAAGATATGGCATATTAAAAACCAATCAAAGGGAACAAAACCAACTAAAATGAAAACAGCTTTCTTGACTCCCATCTTTCTTTCCAGTGACATCTATCTTCTCCTCTTTGTGGCCATGCTTCAGTTGACTAGGTACATACCTTGTCAGTGTCTCCTCTCCAAACCATTCCTCTGCCCACCCCGGAGTGTCTGTCTCCAGCACTTCTCTAGCTGCCCTGGGTCACTTTTCTTCTATGCTGTCTAGTTTCCAGTCCTTGCCACTTGGTTTCTTGTAGCTGGGCCCCTAAGCCTTCCTCTCACTCATCTCTTCTCTGAAGATCATACCCCTGAGTCCCCTGTGTGTCTGTGATGCTCACACCTCCCAAGAAACTCCTGCTACTCTTCTGAGTGATGTCAATGTCTTACCATGCCCACTATGAGCTTCTGACAACATCCCATGACTGCTCCTCTCAGCAAATAGCACGTGGCCCATATGGTAGATAGACCTCTCCTTACCATAGTGCTCTGCAAAGTCCAATTTGTTCCTTACTCCCAACAGCCATAGCTTGTACCTTTAGAGTCTAGCATGGGGGAGAGTGGTGGGCGACTGTGGGATGGTGGTGGTTGGCAAATAAGTGATCATGTGATCACCAGAGTGACGGTGGCAAGAATATTGCACAGAACACTTTCACAACTGTGGCCTCCCGGCAGTCCAGAAGATAGGGAGGTAATTACCATTGATTATCAGATGAAGAAACCGATTCCCAGAGAGATGAACAGTCCTGCCTGGGTGTGGGATCACAGGGTAAATGAGTATGTTGGAAGTTAGATAGGAATTGTTATCTAAGTTTCTCCTATCCCAGGCTCTCCCTGAGTCACTACTATAGCCAGGAGAGCCCCTTGCCAAGTCATAGGACCAGTGTGCCAAGAGGCCAAGAGCCAAGTGCTATTCAGAGGGCCTGGTGCCATGGTCCCGTCAGATCATACCTGTGTGTATCCACTATGGCAGACATCCATTGACATCCAGTCCTGAATAGGCTTCCTTGGCACATACACGGCAAGGTTCTGTTCAGGATGCCCTGGAAGCTAGGAGCCCTGGGCTTGGGCTCTGAGTCTCCTCTCAGTGTCGTCACATTTACCTCATCCCTTCTTGGGATGTAAGTGACTTCTGTGGGAAGGGACTATGAGGATGAGAAGAGTGGCAATTTCTGGGAGGGACAGGAGTTGGTTAGTGTCCCTGGTGCAGAAATCTTCTATAGACTCTTTGGAAAGGATCCTTCAGGCCGGCTGTGAGTAGCAAGAAAGCAAGAACCTGAGGCCCCTACTTGTATACCCAGTAAGCGATGCAGCGAGCTGCACCGTGGCTGGCTAGACCCAACCAGTGTAGCTCGGGCTCCATCTTAACGCCTGGACCCCGGTGGCTGTAGAAGCAGAGCTTCCACAGGCCTGTGCAGCCCTGTCAGGGTGCTTAGCTCTTCCAGGATGGCTGTTTTCCCAAACTGGAGAGAATGCTTTGAGGACCTGCTGGGAAGGGGTGACTGGAGGAAACTTAGGACTTTCTGAGAAGATAGTGAAGCCATAACTAGGAGAGAGACAAAGATGGTGTTGGTTCCCCATAACTGCATGGGAAGAGTGTAGACAACCCTAGGCAAGTTGGGGCTCCAGGGCTGCTGTCAACAAAGGAGTGTGACACTTTGACTTAGTTCTCTGAGACGGGGACTCAGAAGAAGCCCAGTCTCCTCTTACCCTATGATCCTGGGTACCTGGGCATTCCTTGATGGTGGACTGGGTCTGGTCAGATCTAGGTGGGGTAGCTTCCTGTCCTGTGTGTCTGGGGATGCTGGAGCAAAGCTATAGGGCTCCTAGACTTTCCATGGGATCAGGCAACCTAGAATCGGTAGAGCTTTTAGGAAGGGACACAGTGGGATCTAGGGAGGAAATATCAGAACTGCAGGGAATTACAGGAAAATAATTGAGGCTCCAGTGAGGTCTCTCCCCACTGGGAGTCACTGTGCATGTCAGCTCTTTGCATCCCTGAGGTAGGCTGTGAAACCATCCTCTCGTGGGATTGAGTCAGAGGGCAAGGGTGGAAATGGTCCTGGAAGTGGATAGATTGACAGGTTATCAAGAATGTAGACCTTGAAGGACATGGCTGAGGGTGTGACTTTGGGACTATGAAGCTGGGCAGGTACTCCCAAGGACCACACTGCAATCGTAAGCCTTGGATTTCTCCCTGAGGTGAGTCTAGAGCTGAGAGCATATTGTTGGATCCAGCAGGCCTGAAGACTCCCTAACAGGCAAGGCCTCTAGAGAGCAAGACCTGGGGAAAGAGGTGGGTGGGAGGCCCAAGAATTGTGAGAGGTGGGGCAGGACGATAAAGGACATGGGGGGCGGGGCCACAGGGAATGGTCAGTGGATTCTGGTGTCAGAGGGAGGGATTGAAAATCTCTAAGGATGTGAATTTGGGACCTGGAGGATTTGCCGGAGCTAGCCACGCAAGGCAAGGTGGGGCACGGAGGGACTGGGGCAGGACGATGGCGCCCTTTAGGGGTGGGAGATTGGAACACAGCGGCCGGCTCTGTCGGGAAGGTTGCACAAAATGGATGAGCCCAGTGAGGAAACAGCCTTGCGGGGGAAGGGTCGGGAAGGGGGCTGGGCGGCTTGGGGGCGGAGCCTAAGGGAATGGCATGGGCGGGGCCGAGACAGGGGGCGGGGCCGGGACGCAGAGCCGTGAAGAGGCGGGGCGCGCCTAGGTGAGTGAGTCGCCCCCCCCCACAAACCCCCAGCACCCCTGCTCCGGGTACCGGTGCCAGTTTCCCCTTCTGGCCCTTGGCAGCGCAGGCTCCGCGGCCAGCTGCACCACGGCGGGGCTAGACCCAGTGCGGCTCCATCTTGGCGCCGGGCACCTGTGGCGGCCGCAGGAGCAGCGCTTCCGCCGGCCTGTGCGGCCCTGGAGGCGACCGGGTGAGAGGCTGGCTCAACACGAGCCGTGGTGGGTGCTGGGGTGGTGTGGGCGGCGCCGCCCCTTCCTGGACCCCTGAACCCTTTCCTCACCGCTGTCTGCGCCGCATTCCTCCGCACGGTTGCCTCCCCCTTGCCCTCTCCCGTCCTCTTTTCCACGTCCCCTTTGCCCAGTCGCCGGGTTTTGTTTTTGTTTTTTCTCCGCCCGGGACCCGAGCCCATCGTCCTCCACTCCGCCTCCCTTTGCTTCTTCCCTCCCGGGTTCTCCTTTCTTCCATCCGCATCCCCCACCCTGTCCTCTGTTGCCAGCACCCCGCCCTCTTCTGCTCAGGAGCATCCCTACCAGCGAGCTCACTGCCCCATATCCTTTGAGTCTTTGTCCTGGAAAGGTCTGTAGCCTAGATCCGAGGCTTGGGTGTGTACTTCTCCCTAGACCACTGTGGGTTTTGCTCTGGAGGTTCGGGGAAGGGAGCCCTGGCCAGCGAGGCTGCGTGGTGTGTGGTGCGATCAGGCCTTTGACCGCAGCAGGGGCGGCCTGTGTTTGGCATGCGGAGTGCTGCTGTGAATGAACGTTCTTTCCTGCAGGATCACACTGTAAACCCGCCTGTGCCATGGCCACAGTGAGGCGTGTGCCCATGTTGTGGCACTGTGCTGGGGAGTGCAGGTAGGATCTTAGTGGCCTCCTGCTGTTGCAGTTGACCCTGAGACACATTCAGCCCACTGTTAGCACCTGAGTGAGCAAACCCTCACAGATTTCAGGCCTTGGGACTCTTAGGCGTTCTGGGACTCTTAGGGGTTTCTCTATGGTGAGCAGGGTGGCGTCTTGGAGCTTTTTTCCCCCACGCATACCCCATTCCTGGCATTTCTCTGCCTTTAGGTTCTATGCCATCTCATTAAGGTTAGAGGCTACGAGGGGCTGATTTTATTCTCGGAGCTGCCCCACCCACCTTAAGGGATGTCTTTTGCTGCGTTCTCCATTCGGCTTGAGTGTTCCTGTTAGGCCGTTTATTTGCGCTGGCATGATCAAACCACTAGCTGTAGGTGGCCACACCCCTCTCTACAAGGGATTTGAGGTATCTGTAGGGGCTATCCCTACCTGGGCCTTTCAAATTCCTTATGTTAACTCTGTGGCCAGTCCTGATTCTCCTCTCACACCCTGCTCCCTCCTTTGTCAACATGCTTGCCTTTTTGTGGCTTTCTGGACACAGAGGTTGTCATCTAAGCACCTGCTGCTTGCATGAATGACTTCGTGTGGTCTGAGATAGGCCCTTTAGAAAGAAGCCTTCCCCAGTCCACCCCTAAGGTATGGGCTTCTCAGCTGGGGAGAGAATCAGAATTTCTAACCAAGTGGAGCCCACGGACTCAGGCTTGGGCTAGTCTGGAAGCTTCTGAAAATTGGGGGGGGGGTGCTTCTTCAAAATGGCGTTGATAGTTGCTGCATGTGAGGGTGGTTGACTCTCTAGTTGTTGACAGTAGAACCTGAGGACAGTGACCACACGATGTCATCCACAGCCGTCACAACGTGCTCTTGGATCCCTCTGTGTGTCTGCCTTTTGTGCGGTGCTAAAACGCCTTCCCAGGAGAGAGTGTGTGGGTATGTGTATGTGAGTAGGAGTGTTTGATCCTCTGGAACTGAAGTTGCAGATAGCTGAGAGCCGACCAATGTGAGTGTGTGTGCATGAGCCGTATGTGTCCCTAACCACTGAGCTCTCTCTCTCTAGCCCCATCCCAGATCTCTTTTGGGTAAAACTGGAACCTGCCCATGACTGCAACATGGCTTTCTAGGCATGTGGCATGTACACCACAGCCTTGTGTGTGCGCATAGCCTACCAGATGAAGGCTTCAAATGGGCCCTGGGAAACTTAAGGGTGATGATGGGGTTGCCGGGAAACTGGTGACATCACAGGCTAGGATGAAGGGAACAAGACTTGGATGATGAAGCTTCCCTGTGGGGCGTCTTGGTGGCTTCCTAAAAGGTCATCTTTGCTTCTAGCACTTTCCCAGTGCTAGTTCCTACAACACTGTGGTCTCAAGTCACAGCCATGATGGAGGGGAATGATGACGTCATGCCATTAAGTTCAGCCCTTACAGCCACCCAGTGGGGTAGGGCTTACTTCAGATTTGTAGAATGGGTACAGTGAGGCTCACAGAAACCCAAGAGCAGTTGTGCAATGTGCAGCAGAAAGAAGAGCCAGTATTAGGAGCAGAGCCTCCCTTTCTTCCTCTCCCTGGGGCTCCATCTCCTCAGCCTAGCCCACGTGTTGGTGACAAGGAGCTGGAACTCCCCCACCCCACTCCCATGTGCCAGGGGTTACCTAGAATTGCTTCCCTTGGAGCCCTTCCTCCCCTGGGGCTGGTAAGTCCCTCCAGATGCATGGTGCTAAAAATTTGGGGGTACTTCTTCCAAATGACATTGGTCCTTGCTGCCTGTGAGCCAAAGGCTCAAACACACACACACACATTGCAAGAGGTAATGTACATACACGACACAGTGTGGTCTGAGCTGGCACTTTGCTCATCCTACTGGGCATATCCTGAGGCCTAGATTACTGGGCTGGGGCAATATTGCAGCCTCTGACCCAGGGGATCTCTCTGACTGAACTGGTTTGGGAGTTTCCACAGAACTGGGGTTTTCATTTCAGATCGTCACTGGTCGTTTGCTGTGTGCGGTGGCTGGTGAGGCTTTGAATCAGCCGTTTGCAGCCGTGGGCTCCTCGGTGTTTTAGGGTTGCCCTAGGGCTGAGTGTTGTCACTTGCTGCTTGTACGTCGGCGGAGTAGATAAGGTAACCAGATCAATGCATAGCTTTCCACCAGGGTCTCTGGTCACTGGTCTCTCTGGGAGATGGCTAGCTCTGGGCACTGGGCAGTGTCTAGGGAGGCAGGGACAAAAATATTCTCCTGCTAATGGCTTCTCACTAGGTCTTGCTGTGGGTTGGGGTACCCTTAGTCTTGTACCACCTGTTTCCTCTGGGAGCCAAGGGACTGGCCTGTTCTTTATGTTCCTTCTGTTCCCTAGGAGGGTCTGTAGTGGGTCTCACCCTAGGGCTGTGTAGATTTTTTTTTTTTTTGATGGGGTTTCTTCAGGGTTCTTAGACATCACTGGGTGATTGTCTCCCTGCCAAGGATAGCTTGATGCCCACAGGACTTCCAGTCTGAGATGTCTTCCTGCCCTCCTTATTCCATGCGACCTAAGAATTGGGTGAGGTGGGTGGATGGGGGTCAAGCTTTGCACCTGTTCATTTGTCCCATTGGCAAGCCATGAATATCATCAGGAGCGGCAGAGGTAGGGATGGGTCCTGGAACTCTGGGTGATTGCAGTAGTCAGGGCAGAGATCTGCTTGCTTCGGGGCATACTCATGGGCCTGATTGTTGACAGAGCCATTGGCTAACTCTGTGCCCTTGGTCAGACCACTAAGCTGCTGAGCTATGACCTCATTTGTAGAATGGGGATGATGAATTACATCACCAGGTCACCGTGACAGTGGAATGAGGCAGTGTTTGCGAAGGATATGGCCCAAGCCTGTAGCATCCAAAGCTCTTATTATCAGCATTGTGACTGCCATTAGTTTCAGGCTTTCACCTGATGGGTGGTGTTCGAGCTCTCCGAGGGCAGCTAGAGTCCTTTCTTTGCCACTCATCCGGTCTGACTCTGGATGTGAGGAACATCTGGGTAAGGACACTCCTTACCCAATTGGCTGTGTCCAGAGTGGCATGGCCCAATACAGTGACCATTAGCCATATGTGGCCAGTTATTTAAATTGTTCATCAGAAATTCAGTTTCTTGGTCACAATATTCACCTGACAGATAATACTAGTACTAACACAGGTAATACTGACTAGTGCCCAGCACACTGGATAGGACAAGGTTCAGGATTTCCATCAAAGCAGGCAGTTGTGCTGGACCAGACTCTGCCATTAGTCTTTAAAACTCTCCCCACAGAGTCAGGGGGATATTTCTCATAACAGCAATGGAGTCCACCAGCCCTCGCCACATTCCATTTTGGGTGGCCTTGTTCCTGGCCTGGGTGGTTTGGCTTCCTGTCAGTCTTTATCAGCCAAAGGTAGGTGGGGAGGACGAGGATTGCCTAAACCAAAACTGTTGTCTTCTGTATCTGCCTCTCCAGCCCATCCTGCCAGTCTGACAGGGAGTCCCTCGGTGATCTTCCCCACAATCCAGGGCTGGGCTGGGCTGGCCTGACCCTCTGGCCCTGCCCATGTCCCAGTCTGCCTGTCACTTTCTTGTGTCACCTGGCCACTTGTTCCTTCTCGGCATCTCCTCCCTCTCTCCAGCCTTGGCTTCCACGAGAATTCTCCAGAAAGTTGTTCCTTACCATCCTTGTGAGTCCTTTGCCTTGGCAGGGCCTTTCCTTGCACTGAGCTCTGGGCACTTGGCCCACTCTTCCATGGCCTTGTTCTTAAGTCCATTCTCTCTGTCAGCCATGCAGCAGCTGTCCTCTGAATGCCAGCTGCATGTCAGGGCAAGGTGCTGACCTCACAAGAAGGGACAGACTGTAGTCCCGACTCTGCTAATTTCAGGGGAAGGGGCTGAGGGTCGGCCAGACTGTTCCGTCCCAGCCCGGTGATGCTGAGTCCAGAATGGAGGCAGCCTAGGTGGGCCAACCGGGAAAGGTTCTCAGGAGGAGGTGGTGAGGTGGAAAGGGGGCGGTGGGTTTGGTGCTAGAGGAGGCACGCTGGGGAGAGAGAGTCGACATTTTGCAGAGGATATGTCTGATTTTTGCCATTGGGCTTCTCCCCAACCCCCCACTGCTGGATGGTCACCCCAGGCACAGCCAGAACTAAATGATTCCATATTCCCAGCCACTGCAGCCAGCAGGGCCTCAGGAAATGGCTGTGGATGAACGAAGAAATGCCGAGTGAGGCTTGCCATTAAGGGCTGATAGCAATGTCCTCTCTAGGTGTAGGGTGAGAGTCAGGAACCGTAAAAGACAATCTGAGACGTGTCACAGTTCAGTAGGTCAGGCTGGAGAGGACGGGACAAGGGCATAAGAGAAATGGGGACACTTCTCAGCATACCCAGTATTCATTGCTTTCTTACCTCACAAACTTTCTCAGAGCCCCAAGTCTGTACCCAGGAGGCCCCACTCCCTGTTAAAGTGGATGCTGACAGTGCCAGGAATACTTGCTGTGCTGGCTGATAAAGTTGGCCATCTTTCTGTGTTGATTGACAGACAGCTGCTTTCCCGAAGCCCTCCTCCTGATGCCACATGCACCTGGCCTCTCCCCTAGTCTTCCCCCAGCACCCATACCTATCTCATAAGTATGGCAAACAGCTGGCATAATGGTGGTCTCCAGGGCCTATTTCTGGGGTAGTGATTATTAGATATTTTCAAGGTTATCTATGCATCACATGGGATACATAGATTTGAGGTGTCTGACATGTTTCTTGTCCCTGCCAACCTTAGGGCTCTGATCAGTCAGGCAGGCTGCGACCGAGGCTGGAAGAATGCAGCCACCGAGGTGTTAACACTCAGCTTGACTTCACTCACTTATTTTTCTCTCTTGTAGGCAGCCATGAGTTCTAGCCACCCTGAACCAGGTGCCCGGGAACCCCAGAGTCCCCGTCCACAGGCCCTGTCTCAGAGTTCTTCCAGCTTGCTGTGTGAAGGCCGGGAGCAGAGGCCAGAGCTTCGCAAGAGTGCCAGCAGCACTGTATGGCGGGCCCAGCAGGGTGAGGCTGGTTCTAGTCCCCAGATCCTGCAGGAGGAGGTGTGCCAGACTGAGATCCCAGAGCACGTGAAGACTGCAAGCACTGCGTCACAGACTGGGGCTGGAGGCCACTGGAGGAGCAGCACTGTTGGTAATGTGTCTACCATGGGCATCGGTGATCTGTGTCGCCTACGGGCCCCCAGCGTGGCAGCTGTGCAGAGGAGCCACTCAGACTTGGTACATAGTACCCAGACCCGGGGTCATGGCAGTGTTCAGAAGCCCAGTCTGAGCTGTTCTGCCCTTGGCAGCTCACCTGTCCACAGGGCTCAGTTGCAGCCTGGCAGTGTTGCTGGACAAGGAGGCCAGACCCCTGCACCCCTGCAGAGTGACTCAGCTCCAGAGGATGGGACTTCTAAATCAGCCTGCACGTTGGGGGAGAGTCAGGTGTGGGTGCCAACCGTAGAACTAGAAGATGCATCTGGTCTCCTCCACGGTCCCCAGGGTGAGCCCAAAGCAACTGGACAGCCACCTACCACTTCCTGCCACACTCTGCCTCCGGCAGCTCTGCTTTGCACCCTGGGGGAGGCTGTAGCTGGTAGCTGCTGCCATGCCCTGCCTGCCAGAGGCATCCTGGCCTTTCCCAAACTGGTGGCGTCAGTCAGTGAGTCTGGGTTGCAGGCCCAGTGTGGGATGAAATTCCACTGTAAGTTGTCTGGGGGGATTTCTGGGCACCCTCACTGCTGTGTCCACCCTTGGGGGCCTACAGGGCTAGCCACAGAGTCTGGCTCCAGGACCAAAGATGTGTGGACCATGACCTCAGCCACTGATTTGGCTCTGGGTGTGGCATTGGCCCAGGATGCCGGGGTTCAGGCAGCTCCCGTGGCAGCCTGCAAGGCTGTGGCTACCAGCCCATCCCTGGAAGCGCCTGAGACTCTGAACCTATTTCCAGAGGTGATGCTGGAGTCCGGCCTGCGACAGGCATCGTCACCTGTGAGGGATGTACGATGGGATGCCGAGGGCATGACATGGGAGGTGTATGGAGCCTCTGTGGACCCTGAGGTGCTCGGCATTGCTATCCAGAAGCACCTGGAGATGCAGTTTGAGCAGCTGCAGCAGGCACCAGCCAGTGAGGACAGCCTGTCTGCGGAGGGCCGAAGGGGCCCCCTGCGGGCAGTCATGCAGTCACTGCGGAGACCCAGCTGCTGTGGCTGCTCTGGAGCGGCTCCAGAATGAGGAATTGTGACCCTGGAACTGGCTACGACTCTAGACTTGGTCCTAGGCCAGTGACAGGCACAGTGGAGACTCCATGCCACTGGGACCCACCTTCTAACTTGAATACCAGCCTTGCTCGGGCTTGTGGTTCCATGCAGCTGGGCTGTCTTTTAAGGGCTTGATTCCCAAGAGCCACTTCTTTATCCGTTCTGGGCTCTGAAATGTGGGACAGGGATTTTTGCACTGCACAGAAGTGAAATCCTGACTTCTTTCCTGTGAAAGTACTTAACCTTTTGGTTTGTCTGTCCCACAGACCTTTGCTGTCACTCCCCTGGGACTCTTGGTAGTTTTATTTTTACTAGAATTGCTAGGAACTAATGACTTTTGACATTACACAGAGGCCCCAGGTGGTGGGATTGCCCCAGTCTCTAGAGAACTGGTTTTACCAGAGGTCTCCTGCATACCACATTCTGTACTCGTCACCTGACCTTGTCGAGGTTCCTCCTCCTTACCCCACTTTCCGGATGTCACAGCAGATGTCTTGCAGAGATCTAGCTGATGAGCTCTAAAGTATAGTTCGATATGGAATGAAAGGCTTAGAGCCTGGGCTAGACCAGCCCTGGTGTTAGCCTGTGATACACACCTGGGCCAGCTCAGTGTAGCTTCGGAGAGGGAGAACTAACTGAGTCTGCAGCTCTGTGAGAAACAGCCTCTGCCCACGAAGTGTGGGCACCTGACCATTACAGAAGGGCTGCTTGTATCCTTGGAGGGGGTTTCCAAAAGCCTGCCCTGCAGGTCACTGTGCCAGGCTCCCTGCCTCAGGAAGTAGAGAATAAGTGCCAACCTGTCCCCAAATGTATTACAGTGCTTAAAAGGGTGCCATTGCTGCCCCACTCCATAGGATTTTATTTAGCTGGTGCAGTTCTGGGAGGGAGCCTGGTTTTGGGGGTGGAGGTGCTGGGTTTGGGGCTCCTACCAGGTAGGAAATGGCTAGAGCTGAGAGACTGAATGTCAGGGTTAGAAATGGCCTGTGTGTTAGGAATGCCCTAGCATGGCCTGGGTGGTGGGGACAAGTAGATTTGGGTGTGGAGAGGGACACATAGTCTTTCCCTGTCTGGTTTTATTACCCAAGGGCTTCTTAAGGCCCGGGAGGATGGAGCAGTCTGCTGAAGACCCCAGACTCCTGGCCTACAGTTCCTCCAGTCATACAGGAGAGCTCCAGGGTTAGGTAGACTAAGGGCTTCAGGCCTGAGTTCCTGTAGGATTGAAGCTCTAATAAGTGCAAGGGGAGGCTGAGGGCGCTTCTGGGACCACAGGGACTGAAAGGTGACTTATCTGCCCCGTCAGCAAGGTCCTGCTGCTGCAGAGGTAGGGAAACTGTAACAGAGGCCTTTGGCTTGGAGCAGAAATGGCATGTCTGTGGATCAAAGGAAGAAGGCAAGATAGGCTGGCTCCAGGCAAGAAGCCTCATAGTAGGGTAGTCTTACAGGTACTAGGCCTTTCCCAGGTGTCAAGCACACTCCTTACAGACATGCATGTGTGAATAGTTGTGTGACCCAAGGCAAGTGCTCTGGTGTGTGGCATATGGTCACCTTGTCCTCTTTGTACATGGGTACCAGCAGCCCAGCTTGGAACCTGAATGGGAGTGGCTGTGGGGACATGGTGGGGGCAGTGGCACCTTCACACTGGGCCACAGCTGAGAAGGCTATTGATTGACACAGAGGACCTGCACAGGTGGGCGGAGTGGGGGACAGAAGTGGAATATGGTGAACCACTATTGGGCAGGTACCATAGGGTGTTCATCAGCTGGGAGGCTGGCTTGGTTGCTGTGGTGAGCGTTATGGGTTCTTCGGAAGACGGGGGTAGAGTCCCACACCCATGTGTGCTGTCTGTTCGGTGATAAGGAAGTCGAGGAGCCTGAGATCCTTTCATTTGAGACAGGAGGACAGTGAGGTCATGTTTTGGGACAGACGAGGGTGGGTGGGCAGTCTCTGGAGGTCCACACGAAGGGCAACAACCACAGGGCTTTCCTGGTAACAGTGAAACCTGCTGGACAAAGACCTTCTCCTCTGCCACGTGCAGATCTCAAGTTCTTTGTTGGGCAGATTGTGCCAACCTGCATTTCCCATGGTGCACCTATTGCCAGGCTGGACCCACTGTAGGTCAGGGTAGACCAGCCACCCACCCATTTAGCTTTATCTTGACTGATAAACGTTTGTTTGATGGTGCTAGAACCGAGCCCAGCCTGTGTGTTGGTTGGAACCCCTAGAACACCCAGTAGCTTAGCTGCACTCGGGTCTGTACTCTGTTCTTGGGTCTGCTCGTGGCATCTGTGACTTAATTTCTGAATTGGACACATTCCTACTCCCTATCAGGCCCCTGTGGGTAAGGCCTGATTTGAGTACTGGGTCAGGGGTTGAACAAGATTTCTTATAGATTTCTGATCTAGATCTCTGGCTGGACATTAGGGGATCTCGTTTGGAGGTGATGGGTCTCACTGTCTATGTTTGTCTTATTTTGAATAAAAAATAAACACAAGTTGAGAGATCAGAGCTTTGACAGGCCAAGGCAGAAAGGGGGCATTGGGCATTAGGCTAGTCTTGCTTCCTTTGATCTGGTAAATTCTGACCTCTGAGGCATGAACCCTAGAGTCCAAGGGCTCTGTGTCCTGGCAGGTTTTTCCCTCTGTCTTCTGGGGCCACCCCTTCTGTCTACTCGTTCTCCTTTCAAACATCTTGGGTTTAGGACAGATGAAGCCTGGCTTCCTGAAGCTTAGCACTCCTGAGACTGTCTTTCTGTAGGCAACACACAGGAGTATATTCCTTGTGTATATTCCAGGCTGCCATCACTGTCTTAGGGAACCACTTCAAATGCAGGCTCTTTACCTACTGGCAGTCACAGTGCTGAAGAGGGAAGAGTCCTCTACTCCTTAGATGTTACCTGCTTGTATCTCTGACCCCTGGATGTGTTAGATAATTGACAGTAGCTGAACTGGACCCTCCCCATGCTTTGGGCTTGGGGAGGGCCACCATAGCCTATGTGTCTAGAGCTGGGAATTGAATTCTGAATTCACATTGGTGTTCATAAAGTCTTGGGCTAGACACCAGCCCTGCAGACCTACAACTTCTTCAGCTCTGAAATGGAATTGAAGCCATATTTTAGCTTTGGCTTGTGAGAATGAAGTTTCATAACCCACGTAAAGCTCCTGGCTCCACTTAGTGCTAGCCTCACACGCTGGTGTTGCCCAGTGTTTCATGGCCATGGGGTGGGGGTGGGGGACGTGGCTGCCACCACAGTCCACATGGCATTCCCTTAAAGTTCCTTCTTCAGAGCCTCATCCCGGCTTCTTCACGCCCAGTTTTGTGCCCTGAATAGGACACATGCCTTCTGGCTGGGAGCCTCTGAAACCATTGCTCCTAGAGCCAAGCAGAGGAGTCGATCCCCTCCCTACCAGTCCTCTGAGGTGAGGAGAATGAGGTAGGGAAGGACAGAAACCAAGCAAGGATGTGACTTGGGGCCAATCTAGGCTCTACAGCAGAGTTTGGGCTTTCCCGGGGTGGACAGCAGACCCCAGGCTCTCTTGTTCTTGAGTATGCAGGCTTGGAAGCTCCAGGTCCTTGGGGTAGGCTTCTGTAGTGAGCCCTAGGATCTGTCCCAAAGGGAGTGCTGTGTACCCACAGGCAGATGCATTTGTGTCTGCATCTGCCCGTCACCTAGTACATGTGGCCCGTGGTCCACACACTGCCCAGGCCTTTTCCTCTGGATAAGATTTAGAAGCAATTCTGCCACACTAGTGATCTTGATTAAAGGTGAAGCTTGGCCTCCATCCATGCTGAATTCCTTCTCGTTTGTCATTTGGCCTGGCCCAGTTTTGTCATCTGAAGCTATGACTGGTCCTTCATGAGTTCTCATCCAACTTGTGAGGCAGGGCAGGGCCCCTGTGGAGTCTGAAGTGGGACTCTGGATTATTCTAGTGTCATCATGACCCCCCCCGCCCCTCCCCCACAATGCACACCCACATCACTGGGGGAGTCATTCGTGGCAAATTTGTTAAAATCAGCATCACCTAAACCAAGTCCCAGGACCCTCTTCTTCAGACTAGATGGAGGCTGGTATGGTCTAACAGGATTCACTCCACAGCCCAGCGTCCCGTCCCCATCTTAGCTGCTTCTGATTGACACACTGTTCTAGATGCTTGAGGTCAGTGAGCTGAGTGGTACCCAAGGGGGCATCCCCCTCTCTGAGGAGAAGGGGGGGGCAATGGGAGAGGGATTTGTAAGGGTGGGACTGGAAGAGAGGAGAGAGGGGACTGTGAGTGGGATGTAAAGCGAATTAAAAACAAAAAGATTTGCTTATTCTGCCTTCTCATCCTAGGGGGAACAGAGGCCAGCTCCACCTTTGGCCTGGGCATAGCACCTGCTTAGCCTTGGTCCCCTAAGGCTGCTGTTCTAGCACACAGTCCCTAACCTGCTAGTTTCCTGGAAGGTGATCTTGAGGGTCAGAAAGGAACCTCCTATATGTCTGTCCTTTAGAAAGGACCTCCTTAGAAACATCCTACAGTTTACCCACTTGTTTTGGAGGGAATTCCTAGAAAGCCCTGGGGACTCTGCTGACCTGTAGGCTTGGGGGAGCATGGGGTTGGTGCGGGTGCTGTGGTCACACACAGAGAGCTAAGAGCACCAGGGAAAGGTGAAGATGCTAAAAACCGAGGCCGATGGGTGTCAGACTCTTACTGCAAGAGCTGGGTACATGTCGTATCACCTTTGCTGTCCTTGAGCAGTGACTCGGCAGAATTCGTGCTGAGTCATGGGCCACCCTCTCCTTTGCAGATAGCCAGAGTCAGTGCAGTAAGGAGGGAGGTCTGGGCCCTGTAACATGAGCTCTTCAAACATATCCTACATCCCATCTTTCCTGGGCTTCCTTTATTAGGAAGGGAGATGGATGAATTGGGGAACTGAAGTTTGGGCTGTGGGGAGTGTTCAGTTTTAAGGTGCCCACAGACTTGCCCAGTCTGTCCTGGCTGGGGACTTTTCATTTCACAGCATCTTTCTGGAAAAAGACCTACAGTGTCTTTTTTTCCCCCCCATCATGTCTGTGCACCCAAGAGCAAACTGGCCTTCTACACTCTCCCATAGATGTTCTTTCTCCAGCATCTATCTTTTCTGTCTCAGTTTCTCTTGTCCCTAGAATATGTTGTCTTTCCACTGTCCCAATATCCTTGTCCCTGAAGCCTCCTTCAGTTTATGTCAGGGGTCTGTCTGGCCTTGGTCCTATCACTCCAAACCGGAGGCTTTCTCTTCCCACGCCTGGGGTATTTCCCTTAGGCCATGGCTTAGTCTGGGTCTCCGAGTCCTTGATTTTTGAGTGCCTAGGCCCTTTCCCACCTATTTTGTTTTAATTTGGACACACACTAAAAGGCCAAGTTTGCAAAACAGCTTCTGGGCAGATCCTTAGACAGGTAGGTCTCACTGGGGTCTCTCTGCTGGATTTCTGAAGAATCAGAAATCCATGGTCCTGCTGGGTGGCCTCAAAGACTGAGGTCAGAAAGATGGGCATCCCAGAGTCCTAGGTTTGGGGGACACACTTTCTGGCTTATAATGCATCTTCTTTCGTATGTTCAGAATCTTGCTTGGCTTGTCATTAGGTTTGGGTGTGGTTTGAGCCTCCTTGTAGGGTGGGTACAAGCACACCATCCTACCTTTGTGCCTTTCCTGTGTGGAACTGGGCTCCTATCCAGTTAGTCAGGACTAGAGACTGGGTTGGGAGATTTCTGATTTTGATACCAGCTGCCCACATCTGCCTCCTAGTTCTGAAGCAAGGAGCCTCTGTAGGGCTGGAACTTTCCATGTGTGTTTTCTCACTCCGTACCCCTTGTCCTGCCTCCTTGGCAGCCCTCCCCCACTGTGGCTGTGCAGTCCTGTCCCCTCTTTTCTTTGCTCAGTTTTAAACAAGGGTCTGGGAGGACAGTGGCCACGGATGACATTTTGTATGTAAGCGTCCCAGATGTGTTACTTTGGGAGAGTTTCTGGTTTTCTTACTGTAGAGTTGGCGATACTGGAGGAGGGGATAGGTCTCTTGTGTGGGTTTCCATTCCTAAACTCACAGTGCATGGGGAGGTGGACTCTCCTCTGGGCAGGGCAGGAATAGGAATGTAGTCTCAAGTCACTGGCCTGGGAATAGTGCTGAGCATTGCTGAGGCAGGCACAAGTCAGCAAGGACGTCCTGGCTTATAGGAGATGTTTTAATGTTCATATTTCCATGAATTCTGGTTCTAAGACGTTACATTAAAACCTTGTCTTAATTACAAAGTCTTTTGGCATGCTTGCACAGTTGTTTCTTAGCCACTGCCTGATTCCCAGGTCCAGGGTCTTGAGTCCCCTTAGTTCTCTCCTGCTCTGGAACTAGGACTTAAGAGTAGAGGTGGCCTTTTGGCTAAGATCAAGTGAAGAGTAGAGGTTGACTTTCCAGCCAAAGCGGCAGCTGCTCCAAACCATCAGAAGGGTGGCCAGACGCCCTCTAGTGGTAAGGTGGGGCACAGCATGAGACCCTCTTAGTGGGTGGAGCCTCTAGTGGGAGTAGGGAAGTATTCATCCTGGAGAGTGAAGCTCCCATGGCTGGTGGAAGGCCTGTCTGGGCAGACAGTCATTTCACTGCGACATCCGTTTCGAACACTTACTCCCTTCCTGTGGGACTCCGGTTCAATCTGGAGCACGGGTAGAGGATCCAGAGACGACAAAGCTAGAGAAGGCAGAGAGAGCCAGTGCAGTAGCCCACGGCCTGCTGGGAGATCGGACAACACGCATTCTCCAGATGGACTGTGTGAGAGTCGGAATGGGAACCTTGCCCCTCCCACCTAGCCCATGTGGCTGTGAAGGCCTTTGGCTCAACCTTCAACATTTCACACCTCAAATGTGCTTGCCTATCTTATGGAAGAAAGTCTCCCCAGGCCTGAGGAAAAGGTGTGGATCATCAGGACTGTCCCCATTCCAGGCATGTTTGACAGAAGAGACCAGAGAATGCTGGTAGGCTAGACATGAAGGCGAGCCACCTCTGGTGGTGACTGGAAGAGACAGACCGGGTGGGAATGAAGCTCCTTGTGGGGAGGCAGCATCTCTACGTGGAGGACCAGGCTGGCTGGGGATCAACGCATACTGGGAGCCTGGAGAGGGACTGGAGAGAACCTGCTGCTTACAGAGGGGTTTTTAGAGGGAGGGGCTGAGGGTGTGCATGGAACGAATGAGAAGTGAATGTGAGCTGGCACCTTGGCTTCTCTGCCTACATGAGGGGCAGGGTGACTGTCCAGACAAGCATTCCCCTTGTCACTCCAGGTCACATGGCATCTCAGGTACTGTCTTAGGATCTCTTGACTTCGAGTAACTGAATCATGAACTGAAAGTTACCTGGACGGTTAGAATGTTCCCTTCCCGCTAAAGAATTCAGGAGGTCTCTGGTTCCAGGGTTGATTCTGTGGCTCAACGAGGAGATCAAGGAGTCAAGTTCTTTCCAGGTATCTGCTCTGCCATCTTTAGGGGCATAGTGAGGGCTGACCTCATGGTCACATGATAGCTGCTGCACTTCGAGGCATCGTGAGCGTATCCAGAGCTGCTACAGGAAGATCTTCACACGTGCATCTGAAGGACTGAAAATTGGGTTCTTAGGCTGGTTCATAAAATAATTTAAAAAATGGAACAAAGCCAGTTTTACTAGGCTTTTCGAGGAGGGGAAAAAATGGCAGGCAAACTATAAGTCTTGAGAGGTTGCCAGGAGGAGGGAGATGGAGAAGAGGAGGAGAGATGCTCACAGTGGTTGACTTAGGCCAGCATGTTGAGCTGCGAGGGTCAGTAAGCAGTCACCTGGCAGAGTAACAGTTAGCTGCATGGTGGATGCAGGAGAAACAGCTTCGGAGAAAGAGGGAGAAAGCCCAGAGTGTCTGGGAACTCACACCTAGACCTTGTCCAGCATCTGAAAGCAAAAGAAATAGGAGAAAAAGGACAAGTTATGCTCTTATGATTAACTCAGAAATGTAAGCAGGTTCTACAGTTGCCGTGTAATAAACATTCGGCAGGCATCTGCACTGAGGGAGGGGCTTCTGGGAGAGACAAGTACATCATCTCATTCAAAGGATGACTTTAGTCTTCCCCTCACCGTAGCATGTCTTCAGGTAAACCAAATCTGGAAAGGGAAGCTAGCAGGGTGGGGAGTCGGGGTGGGGGTGGGCCCTGGCCAGGTGATTGACAGGTCCAGTTGTGTTAACTCTTAAAAGGAGGAGATAATAGAATATAATGTTGATCTCGTGTCTTCTGGCCTGGCCGAACTAGTGGACTCTTTATGACATCTGTGGTTTTGACCTTTTCAGAGGGTCATCTCTTGGGACTCATGTGACATCGATCCTTTTCAGACTGGCTTCTCTCACCTAGTGAGGTGGAGTTGAGCTTCCCCTGGGCCCAGCAGCTTGGAGACCACCTTGTGACAGCTCCTCCCTATCACAAGTATTGATTGTCTCCCTACTGAGACATTGCCTGTGAGTAAAGCACTTCCTAGTGTCAGGCTCTCTCACCTGGGAACTGAGCTCACACACAGGGGTACCGGATGGCCACACCTCCTGCTTCTCACCGTGGCCCACAGCTGTGCTGTGCTCCAGTCGGCTGGGCTGTGGCTTGTGCTGTGAAGCCTTCCTCTCCTCAGAAGCAAACTCTCTTTTGCCATGCGGGCTCTGATTCCTCGTTTCAGAGTCCGGGCCATGCTGCCTGTCCCTTGTGTTGGGACTGAGCTCCTCTTGGAGCCTCCACCATGGCTGTTGCCTCTCTGTCTGTCTGTCCACGTCATTTATAACCTCTATCATAAACTCTGTACTCCCCAAGAATCTGTATCCCATTATATGGATGTGCCAGAGAGTATCAGTCCTGCCGAAGGACGTCTTGTTTGCTGTGTGTTTGAACTATAGAAATCAAACGTCTACAGACATCATCAAAGAGATGCAATAAAAGCCCAGCTTGGTTGGGTAAATTCTTAGGAACATGATGCTGGATTGAGTGGTCGCACTAGGTCCTAGCACTGGAAGAAATAAATCAAAGCTCTCTCTCACAGCAGCTGCCCAGATTTGTATTCTCGCTAGCAGAGTATGAGGCGTTTACTCCTCTTCTTTTTATTCCTAGTTATTACACAGCTGGGAGCATTAACAAGTGAGTCTCAGTGTGTACAGAATTTTATGGGTATGTGTGAGACTGTCTGTAGAGTAACGTTTCAAAAAGATTTTTATCTGCAATGCTTGAAAATATTCATTTCCATACCCAAATTGACTGCGTGTTACCAAGTTTTAATATTTTGGCAATTTGACAAGTGAAAAAAAAAAAAAAAGGATGACTCCTGAAGGCTTCTCCTGTGAGAGAGTGAGGTGGTGCTCTGACTGTCTGGGCGAGGTCTTTTCTCTGGTGACTCTCAAGTTGTGCAATATTGGGTAAGTGACTGACTGTCTCTGGGCTTTGGTCCCTCCACCTATAATGTGAAGATAGCCATGATTCTTGCCTTGTTAACTGGACTTGAGGACTCAAAGGTATGCATCATGTAAAATGCTAACATGTCCCTGTCTTTAAGTAAGTGGTGAGTTAATGAATATTATTGTGTAATATGTTTATGACAATTTGGGCTTCTTAGCTTATGATCGGGTGGTTCACAATAATTTCTTGTTTTCTCTGGATTCTTCTTTTGCATATTAACTGATTAGAGCTCTTTGTATTTTAATAAATTTCATATATACCTCATTTGTGTTTTTTATTTAAGTGCTTGATTTATCTCTGGCTCTGAACCAGAATGACATCTTTCTCTGGGACACAGCACGTCAAAGCTCACATAGCCCTACTTCTCCCATCTAGGGCTTCCTTCTGAGGACAGTCACACCAACCAAGCCAATGTAGTTTTCAGTAAGGGAGGGGACTGGGCAAGGCAGGGCAAGCAAACTGCTTAAGGGTAACAGGGAGTTAGGTCTGGTTCAGATCTTCTCCTTGATTTCTTAGGTTTGGCCTTTACTCTTAAATGAGAGGGAATTTAGAATTTACAGGTAGGAAGGAGAAGGTGCAAGGCACCAAGACAGACAGACAGACAGACAGACAGACAGACAGCTTCATCAAGTCTCCCTCCCAGAACCCAGAAGCCTGGGTCCCTTATTCTGGTAAGTTTGGACTAAGTATGGAGGATTTGAATTCACTGAGAGTCTT
The DNA here is from genome assembly GCF_978045245.1 of Mus caroli. Taxonomy (NCBI): domain Eukaryota; kingdom Metazoa; phylum Chordata; class Mammalia; order Rodentia; family Muridae; genus Mus; species Mus caroli. Next base: position 27,148,353 of record NW_028227267.1, on the reverse strand, counting down.
TCTGCTTGGTTTCTGATTGAAGAACAGGTATGTGTGTGTGTGTGTGTGTGTGTGTGTATGTGCACGCTTAGTATTTTTAGATAAGGTTTCACTGTGTAGCTCATAAGATTTCATCCTTAAGATCTTCCTGACTTCTGAGTGTTAAAACTAAAACTATGAGGCCCAGGCCTGGCTCAGTGTGTGTATGATGTTAAGTTCCCCAGCATTAGAATGGAGAACAAGACTTTGAGAGCTGGCCCTGAACTTAGCGACGAAAACACTAGTCAGGTCTCAGTTGTTCACCTTTCTGTCTCACCAGCTTTGAGGACACAGTGCTACTCAACTTGTGGTGAGCTGTGCCCTGATCAACCTATCTACAGCCAAACCTGGCCTATGTAAGAAATGCATTTCATGTACACATCCTCCCCAGAGCCTGGCTAACAACAGCTTGCCTAGAGTATCCAGCCTTTTCCTGGACTTTGCAATACTCTGCAGCTCCCAGGGAGGGGGCCGATGAACAAACCTGTGGTGTACCAGAGCTGGCTGGCAGGTTTTCTCCTGGGTCGCTCAGGATCAGCAGTGTCATGGATTCAGTGTTTGTGATCTGCCAACTACTGTTTGTTTGCTTGTTACTTTATTTGTTTATTTATATACAGATAGGGTTTTACTCTGAAGTCTAGGCTGGCCTAGAACTTATGCTTCAGTCTCCCAAGTACTAGTGTTACAGGCGTGAGCCACCGTGCCTGGCTTCTCTCATCTTTATTCTTATTCTCTTTAATCCTCATAGTAACAGGAAGTGGCCTATTAGTGTATTTCCTAAATACTGTAGGTCAAGTAATTTATAAAGAGCAAGGGTTGGGCTGGTGAGATGGCTCAGTGGGTAAGAGCACCCGACTGTTCTTCCGAAGGTCCAGAGTTCAAATCCCAGCAACCACATGGTGGCTCACAACCATCTACAACGAGATCTGGCACCCTCTTCTAGTGTGTCTGAAGACAGCTACAGTGTACTTATATATAATAAATAAATAAATCTTTAAAAAAAAAGAGCAAGGGTTATTCGATTTATGATGCTGAAGTCTGGGATGTTGGAGATCTGGTGGCCTTAGTGCTGGTGGGAACTTTGCAGTTTTGAGCACAGGGTAGCACCTAGGCATAATGTCCTAGCTGAGTGTCCTTTCCTGCTTTTCTACAGCCACAGTCCTGTGGGGTCCAGGTCCCATCTTAACAGCTTCATTTAGCCTCCAGGTGAGCCCCTGTCATTTCCTCTGTTTACTGTGGAGATAAAGGACAGCAGGTTATGATGTGCCTGAGTAACAGGAAGGACTTGCACTGGTTTCAGGGCTGGCCCACCACCAGTAGGCTGTGTGTCACTGTAGTAAATGGCACAAAACCCATGGCTGACTAAGTAGGGCCTCTTCTTACAGGAGGACACTTAGCACAGCCTCAGGCCTATCCAAGGATGTCACACGATAGCTTTCCTTTCTGCTGTTCTCTGTACCCTGGCCATCCATCCTGTCCTCTCCTGATGGAAGGGGCCACTGCTGCACCCCTGTAACTCTCTGCTAGGTTAGCATTCTAAAATTATTTCTTCAATCACTCATTAAGTAAATACTGCCTGAGGTCTGCCAGGAACTCTGCCCTGTGCCAGCACACGGGGAAAACAGGCCCAAAGACCAAGCTGTGGTCTTCTGTACAGTATGTGAGCTGCCGAGCTCCTCTGGCTGAGTTTAGCCCAGTGTTGCTGGCACCTGCCACCACCTGTAAGGCAGCTGGTGCAGTGGCTCAGGCAGAGGGATTTGAGAAGTCACCTGAGAAGAGGTAGTGGTGGGAGTGGGGGGCTTAGGGAAGAAGGAGATTGCTTCTGGGAGGGTTGGAGTGGTAGAGTGATCCAGAAGAGGTGTGGAAGAGTGTGTGAACTGTCAGGCAACAGATCTGGAGTTGCCTGATTGGTGATGACAACCCTGGACAGGTTTTAAAATGGAAAGGAGAGGATGTTTAGGGCGAGGGCTCTTCTGCCTAGCTGAATTGTTGAACCTGAAAGCTTTAATCTCCCAATGAAAAGGGGGCCTGAGTATAGTATCTTCTGTATCCCAGGACTATAGTCCACACTCCTAGCTTGACTTCTGATCCTCATCTCTAGACCTGGCTGGAAGCCTGGAAAGTCCATTGCTGGACAGTGGCCTTAGGAGGAGGGAATAGAGCCTCCCTATCTGATGGTACCCTTTTGGGGGAGCCCAGGTCTAGGTATCCTATAACCACATGCCTTCCAGGCTTAGTGTTGAAAGGCTTGGTGTAGACCTGGAGAAACTTGCCTACTTATGGTACAACCTTTGTTCATTTTTTTTTTTTTTTTAGAAATTGAATTTACTTTTAGCTGTTACATGAAAATGAAAACATTGTACATGTTGCCATGTGATATCATGATGCATGCATACACTTACATTATTTAAATCAGGCTAAATATATTTAGCGACTTAAATATCCTTTCCTAAGCACAAAACTCACAAATCCCTTTTCTTCAACTGAGTAAAGAGTATGTTCTTTCTTGAGGGAATAATTGTAGAGGAATTTTCATCCAGCAATATGCCTGCTCTGGCAAGGGCATATCCAAAGACCTTCTAGGTCTGTGTGACCCAGCTGGAATGCAGACACACTTTAGATTACAGTATGACCAGGCTGGAATACAGACACATCCTTCACATCTTTAGTATACACCTTTAATCCCAAACAATGAAAGTCAGGTTAATTTGTAGAAGGAAGCAGCCATGTTCAAAAGTGATGTCTTATTGAGTGGCAGACAAAGTGATGAATCAGAGAAAGATTTGATAGGATACACCCAACTCTCATGAGAACAGCACAGGAAAGAGAGGCTACTTAAGAAAATATTACAGGAATGAACAGCTGGCTTAAGAGAGCAGTAGTAATAGCAGCAGCAGCAGCAGCAGGAGGGAGAGAGGAGGATGGGGAGACAGAGACAGAGAGACACAGAGAAAGCAGTTTTACAGAGATAGGTTGCAGGTGAAGAAAGAATAAACCAGAAAATGAGAAGGAGCCAGAAGATTAGAACAGATTGTTGGAGTGAGTTTGAGGCCAAGCAGAGCAATTCAGTGAGAAGCTGAGAGAAGACAGTTTGAATCAGTCAGCTTGGAGAGGAGTTTGAGCCAGGACAGGTGAGTTGAACCAGACAGCCAGAGTTCAGAAAGAACTCTGTTCAGAGTTAGAAAGGGTGGGGTTATTCAGCACTAAGCCTTCTAGATGACAATTACATCTGGCGAATAAGTTACCTTTATAATAATTTAGAATTTTTCCTTCTTTACTCCATTGTGAACTTCTCAGAGATGGGGACATTGGCTCTTAGGTGTTTTCCCCAGCACACATTCTTGAGGACGGCCTCAAAGGAAGCACAGAGTTTTAATACATCAAAATGCGGCCTACCTGGAGTAGCCTACTGGATCAAAGCTCCAGCGAGGAGGAAGCTGAACACTGAAAAGTAGCTCTGAGTACACGTTTGCTCTGCAGATTTGCAGGTCTCCACTCATATCAGGGAAGCCCCCTCATCTGGAAAAAAAGCCATGAGGACCGAAAGTAATGCACATCAATATTTAAGATCTAGAAACCTGAAAATTCTTCCCAATTTGGGGCAGGGATTCAGAGTATACTCCTAGGGCCCGCATCCCCCTTCACCACACTTCTGGGTTCTGGTTCTGGTGCAGGAGGACCAAGAACTTTTAACCTGGAACTCCAGGTTCAGTCTGTCCCAGGGTTTTCTGTGGTCACTTGAGTAAGTCCAACCCACCCACAGGCCCCCCGAATTCCAGTGAATCGGGAACTTCAGGAATAGCCTGCGATTATTGAGGGGCAGGAAGTGGTAGATACAATATCTCAGTTTCCTCTCTCTGGAATGGGGCAGTTCTGAGTAAAGCCTCATTTACAAATCATATAGGTCATTGCTAAGCAAAGGTACCTCCATTTTGGTTTGTTTTGCCCTGTGTCACACGTGTATCATTTAGTAATGCTAGTGGCCTGGACAACGAATCCAGATGTCATTACTAAACCTTCACCCTTGCACTGCCCAAGGTGACGGGGTCAGGGAGGGTAGCAGAGGCAGGCAGGAACACTGTCTTCTCTATGTCCTCTGTGGTTTCCCTTCATGGTGGCACTGGTTTGCCTCTGGTTAGCCTTTTAAACTCCGGTATTCTTATACTGCTTCTGATGGATTTCCTAGTTAAGGCCCTCACAATCCAAACAGCTCCAACTACTTCTCTATTCAGGGGCAGAGGGGCACTTCTGGACATCATACCTCCACCCTGTTGTGTATTTCACAGGTCCCTTCCACAGGCCACCATGGCTATTTGTTCATGGCGCCTCACAAAGGCCTTTCCAGCAACCTTCCTTCCTTGAGCCAAGGGTGATATTGTCCTCTGGAATGCTGTAGCAAGGTAAGGCTGTGGATCCCTTGGCTCTGGGTCAGCTATGAGCACAGGGTTTGAAAACCCAGATCTCCTTAGCTGCAGCTGTGTAGCTGGGGATGCTGTCTGTGCTTGGCATCTTACTCAAATCATTGAAATAAATATATTTCACATATTTGCAAAATAATAGCAAGGAGACTTCATTTTAAGGGAAGCAGTAGTATAGATCAGCAAGAAACACCCTGTCAAGAGTAACAGCAGACTGGTCTGGAGACACGGCTTAGTGGTTTAGAACATTCGCTGCTCTTCCAAACAACTGGAGTTCAGATCCCAGCACTCATGGGGCAGCTTGCAAAAGCCTGTAACTCAAGCTCCACGGCTTCCTCTGCCCTCCTCTGCCCTCTGCCTTCTCTATCTGCATATATGTGGCAGACACAAACAAAAAAAGACCTTAAAAGGTCTTAACAGGTGATATCTAGGGGCAGTGGTGGCACACACCTTTAATCCCAGCACTTGGGAGGCAGAGGCAGGTGGATTTCTGAGTTTGAGGCCAGCCTGGTCTACAGAGTGAGTTCTAGGACAGCCAAGGCTATACAGAGAAACCTTGTCTCAAACAAAACAAAACAACAACAAAAAAAGAATTCTTCTAGTTTCTTGGGGCTGGTGAGATGGCTCAGTGGGTAAGAGCACTGACTGCTCTTCCAAAGGTCCTGAGTTCAAATCCCGACAACCACATGGTGGCTGACAACCACCTGTAATGAGATCTGACATCCACTTCTGGTGTGTCTGAAGTCAGCTACAGTGTACTTATGTTTAATAATAAATAAATCCATTTTTAAAAAAGTGACATCCAGCCACATGAACACCCAAGAATCCTGACTGTTGTTTGGGACTTTGTTTTACTAGAGGTTTGTGTGTCTGTGTGTGTATGCTAGTGTGTGTGTGTGCTAGTGTGTGTACGTGTGCCTGTATGTATGTGTTCAAAGTGTGTTCTTTCCATTCCTATGTCTACTGTCTACTGGATATGGGCAGCCCGTAGCAATCAGGCCCTACTTGAGCAAGGCTAAAACCCTTTCATTGTAGTTGGTCTGTTTTTTAATCTAAGTGCTTCCTCTTCCGTCTTTCCCACAAAGAATGCCAGAGGGTTAAAGGAAGCTACTGGGACAATGAGCAAGAGCTGTGCTTTCTCCTCTGGCCATCACAGACTCCACACTTCTCTCTGCAGCTGAGAGCTGAAGACTAGAGCATTCGCCTACATGACAGTTGGAGGCACAGCTCTGACAGCAGTGCGTGGAAGGCGATGATGGTTTGTGTTTCCCAAACATCTACTCATAGAATCAACAGTTGGCCTTTTGTGAGGTGTTCACTTAGCATGTGTTTATATGTGCCTTCCATATGCCAGACACTCAGATGTTTTTGGCTGCTTGAGGATTCCACCCACAGGGAATTCACGGCTAAGAGGAGATAAATTGTGTTGAGAAGAACATTCTAGGGTGTGATTAAAGCTCACTCCTACCTACCTGTTGGAACAGTCCCCTCCAGGGTCTTCCTGACTTTCTTAAGTACTTCTTGTCCAGCAAGGTGGCAAACACCTTTAATCCCAGTCTTGGAAGGCAGAGGCAAGTGGAACTCTGTGAGTTCAAGGTCAACCTGGTTGATGTAAGAGAGTACACAGTCAGCCAGGGCTACATATTGAGTGAGCGCCTGTCTCAAAAATGATGAAAACAACAAGGAAAATCTAGAGGAGGAGGAGGGGGGGGAGGAGGAGGAGGAGAAGGAGGAAGTTTTTATACATATATTCTGAAGTTCAAACTAGGGCCCTGCTCAGTCTTTATCTGTGTAACTTTGCTTGCAGAGAAAATGCTCTGTGTAATGTCCACATGAGAGGAGTCAGAGACATAAAGTTATGCACTGATGGGTCCCAGGCAACTGGGAGAGAGAAGACTAAAATAGGAGCTAGGATGCCAGGTCCTCCTCTAGTCCTGTGACAGAGCAAGGCAGGACAAGACCCTGGTATGTTTTACAGAGTTTACTGAAGGTGGACTGGGCTTTGTCACTGCATTGACTCAGCCACACAGGTGAATCCTTTCCGTCTGCTTGCTTCCAAACCTTGTAGTATTACTGCTTAGGTGCATGTTAGCTGGCACTTGACTGCGCTTCCTATCCACCTGCCCAAAGAGGCTCTGATTGTACACATACACTTTTCTGTGGAAATTAACTTCTGCCTTCTGGCATAGTGGTGGCTATGCCCCCTTGTTCCCACTGTGCTCCTGAATATGAATCCTGGGTGGTTTAGCACACTTGAAAGTCAACTGTTCACTCTTGGGTTGTTGATTTGAGATGGCGAGACTCTGAGGCACCTTGTCATCTGAGTTCCCTGTGAGTGGCACAGGATTTGGGAGGAGAGACTCAGCTGTGGAAAGAGAGAGTGAGGGCCACTGGGAAAAGAGATAAACATGGCACCTCGATGGGTGCATGAAGCCGAGACAAGAACACAGTTGGTGGCTTTCTCCCTTGGAGCACCTCTCTCTCGGGGATCCTGCTCCTGTTCCTTCTCATGGCCCAATGAAGAGATGCTGGCCATGCCTTAAGAACCTTTCTCTGTCAGTGAGATGGAAGGACAATACAGCTGTGACATTGAAGGGAAGGGGAGAGTTCTGTTGCTGGAAGCATCATGGGTGACTTCAGCCTTTCGCCACTGGAGAGGTGACCCTCTGTTAGTTCCAAGGGCCCTTGCAGATGCCACAGCACCTCTGACAGCTTGCCATATCCCCCCCGTCCCCTGTTTCAGCTGTTCATGTCACATAGTGACTGTCCCCAGCAGTAGGAGAACACCCAGCCCCTCTCAACCCATCTCAACCTCTCCTCCCCTCCCTCTGATCCAACCAACCCCTGACTTCCAGTACGCACTCCCCTGCTTTACCTCATTGTTTATTACCCAAGTATGCTTATCTATGCTCTACAGTCTTGCCTGTTTTATAAGAAAACATGAACATCTTCCAAAGGTCAAATAAATCATCATTGGGTGTTCCTTTTCCCCTTTAATTTATTTGTTAAAAAAGACTCAGGTCATTCTTAGTTTCCTGGAGTTTGGGCTTTGCCTATCACATTCTCAAGAGGTTCAACATGACCCCTGTCTACTGTATTTCTGGTAAACTTTAGCAGGATCCAGAGGTTCATCCACACTACGGCACAGATCAGCATGAGTACTTGGTTCACGTTTGCAGCTGAACATTATTCCATTATACATTGCATCTTGTTTATCTATTTGGTAAACCATAAGGAGGTGTTTCCAGCTTCTGGACTTTATAACCAGCACCGCTGTGATGGTTTGAATATGCTTGGCCCCAGAAGTGGCACTATTAGGAGGTGTGGCCTTGTTAGAGTAGGTGTGTCACTCTGAGGATGGGCTTTGAGACCCTCTTCCTAGCTGCCTGAGAGATTCAGTTTTCTGTTTGCCTTCAGAACAAGATGCAGAACTCTCAGCTCCTCCAGCGCCACGTCTGCCTGGATGCTGCCATGTTTCCTGTCATGATGATAATGGACTGACCCTCAGAACCTGGAAGCCAGGCCTAATTAAATGTTGTCCTTTATAAGAGTTGTCTTGGTAGTGGTGTCTCTTCATAGCAATAAAAACCCTAACTAAGACAAATGCTATATAGACAGATGCGGACATATATTTGTTGGAAGTAACTGTTAATTCTTTTGGCTGTAAATCCAGGGTTGCAATTGTGGGGTCATGTGGTGATTTTATATGTGACTTTGTAAGGACTTACCAGCATGTTTTCCATAACTACTGTACTTTTTATGCTGCTATTCATAGTATGTGAAGGCTCTAGTGTTTCTACATGTCTGCCTACACGGTTAAGTTTCCATTGGGTGGCTATGCCATGTGCCTCTCTGATTAATCATGTTTCTTTAATCACCAATGACCTTGCCTATCTTTATATGTGTTTATTGGCATTTATAGATTTTTTTTTTTAAATTTGGAGACTTGAATATAAAATTCCTTTGTAGAGACTTTAACTTGAGTGTTTGTGTTATTGAGTTGTAAGAGTTCTTTGTATTTTGGACATCAGGATGTTGATTTGAAAATAGTTCCCCCATTATTAGGTAGTCTTTTTGCTTTATTGGTAATTCCTGCTTAATTGTTTGAATTCTGTGTTAGCACATAAGATCATGCCATCTTCATACAAAGTGCACTGGCCTCTCTTCTCATATGTTCCTATTGTCTATTGCCCTCCATTATTTTGAGAAAGATATGAACTTCACTGTCATCCTGAAAGTTTTCTGTGTGTGTACAAAAATTTATTATTTTTAGGAAGTCCACATTTTTGTTTACATTTTCTTTTGTGGTTTTCGTGTCCTATCTAAGCATCTGCTGCTAAACCCAAGGTCATGGAGATAGATATAGTTCCATGCTTCAGTCTATGAGTTTCATGATTTAGGTCTCATACTTATATTGTAGATCCATGTAAATTCATGTGTATCATATGTGCCCCAGCATAAGAAATTCTCCGGAGCCGGGCGTGGTGGCGCACGCCTTTAATCCCAGCACTCGGGAGGCAGAGGCAGGCGGATTTCTGAGTTCGAGGCCAGCCTGGTCTACAAAGTGAGTGCCAGGACAGCCAGGGCTACACAGAGAAACCCTGTCTCGAAAAAAAAACAAAGAAATTCTCCACTGAATGCTTTTTGTAGCTTGGTGAAGACCATCTTGAGATGTTCTGATAAGAGAAAATACAGAGTAGAACTTTCTCCGGAGCAATTCTCTGTGGCATCAACAGAGGCAGAAACATTGGTCTAACTAACAGCTCACTCCATGAGAGTCACAGACTGGCATCATTCCTACCCTCTTATAACCTTGCCTTCCCTTGTTGATGTTAATACACAAGTCATATGCCAGATGTTGGACCAGAGCTTTGTAGGATGTAGTTTTCCCTCTTTCATAGAAGACAGAAATGCAAGGGCCAGCCAGGTACATTGTAGACTTGTTTCCAGTCCATACAGACCCCAAAGAACTCACGACAGCATGGAGCAGGCATTCCTTGAACCAGGAGTAGAGCTGCAAATATTCGGGGGCAAGAAAACCAGAATGCAGGTAGGAGGAATCCCAGCCTTACGGAGCTGGGCTTAGCAATTGGGATCCACAACGGCTCAGCGTTTATCGAGATGTCAGCAGCCACTGGGCCTCTGCTGCAGTGGTTGGAGGATAGACTGGGAAGGAACAGCAGCAGTGTCAGAAGCTGCAATAAGAAAGAAGAAAGGGCTGTGGGGGAACATGCTTGCCTAGAGTAAAGCCGAAGAGACGGAAAGCTGGCGGCAGCTCCTAGCATGAAGCCTGGTAAAGCTGAATTCGTTTTGAAGGAGATAAAGACAGAGGTTCACATTCCCTAACTCCATGATGTATCACAAAGCTACAGTAATCAGGTGTGGTGCGGGCAGAAGGACAGATACATAGATCAAGGAACAGAAAGCACAACCAGGAAATAGATCTGCAGCAATATGCCTGGCTGGTTTGGTTGAAGCATAAGCGTAATTCAATGAGCAGAGAGCAATCCTTTCAGCGAGACACACGATTCCATTGAACCTCCGCAGGCCAACAAAAGGAGGGGAACTCAACCCAAATCCTACGAGTGTCTCAAAGGGTATCATGGATTTAAAGGTAAGATATAAAACCTTCAGCAAGAAAAGTCACATGAAAAAAATCTTTAGGAGATAGTACTTAGACGATCTTGACCCTAAAGCATAATCCATAAGAAAAAAAAGATACCTTGGGACTTATTTAACTTTTTATTTATTGTGTTAAAATATAAGAATGAGAGATTATTTGAAAACTATATAGTATCAGATCAAATCAGAAAACATAACATACCCCAAAATCAACAATAAAAAAAATCCAATTAGAAAAGAATAGACATGAATAGACTCCTGGTTTCACTCTGGTGCTGTGATAGAAATGCTCTGACCAAAAGCAACAGGAAGAAAGGGTTTAATTCATCTTTTACTTCCAGGTCCATCATTGAGGGAGGTCATGGCTGGAGCTCAGGCAGGAAACATCTCACTATTCCTTGCAGTATCACTCCAACCAGGAAACCCAACCAGGCACCATAGAGGATGCCGATGTGGGCCGGCTCCCTCATTGGCTCACTCCCAAGCTCATGCTTGTACAGCCCAGGACATGTCTAGGAGTTATTCTCCTGGCAGTGGGCTGGGCCCTCCTTAGGGAACTGGGCTTCCATCTTGTTCTATCTTCCTGGGTTCTCAGTTGCCACTTTCTGATCTCGTGAATTCATGGCAAATTCATAAATAAGCAAGACATTAAGCACCCTTATGACGCTCCCAAAGGGCCTTTACTTTCAAGGATCTGGTTGTCCCAGGGAGGGAAGAAAGTTGTAAGCATCCAAATGCAAATGCCACTTTAGGGGAATGCCTCCAAGAAGAGGCCATGGTGTCACAGAGATGCATAATGAGGAGCTGACTGGGTCTGAAAGGTTAGGAGGAGAGGATTCTCTCTAGTGAAGCACTGGCCAGGATCTACAGCTCCACACACATGGATCCTGATGTGGTAGCAACATCAGACTCCTGGGCTCAGCCACTTTCCCAGAGCTCTTAGGTAAAATGAACAAATTATAGATGGTCCTCAACTGGCATGGCGACTTAAGATTATTTTTTACCCCGGCATGTTGCAAGAGCAATCCATGTGCATTTAGCAGAAATCATACTTCAAAAAATTAAGTAATTTATTTTTGCTGTGTCCCTTCAAACCCAGGGTGTTTGATAGGGTAGGCAAGTGTTCTACCACAGAGCTATGATCCCATTCTAAAATTGGATCTTCTTGAGGCTAGTGAGATATGGTCCAATCTTCAGGCAAGTGGCAAAGAGCTGCAGCTCCTAGCCATTCACAGTGTGCTGTGCTGCTAAGCTGGGATATTCTGTAGGTCAGGTAGAGTGACCGCATTTTGTACTTAAGATAGTTTCAGCCTGGGCTGGAGAGATGGCTCAGTGGTTAAGAGCACTGACTGCCTTTCCAGAGGTCCTGAGTTCAATTCCCAGCAACCACATGGTGGCTCACAACCATCTGTAATGGGGATCCGATGCCCTCTTCTGGTGTGTCTGAAGACAGTAACAGTGTACTCACATACCTAAAATAAATAAATCTTAACAAAAAAGAGAGTGTAACCTCCCGCACCCGCTCAGCCTGAAACCTGTTTGCTCAGGTTTCACTGTTTGCATCGGGGTGGAGCCTGCCTCTTAATTGTTCTGCCACGCCCACTGTTGGAGCCTGCCGCCTTGTTGTTCTGGAGCCATACACGTGGTCACCCTGTAACTGGACCCCAGGATTATTTGGCGGGAATTAGCCCCTTTCCCCTCCTTCATAACTCGGTGCACGAATTAGTAAAATTGAGCTTTGATCAGAACGCGATTGTCTTAGCTCCGTTCTTTTCCCTGTCTGTCTAGTTCTTTTCTTTCAGCTCGAGCCTTCCATCTCAGCCGTACAGTTCCTCGAGAGCCGCTGGTTGGCCCGCAACAAGATAGTTCCAACCTATGATGGTTTATGGGGATATAGTAATTCCCCTTTGTAAGTCAAGGTGAAAGGACATTAGGAGTCAGTGGTTGAAAAGGAACTTAGTGTTGATGCTACCCAAATCTATGTCCTTCTGGAGCCAGGCAAAGAATGGTAGAATTGTTTTTCTAGCTTTAGGCAAAAGTACCCCCCCCCCCTTTTTTTTCCTGAGTGTCTTTCTTTCCTCTCAGATCCAGAGTTCTGATCCTCAGAATTGAAAACCAGTTCGTGCTATGATACTTTGCCAAGATATAACAACCACCAGGAAGGCACAGTTGCTTAGGAGTTACTTAATTGCTGTTCTTAGAGTCTCAGTGTGAGGCAGTTGCAATTAGATCGCCTCCCTTGTTCATATTTTAGCCTCCAGCCTTGTTTTTTACATAGCTGTAGTGGATTCCCCGCTAGGACAGTAGCACAATTTTACTGCCCTTTTGTTTTAAATAGCTGCAATGAATCCTCTAAATAGGCTTTCATAATTCAACTATCCGTGCCTCCTATGGGTGGGGATCTGGAGCGCCGGTAGTTTCTCTTATCTTTAGGGCTTGGTCGGACGTGCGAGCAGCCTGGTGGAGACGCTACTCAGAGAGGAAAGTTTGGCGTCTTTCCTGACAGTCCTGTCCCTCAGCATTCTTTTCCTTACCACAGGAAGGGAAAAGCTGAGCCTGAAGCCTAGAGTTAGGAGTGTCTTAGTCAGAGGTGGACAGAAACACAGCTCAGCTCAGTCCACTCCTCAGGGCAGGCTGCAGGGACAGGAAGGTCTCCTCCACCCCACAAAGACTAGAGGATCTCTCCACTCCTGATCTTTAGTCTGTGATATATTCGAGCCTTTGTAACAGTAGGATCTGAAATCCGATTGACCTAGGCAGAGTCATGTGGCTTCCAAACTACTGTGTCTGGTACACCGACCACATAGACACATCAGATGACACATACACACAAATCACAAGATACACAACCCACAGCACACACCATTCATACTCTTTACACACCAGATGGCATGCATATACCACACCATACGAGTATGCCAGATCACACACGCAAAGTCCACCATACCACATAAACACAAATACTGCATGCATCACATAACACCCACAGCATCGTATGATACTCTTTCTATACCACACACACCAGATCACATATACAAGCATCATAAACTGTTTATATAGCATACAAACACCACACACACTATCCTTATACATACTGTAATTCTCCCACTGAACATATATAATACATGCCCTACAGTGTACCTATATCATACATAAACCACACATATGGCTCATACATCGTATCACGATTCCCAAATTACATATTCTTACCTCATTTGCATTGTATGCACACACAACATGCTCATATTCCCTTGTCCTATGACCTCTATTGCACACCACACTCTTTCCAATCTGTTGCTCACTCTTCCCATGCCTACTGTGGCATAGCCAGCAGGGTTTAGAATCTGTTCATTGAATGGCATTTGGGAAGCAAAGTTCAGTACCTGCTAAGATTCCAGAACATCTCCAAAGCAAAATCCCAGCTCTAGCTGGTGTCAGCAAGACTAGAGCTTCATGGGGAAGGACTTATTTGAAGGAACTTCACCTTGAGAGCAATAGGGCTCTTCCAGACTGCTTAGTGGCTTTGGGCTGCGATAAATGTAGGCCTTTGCAACAGTAGACCTTTCTAGATGAGTGGATGAGGGTCTGGGCTTGTGGTACATTGTAACTGCAACCTGAGACCTGGGGAATGGTCCTGATGGTGTATGTGGGGATTAGAGAGGTCTTAGCCCATGCCCTCCCAGCTTTGGCATTGGCTTTGGTGTCCTGCAGACATCCAGGGCTTGTGCCTTGTGGGCAGTAGAATGAGAGGCCTGGAGAAGTGTTTGGAATGCTCCTGGCCTGACCGCGGTGCTTCTGAGGACGGCACTAACATTTCTTTTCTGCTGGGGGATCTTCAGTGGGTCCCAGCAAAACCTTGACCACAACTGTCTTTCAGAGCTAGCCAAGTTTGTTCATAGCAGCAGGTGGATCCCTCAGGGATGTATGTCATCAGGGAGGAGTGGAGCAACTCAGGATGCCTTTGGAGTGGGGGAAGCAGACACAGCTCCATGGTTACCAACACTGGAAATAATGTTGACATGAAGGTCAGTCTGACACGTATCAGAGTACACTTCAAATCAAGCATAAGGCCAGCTCAGAACTGTCTCCGCCTCAGCAGTGTCCACTGTCTCCTTCCCTGCCTCCACAGCTATAATCATGAAGTAACAATACTTTCATGGTTCAGAAAGCACAAAGCCTATGAAAGCGGTGGAAAGTGAGCTCTTGGAAGTCAGACTTCAAGCCCCAGCCATAATCATGTAACATGATGGTCTAGAACAGTCCTTCCTGAACCTTCTTCATTAGCAAACTCTTTAGGATGAAAAAGTTCTACATGACCCTGGCTCTAGGAGTATATCAAATAATTATAGAAATCAAACATTTTCTGAATGTTGTTATTTATGTACAGAAAAGGTATTCCTTCCATATCTATGCCTGGATGCACAGGTCTCTGAGAAGATCTCATCTTCACACTTCCTTAGAATATTTAATAAATATTACTGTAGTGGCTATTCCTGGTTGTCAACTTGACTATATTTGGAATGAACTACAATCCAGAATTGGAAGGCTCACCAGTGACCCTTATCTGGAGGCTTGGAGATCCTTATCTGGATCTTGGTTTGGAGATCTTGAGCCATAGTGGCTATGGATTCCAGAAGATTAAATCTCCGAGTTTAAGGAACACACATTTAATCTGGGCTACACCTTTCATCTGGGATTAAAGGTGTGGTGGAACCACATTGGAAGAAGGGAGTCTAGCTCTTGCTCCTTTGCCTGCTTGCTGTGTGAGACTGAGTAACTGCTAGATTCTTGGACTTCCATTCACAGCTGCGACTGAACCATTGTTGGGAATTGGGCTGCTGACTGTAAGTCATCAATAAATTCTTTTATTATATAGAGACTATACATAAGTTCTGTGACTCTAGAGAACCCTGACTAATACAATTACCATTTATTAAAGATGAAAGAAAACCTATGTGCTAAGGAGATGAGCATACTTGTTTATTTTTACATAAAGATTTAAGTCTTGGCCCAGCAAGATGGCTCAGTGAGTGGAAGAGCCTGCAGCCAAGCCTGATGACCTGGGTTTGCTCCCTGGGATTCTACATGGTGGAAGGATCGCGCCAACTCCAACAGGTTGTCCTCTGACATGATCACACACACACACACACACACACACACACACACACACACACACACACAGAATAGATAGTTAGATAAATAAAGTGTAATAAGAATGAAGTCTATCTGAATGTTTGACACTACAGGACATAGAGCATCTAAAACATTTTTCAGAGTTGATTCATATTCTCAGTGCTGAGAATATAGCTTCAAAAATGAATAGTAGAAAGTGGAAGAAAAATGACTAGGGTCACTTCAGAAATTGTTGAAATTCTGTCCTAATTCTAAGCCAAAATTCATTTAATGACCATCTTGGTTAGCTTCAGATGGAAACTTGACACAGCCTAGAGAAATCTGAGAGCTTCAAATGAGAGACTGTCTAGATTACATGCATTCGCTTGTGACCTTGTCTATGATAGATTGTCCTGGTGGATAGTAATGATTGATGTGGGAGGTCCTGGCCCAATGTGGTGGCGTACCCATAGGTAGGTGAGCCTCGACTATGTAAGAAATCTAGCTAAGTATGAGCCAGGGTGCAAGTCAGCAAGCAGCATTCCTCTGTGGTTCCTGCCTCTAGGTTCCTACCCTGAGTTCCTGCCCTGACTTTCTGCCCTGACTTCCCTCAGTGATAGACTGTGATCTGGAGCTGAGAGATGAAATCAGCCCTTTTCTCCTCTAAGTTGCCTTTGATCATGGGGACTATCACAGTAACATACCCCAAAAGAGGATAATAATTGTTTATAAATGTAAAAGAAGTCAGAAACTCAAACAGCAATTCTTAAAATCAAATTTCCTAACAAAATACAATCCAGAGTTAACATTAATTTGAGAGTTGCATGCTGAGAAATGACAGTGGGAAGGTATTACCTCTTTTTTCTATATTACACCATGTTTCTACAAGAGTGGAACATTAGTATGCACAGTGAAGACACCGAGATTCATAGCACACAGTGATCTTGGATCTGAGCTGAGGTGCTTCAGGTGGCGTTTATCAGCACAGTGTGAAGGCGTCTGCAGTACAGAATGGCCACGTTATGTGTTCACAACCAAGGCGGCCGTAGCGCTGTCTTCTGATAAGGCTCAGACAAGTACTGTCAGTAATGCCCCAGAGTCACTGTGTGTTTGATTAGGAATTAATTTTTGGTCATTGAATGCCCAGAAACTTTGTACTGTTGTCAAATGTTTTATGATTCCCATAGTCAAGTACCCAACCCAATATGGAGTCACAATTCACAGTCAAAGAAGCAGAGGTCTAGAAGGTTCCAGGACTCACTGAAAAAAAAAAAGATTTGGTAAGTAGAGGAAACCTTACCCCATTCCGTGTGTAGAGGGAAGATGCTGAGGTGAAGGCACCCTGGGTTCCAGAAGGAAGAGGCAGCAGAGGGTCCAGGAGCAAGAGTTGGTATATGCTTGGTAAGCAGAGGCTTGACTCTTGCCCTGTGCCCCTCTCTAGTGTCTGAGAACAGTGAGAGACCATGCTTGGGCAGCAGCATGGGGCAGAACCAGGCACACTGGAACAGCAGCTTTGATCCTATGCCAGCCTCCAGCACTGCAGCATGGAGACAGCCTTCCTTTACTTCCTCCAGGCTAAGGGAAGCAAGAGCCAAGGCAGACTCATCCAGAACCATAATGTTAATGGACATTCAGACAAGACTCAACAACTACACGTGAAAGCAAACAGAAGAGTAACATGGTAATAAGGGGACAAGGAGGCAGAGTTAATTAAATAAACAGGAAGAAGAAAATGAGTATTTGGAAGGATAGACCTTCATTGAATTTCTTAAATAAGAACAAGTCCAGGAGCCAGTCCCATGGTTCAGTGGGTAAAGGTGCTTGCTGCTAAGCCTGATGACTTGAGTTCTATCCCTGGGAGCAACACAATGGAAGGAGAGAGCCAGTTCCTACAAATTTTCCTTTGATCTTCACATACTCATGGTATAATACTATATATGTTCCTTCCATACATATATAAATAAACTGGTGTAAAATTTCTTTTTAAAAAACAAGTCGGGGGTAGAGAGATGGCTCAGTGGTTGAGAGCACTGACTGCTCTTCCAGAGATCCTGAGTTCAATTCCCAGCAACCACATAGTGGTTCACAACCATCTGTAATGAGATCTGATGCCCTCTTCTGGTGTGTCTGAAGACAGCTACAGTGTACTAACATATAATAAATAAATAAATCTTTTTTTTTTAAAGAACAAGTCAATGTGTTAATAGAAATAAATAACACAATGAAATCATAGCAATAAAATATGATTGTCAGAATATACTGAAAATTCAAAAGACAGGATTAATTCTACAAACCCGAGGGCTCGCTAGACAAACAGGGGTAGTAGAAAACAGGTAAGTACAGGCTGCCTTTATTAACTCGGCTTACACAAGTAGAAGCTGCATGGCCCCACAATGGCTGCTTGTAGGAGGGAAAGCCAGGAAACCAGCAGCTGTACCATCCACAGAGAGTGCAAAGCGTCTGCCTGAGAAGAGCGTGCTGGATCCCCTGGAGCTGGAGCTAGAGACGGCTGTGAGCTGCCATGTGAGTGCTGGAAACTGGACCTGGGTCCTTTGGAAGAGCAGCCAGTGACTGTAAGAATGAATCCATCTCCCCAGCCTGCTAACATGAAAAGAAAAAATGTTCAATAAGAAAGATGCATCGGAGAGCATGGTCTCTCTCTCTCTCTCTCTCTCTCTCTCTCTCTCTCTCTCTCTCTCTCTCTCTCTCTCTCTCTCTCTGTCTTCTCTAGTAAAGTCACACTTCACTGCCATCACAATAGCCATTTGGTGGGTTTTGAAGTTATTGTCAATGGTTGATAAGGAACCCAAAGGAGACTATGAGGTAGCTTTTGAGGGACACCTGACAGGCATGCCACTACTAAGGTAAGCAAAGTAGGGTAGGTTAATAGCTTTTTTTGTTTGTTTGTTTGTTTTTTGTTTTTCGAGACAGGGTTTCTCTGTATAGCCCTGGCTGTCCTGGAACTCACTCTGTAGACCAGGCTGGCCTCAAACTCAGAAATCTGCCTGCCTCTGCCTCCCGAGTGCTGGGATTAAAGGCGTGAGCCACCAATGCCCGGCAGGTTAATAATCTTGCTTGTGATTCCTTGATAGTGTCTGCGAAAGCAGACAAGTCAAATATGGGAAAGCCTAAGCTTCTTGGCAGCCTTCTTAGCAAATGTTGGTGTTCTGAGCAGGCGAGGGCCTTCCAGACTTTGGAGTGAGAGGCTTGGAGGCGCTCTAGCTAGCCTGAGGATGGCAAACATGGGTCTGGCAGGTCTCGCCTTTCCCCACATTCCCTCTGCCTTGCTTAAACCATTAGATTACACTCCTAATGCTAGCCATCAAGGCCCATTCCCGTATTTGGCCACTTCTTCCTCCAGAGGCTGACTACGAAGGTTCAACTAACAAAGCATTAAAGTCCAGCAATCAGAAGCCCCCTGTTGGCTCACCTGATTAACATGGCCAGTTGAAATTAAACATCTCATCCTAACACAGGATAGACCACATCTGTCTCCCTCTATCCAGAGGCAGTCGTTTGACTCACTCCAGGATAAATACCCATCCTCCCTCCCTTGTTTCCTTCCCCTTCTCCCTTGGCCTCCACCAGTACCGGAGATTGAACTCAGATCCACATGCGTACGTGGTAAGCACCTGCCTGACTTTCTGAGCCATCTCTTCAACCCAGTTTTTAAGGTTTTTGAATACTGACAACATGTTTGTCCCATTTCACATCTCCACCAGAAGTGTATAACCAGTACATTAGTATATATCCTCCATATCCCCACAAAACATTTAACATTGTTACCTTTTGATCTGCCCTGAAGGCTGTTGGTGTCAACTTGAAGGAATATCGCGGTCCCTGCTCCTTCCCTCTTCCTCTTTCCAGCCAGGAGGTGAGTGAGTTTGTTCTAGCACAAGGTTCCATCACTGTGTATCACCTTCTCAGACCCACTGATAATGGACTACACCAAAACCACGAGCCAAAGGAAACCTTTCCTTTTAAATAAATTGGGTAATTCAGGTATTTGTTATAGTGACAGAAAGCTAGCACAGTTATCTATGAGTTTTTCTATAGAATATGTCTTTTCTTATCAAAAATACAGTTTCCTAACTTCTAAGTGTGTATACATCAGGGTTCTGAAACATCTTTAAAAAGATTATCTATCTATCTATCTATCTATCTATCTATCTATCTATCTATCTATCTATCTATCAATCATATACAGAGTTTCATTATGTAAATATTGATGGCCTGGAACTTGCTACATAGATAAGGCTGGCCTTGAACAGGTAGATAGCTACCTGCCTCTGCCTCCAAGGTGCTGGGACTAAAGGCATGCACTACCATATCCAACATAGATTTATTTATGTGTTTTGTCTGCTTTGAATCCCATGGAACTATAGTTACGGACAGTTTTGAGACCATGTGGGTGCTGGGATTTGAACTCAAGACCTCTGGAATAGTAGCCAGTGCTTTTAACCACTGAGCCATCTCTCCATCCTAGTCTAAAACATCTTTTAGTCAATTTTATAAGAGATCACTAATAACAGACATAAGGAATGTTTAGAAGTGGTTCCTTTATTAACTGATTCAGATGTAGTTAACTTTCTTCCTTTCCTTCCCCCTTATTTAGCAATAATTTTATTGTTAAAGTCTCTTTGGTTTTCACAGTGCTTCTGCTGAGAGTTAAGACAGTTTTTTTCCCTCCCAGTTTGCTCTTCTTTCTGCAATACATACTTAAATCAAATGTATTTTTAAAATATTTATATTAGGGCCCCAATGGAGGAGCTAGAGAAAGTACCCAAGGAGCTAAAGGGATCTGCAACCCTATAGGTGGAACAACATTATGAACTAACCAGTACCCCGGAGCTCGTGTCTCTAGCTGCATATGTATCAGAAGATGGCCTAGTCGGCCATCACTGGAAAGAGAGGCCCATTGGTCTTGCAAACTTTATATGCCTCAGTACAGGGGAACGTCAGGACCAAGAAGTGGCAGTGGGTGGGTAGGGGAGTGGGTTGGGGAGGGCATAGGGGACTTTTGAGATAGCATTGGAAAGGTAAATGAAGAAAATACCTAATAAAAAATATAAGAGAAAAAATATTTATATTATAAATAGCACTGACACCAGGCATGGTGGTGCACGCCTTTAAGCCCAGCACTTGGAAGGCAGAGACAGGAGGATTTCTGAGTTCGAGGCCAGCCTGGTCTACAGAGTGAGTTCCAGGACAGCCAGGGGAACACAGAGAAACCCTGTCTCGAAAAATTAAAAAAGCAAAAAAATAGCACTGACATGGAACTGCAGAGATGGCTCAACAGTTAAGAGCACCAGCTGCTCTTCCAGAGGTTTTGGGTTTGATTCCCAGCACCCACATGGTGGCTGAGAAACACCTGCGATTTTAATTCCAGGGGTTCTGACATCTTCTTCCTGACTTTTACAGGCACTGAATGTATAAGGTGCACTATTACACATGCAGGCAAAACACACTCACCAAAATAAATCTGAAAAAATAACACTGATGATGTTAAATATTAGTTAGGATGTGGAGAAAATATATCATTCATACAGAGTTGGTGGAGATGTGAAATGGGACAAACATGTGGGCAACATTTTAAAGAAATTCAAAAACTGGGTTGGAGAGATGGCTCAGCCACACCTGCAAGGACCTGAGTTCAGTCACCAGTGTGAAGAGCTGCGGTGGCTGTGCACCTGTAGTCCCAGCACTGGGAAGGTGGAGAGAGGGTCTTTGGGGCCTTTTGTGGTCAGGATGTGAGCTATGTTAGATAAACACTGAACAAAGCTCAGATGTTTATGTTGACAATTTAAGAATATAACTAAAACCAGAAATGAGATGCATAGTACCAAGCTTCTAGAAAAGAGGGGATGAGAAACCTTGGTTAGTTAACAAAGGTGTGGAAAAGAAAATGTTTCACACTAAAGGCTGAAGACAGAGTGTGCAAAGCGAGAACATTGGAGTAAATCCAAGACGCTAACATTGCTATAAACAAGAGTGGCTGTGCTTAGTGGATCAAAGCAATGAGATTCGCATTCGATGGAGTCCTCTAAATCCATCAGTGCATTCACCATAAAATGAATGAGACAGTTGGAAATAAAGAAAATGAAAAAAAAAAAAAGCAAGCAGCTGTTTAATCTTGCCAAGCAACGTCAAAGATATAGCCAAAATGTACAACGGTGAGGCGTGTGAGCATTAATTTTAAAGGAGTTAGATTCTGGACACAATGACTTTATTATTATTTTAGATTTCAACTTTTTTATCTTCCTGAAAATGAATTTTTTTCTCATGTAATATATCCTGATTATGGCTTCTCTCCCTCTACTGTTCTCAGTTCTTCTTCACCTCTCCTCCCATCCAGATCTGCCCCCTTCCTGTCTTTCATTAGAAAACGAACAGTCGGGGAATGCCAGGGCCAAGAAGTGGGAGTGAGCGGGTAGGGGAGCAGGGTGGGTTGATGGGGAGGGTATAGGGGACTTTTGGGATAGCATTTGAAATGTAAATGAAGAAAATATCTAGTTGACTTTAAAAAAAATTTAAAAAAAAAGGAAAATGAACAGGCTTCTATGGGATAATGATAAAATTAAATACAACAAGATAAAACAAAAACTAACACACTGGAATTGGACAATACAAACAAACACAAACAGAAGGGAAAGAACCCAGAAGGCCTAAGAGGCAGAGATCCACCTGTTCACATACTCAGGAATCCCATAGAAACACTAAACTGGAAGCCTATGTATGTGAATATATACACAAAGGACCCAAAGGGTAACACATGAGAAGAAAAAATATAAATTAAAATTAAAAATAATAAGATAAAAGATAAAGGAAGAACCCTGATACAATATTATGAGACAAGACACCTCCAAAGATGCCAGTGATATGAGAGGGCCTTGACAATTGTGGGAGGGCTGTAAAGGAGGCACTAAGGACTTCAAAGTTAAGGAAAAGATAAGGGTATGTCTTCCAGGAAGCACTCTAAAAGAAATTCTGGCTGCCAAAGTCACCAAGAAGGTGTACCTTCCAGTGACTCCCAGCTCCCAGGCATCTCTGGCCCTTTGTCAACTTGACACAAGCTAGAGTTGCTGGAGAGGAGGGAGAGTCTCAACTGCCTGGGTTGTAGACATGCATGTAGGGGCATTTTCTTTGTGATTGAGATGGGAGGGCCTGGTCAATTATGGGTGGGGCCACCCTAGGCAGGTATCCCTGGGTTCTTTAAGTAAACAGTCTGAGTAAGCCATGGGGAGCAAGCTAGTAAGCAACACCCCTTCATGGCTTCTGCATCAGCTCCTACAACCAGGTTCCTACCCCATTTGAGTTCCTATTCTGACTTCCCTCCAAGACAAATACTGCATTTGTAACATACTGAACCTGAGTATTATAATATAGCTGAAGCCATGATGAAGACCAAGACCTTAAAATAGACTTTTCCCTCCATGAGACAGCATCTAGCTGTGTAGCCCAGGCCGGCTTGGGGCTTTCTATGATAGGAAGGCTGGTTTCAAATGTATACTCTCCTGCTTCAGTCTCCCAAGTGCTGGGTCTGTAGGTATGTACTGCCATGGCCAGCTCTAATTTCTCAGAGTGTCACATCAAGCCATTATGTTATCGGAAGCTTTTTCATTATGTCATCAGAAGCCTTTCCATCTGTATGTCTTTGTAACTTGCCTGGTTATGCTCATGGCCTGGCTCCAATGGCCAAACTTAAAGGCTCAATCTCTACTGTCCCCAGTGTGAGATCCTTGTATGAATCTGTAGCCAAAAGACTGGATAGTGCAGTAGAATATGCACACCAAGGAGAGACATGGCACTGGTAGAAGAGTATTTTAGTGATTCTTCACTAATGATACACATGAACAAAATTAGATATGGGTTCCATCCCTGCACCAGTGAAAAGAATAAAAATTAAACATGTAAAAAATTATTTTCAGTAACCTTCATGGAGTTCAGAAAGGATGAGGTTTTCTACTCCATAGATGCCATCATTATGTGTGATTCCTCTAGTATGAAATAAACACTTATATATTTGGGCATTGAGGATTGAACCCAAGGACTTGCAAATGCTAACCATGAACTCTACTACTGAAATAAACCCAGTTTAATAAATTGCTGGGGAGGTGTTTATGTTCCTGAATGAAAGATACACACACACACACACACACACACACACACACACACACACACACCATACACACACACACAGAGCCTTCTATTTTAGTATGTATTAAGCAGCATAATAGCTGGGCAACTGCCTAACCTCCCTGCTGAATCTACTTTCTATCTGTAACTCCATTATTACTCACGAATTTCTATGTTCCATCTTGGCTGCTCTTGATCCAATTGAGCGGCCCTCTGGATCTCCTTCTCTTGGCCCCTTTACATGGCCGTTTTGGTTCTCCCTCCAGTGCACTGCATTGTGGCTTCCTACCTCTCCTTCCTGCGATCCCAAGACTGAGAAACCTAAACCCAGCCTCTGTCTGTCCTTCCCAGCTATTGGCTGCTGGCATCTTTATTTACCAATCGGAATGAATTGGGGGTTTCCAGAAGTTAGTGCAGACTCCAGGTCTTGGGGGCAAGCCTTTACCATTACAATAACAGCAAAGGACAAACCCTCAACAGATTCCAGCGACTGATCTGCTATTTTTCTTTCTTTCTTTTTTTTTGATCTGCTATTTTTCATGGCTGTCATAATATATTCAGCTTGGACAATCCTTCCATGAGGTGAGTGAGAATGCAGAAGCTGATAGCTCAATTCAGGTGCTGTCTGAGCTTGTAGTCCTAATACCAAAACATAGTGCTTCCGTGTCTAAAGCACACCCTATTTTATTCTAATTATTTATTTACATATTTATTTGGGCATTGAGGATGAACCCAAGGACTTGTAATTGCTAAACATGAATTCTACTACTGAGCTAAAACCCAGTTTTATTTCCTACCGATGGGAAGAAATTTACAGAAGATAAACACGTCCTGACACACTACTCCTCAGCCAGCACCTTCCTCACACAGCCTAGGGGCTACTATGTTCTATACCTCCTCCCCTCACTGTGTTATCCTTCTTTTCCTTAACAGGGTCTCCCTCTGCAGTTCAGGCTGACTTCAAACTTGCCATCTTCATTCTCCAGCCTCCTCAAGTACTGAGATCACAGACACGCACAATCAAACCCGTTCAGAGCTTGCTTTTTAAAAGAGAGTTGGTATTTGTAAAAATGAGGTGGAGTTTTTTTTTATAATCCTTAGGAAGTTTGTGTCATGATTCTCTCACGAGAGTAGGCAAAGGACTCTACATAACACATCTGAATGCCAAAGTCATGTTGAGTACTTTTGAATGTCCTGGGTTGTAAGTCATAGACTTATGTCATAGGCCTGCTGTACAATTCTATTTTGTTCAGAGCCCTGTTCAAAACCAGTTGCCTATGACCAGTGCCAGTTGCCCACGTGGTGATATAGCACACCCAAACAGACCATGGGAACCTTCGGATCCTCTTCATATCTGTTGTGCTTCTGGGATCTTTCCCAAGGTGGCAGCCCCTGAACTGTTACAGCTCCCTGGAATGCCTGTGTCTTGTGAAGGCAAATGGCTATTTTTGCCTGGTCATCAATCCATCCAGCATGGATGTGTTCCCAGTGCCTTAGAGCCACATCACATCTGTGCAATGTTCAGGTAATCAAAGTCTACCAACTCCACTAGGAAAGAAAGCTGGCGAGCTGGCACTGGCCCTGTATGGCTTCCTTATGAGGAGAAAGGGAATCTGTGGTCCTTTTCAGTTGATATAGAGAAAACAAGAACCAGATCAGTAGATACACACTGACAACCAAGGGTGAGTAGTGACTGTGGGAGACATCTAGAATAGCAATTTAATAAGCATCACTGTCTAATTCAATTTATTTAATTAGATAATCCACAGCCATTCTCCAAGATCCGGCAATTTTCTGCACAGGGGAGTCCTGTAGTAGCGTGACAGGAATCTTCATCCCTATCTCTTTGATGTCTTTGATGATGGCGTTGACTCTGACATTTCTCTGTAGCACATGATTATGAGTCGTCTTTTTGAGGGTGATTGAGAATTCTAGATTCCTGGGTCAAGTTAGTCATTTCTTTGACTCCGCTTCCTTACTTGCTGGAATATCTTCTAAATTAATGATAGTGTTCATGAAAAATAAATCTGCAAGTCTGAAAATATCCATTTCCATGCTTACCTTTGATCTGATGGCTGAAATGAGAGCTTAGGGAATAAAAACAGATTTCCATGAGCGCTAAACATGCTTGGTCATTTCATTATTTTCCATCATCCTGCTTTGCTGCTGAGAAGAACAATGGCCAGCCAGCTTCTTCGTTTTCCTTTTGTAGGCACTATCCAACATCTTGGAATCTTGTCTTTATCCTGGGGGTTTGCAGTTCTCCGACCTCTGGTCTAGTTGTGGGGTGCCACCCAGCATATTAGTTACTTTCTTATCCCTCTGACCAAACACTCAACAAGAAGCAACAGAATGAGGAAGGGTCCATTTTGGTTCACGATTTAAGAACAGCCTATCATGGGGGAAGGAATGGATGTGGAGGTGGCTCTCAGCTGTGACAGTGACTTATCACATCTGGATGGAGTAGGAAGCAGAGACCACTAGGATGTCAGTGTTCAAAGTAGGTCTTCTCCATCAATTGACCCTCTCTTCAAATGCCCTGACAGCCACACTCTTGCTGTCGGAGATGGGTGTCTCCCTCTTGTTCTATGTAATTCTTTTTTTAAAGCTTTTTAATTGTTTCTTTATGAATTTCACATCATGTACCCCAATCTCACTCATTTCCTGTCCCTCCATATCTGCGTTCCACCCTTGCAACCCCCCCCCCCCGCCCCCAAGGAAAAATAAAACTCAGCACGGAAGCTACCATGTCTTATGGTGTCTTACACACTATACTTTTTTTGCTCAAACAGCTTTGCTTGCAAATGTTCACTGCAATGAGTCACTGATCAGGTTAGAGGCCTCCGACTTTTGATACATTATCAATACTGGATCCTCACCAGGACTCCTCTCAGATATCCTGTTGTTGCCCTGGGTCATGGAGATCCTGCAGCTTTGGATCTTCAGGGCTGGCCCCTTCCTGCACTCCAGTGGTTCACAGATGGGGTAGATGTTGGAGTGGGCCAATTAAAGCCCTGGATCTAGGCCTGGGTGGTAGCTGAGTTGGTCATGCTGCCAGCTCTCCAGCACTACCCAGGGGAGCCCTGTGGCCAGCTCTCCCACACTGCTCAGGTGAGGGGTGGGGCCAGCTGTCCTGAGTGCCACCATCAGCTAGAGGCAGGGCCACCTCTGCCCAGCCCTTGGATATCAGCATGGCTCTAGGCAGCAGCCCAGACCAGGGATGGACACACATGGCCTTTGATAATAACATGGGCCAAGGACATCAACGCAGACCCTTGCTGCTGCATGGCCATAGACCCAGACATGGTCCTCGCAGCAGCAGAGGCTATCACTTCACCGTGGCCTCAGGTGGCAGCATGGCTACTCACACCAGGCTGTTCCTCACTACCTTCTTGCCTCCAGTCCCAACTCCCTTCACTGTGCATACACCAATCTGTTCCTTTTTCTCTCCCTTCTCTCCCATCTCTCACCACACACTTCCTCATCTCAGTGGCTCCCTGGCCTTCCTCTCTCCTGCACCCAGCCCACAGCAGCAGGTGGGGACGCTCTGCAGGTAATTCTCTGAATCACCTTACATGCCACATTTCCCCCGAAACCCTGTAGTGCTGTTTTAGTTTTAGTTTTGAGACAGTGCTTGGTTAATGTTTCCCTAATTGGCCCGGACTCATTACAAGACTCAGGCTGACCTTGAATTTTAATTCCCTGCCCCCGGGCACCCACCTGCCTCACCCTCTAGATGCTGAGATTATAGACTAGGGCCACCTTGTCCAATTCAGTTTACATCTATCCACCTTGCATGTGTGAAACATCAAGAGGAGTTAGGGAGTGTGCAGCTCTGAAAACATTTTTTTCCCTAAGATGATGCAGAAGGAACTTGGATGCCAATGTCCTACAGTCCTTGACTGAACGGTCACATTTTCTCTTCTTGAACCAGCATTGAGGTATCCACTTCCGGTGTCATCAGCTGTTAGCAGCTCAATATAGTTCCACATGTTTCTGAGATGGTCTTTCAGAGGAAGGAACTTCCACCATTTGGTTCACTCCAACTCCAGGTCATCTGATGTCCTGTTCTGGACTCCATGGGCTGGAGGGACTAAAACAGAATTAATTCTCCAGTGTGTCACACATTCTTCCTGACTCGCACAACTGCCACTACTCACTTTAGGTTCCACTCCACTCATCCTCCTTAATCCAATCATGTTGACAACTTAGCGATCCGACCAGTCTACGGCTTCTTCTATTAGTAGTAACTCTATATGTGGGTGACAATAGTCTCCCCTACATCTTGGTTTTATACTCCAAAGTTTCAGTTCTCACCGTCAAATATAGTTTGAAAATATTAAATAGAAACTTTCAGAAATAAAAAAATCAATACATTGGAAATACATTTATTAACATTGCTGTCTTTTATTATTAGCCATTATTAATCTCTCAGTATACCTAGTTTGTAAGCAATATATGTTTAAATACATATGTTTATGTATTTGTGTGTGGGCACATGGTTTAACATACCTATTGTTTCTGGCTTTCGCCGAGGACCTTGGGATGCATCCCGCTGAGTGCTGTGGGAGAATACTGTTGTTCACACACAGATCTCTTCTCTATCCCAGGTCTCTGCTCGGCTCTGTGTCTGGGACAGCAGGTAGCTCTTGTTGGATTTAGCCAGCGGGAGAGACCTGTAGGATTCTAGGAAGGGAAGCTGATGTGTGTTTTATTTGCACTGTTATCAGGCAGAGGCTGGGCCTAGCAAAGCACTCCATCACTCTCCCTCAGCTCAGGCAGCCCGCTCTTCTCCTTTCATTCATAAGCTGTGGAGAGGTAGCGACTTCCCGCCCTTGCCTGTGTCTGGCAGCTCACCTTCATGCTGTAGTCCTGGTGCCACCCACATCCTTTAAATGACCTTCCCAATAGTGTCTCTGCAGTGGACTATGGAGAGAGAATTGTGCATCCTGCCTTGACTGGGTCTGTCGTTTTGCTCTTTCACAGTCTTGCCTTTCCCTTCCTAGACACTTTATTAACTGCCTAGTGCCAGCTTATTTTCATTGTCTATGTTTATGACCACTTATGCTAATTGTCTATGTTTCTTGTTCTTCTCCACATTGCTGAGATTTTGCCCTAGAACGCAGGACATTACCTTAATCCGTTCTGCCACCCTTTGCAGTAAGACATTATTTACTTATATTAAATTCACTTTTATTTATTTACTTTTGAAATAGTGTCTTGCTACGTCACAAGGGTAGCCTTGAATTTATGATCCTCCTGCGGTTGGGATGGCAGGACTACGCCATCACACTTGACTTGAAATGTTTAAAAAATTTCAGCAATTATGTTGTATTTTCAAGGGTCTTCTCTTGCATTTATTTATTTATTTATTTACTTATTTATGTTCTTTTGCTTCCTGCCAATCCGCCTCTGTTATGGGTCCAACCATGTCTGTAATCTGAAACCCAACAGGAAGCTTTTGATATCTTGACCTGCTTTCCTTTTTTTTTTTTTTTTTTTTTTGAGATAATTTTGATTCATCCTCTCTGTGCTGTTAGTTTTCTAAGCATGCTGGCGACTGTTTATAGGAGTGAGCAAACGCGCTCTCCTTTGGGCGGCCTATGTGGCATCACTCCATCTTCTAGGGAGAATTAGGACAACTGCATTACCCATGGGAGCTTTGTGCTCTTAGGCCATGCTTGGATGGCTTGCTTAGAACGAGCAGGTGTGTGTGTGTGTGTGTGTGTGTGTGTGTGTGCATGCACTCATGTGTGCACTTGCATGGGAGGGGGAGAGTAAAGGCACATTTCATAGAGGCCTGGCTCTCCGACAATGAGAACAAACTTCCAGTGTGGAAAATAGGCTTGTTGAGCATTATCTACAAATGAACTCTGTGGTGGTCACTAAACACAGTGATAAATGGAGGGTAAATCTAAGGGAGGCAACAATCAAAGAATAATGCTCAGGGTGATTATAGCTGTTCACTACTCCTAAACCCCAGGTCCAACCAGGACTATAGTGAATAATGGCTTTAAGTTAGACGTGGTAGGGGCTGATGCGTAGGAGGGGAGAGCGAGGGGTATGTGGGAGCCCACGGAGAGAGTATAGCTCCGTCTGTGGATGCTTCTTCACAGCTCACATTTTCTCTCAACAGCCCTTGTGGAGTTCAGTTGCAGCTCCACTGTAAGCAACGAGATGGCTCCTGTGACCAGACTGTGACCACTTCCCTCACTGGCTGTTACAGTGGGGACAGCAGCCATAAGTAGGCCTGACTTCAAGTCTTAGGAATCTTCCTTCAAGGAGAAGTCTGTCTTTCTGACCCCAGCTTGGCTCACTGGGCCAAGGAATATACTGACCTTGAGTGAACTGAGAGATTAAGAAACATTCAGGGATTAGGAAATTCCTTACCAGAAGTCTGGAGGACTGGACGCACCTGATGCTTCCCCCCTGCATTCCAAAATGATTCTTGTAGAACATTCTGAGGGATGAGCAGTGAGGCCCGGTTCCAAGTCACTGAGGAAGATCAGGTGAGCCAGCTGTTCCTCCTGCCGAAGGGAAGTCACACCTGGGGAATGCAGCCTGCCAGCAGAATTCTGCAGATAGGTCAGCTGATCCTGGATGCCAGAGAGTGAGGGGTATTCCTGGGTTTTCCACGTGGTCTCTTTAGATGCCCTTGTGCTAAGACAGTGGTTTCCAATCTTCCTAGTGCTGAGACCTTTCAATACAGATCTTTGTGTTGCTGTGACCCCCCCAATTGTAAAATTATTCCATTGCTACTTCATTACTGTAATTTTCCTACGGTTATGAATCATAATGTAAACATGTGATATGCTCCCCCCCCCCCCAATGGTTCAGAAGCACTGTGCTGAGGTCTGCTCAGCACAGTGCTAGACCACTAGAGGGCGCTGTTCCTTTTCCCAGCAGAGACAAAGTGTCTAATAGTGTGAAAAATACTGGTCACACTAGGGATGTAGATTACAAGATGCTACCTACCTTCTAAGGGGTCATATGGTCCTAGAAAAGGACATTTAATCCTGTCCTCCCAGGTACAAGGTGAATTTTCTGGAGGATACCCCACTTTTCTTTTCCTCCTCCTGTTCTCCCTCCCCCCCTCCTCCTCTCCTCCCCCTCCCCCTCCTCCTCCTCCTCCCCCTCCCCCTCCTCCCCCTCCCCCTCCCCCTTCCCCTATTTTTCTTCTTTGGGCAAGACAGCGTTTCTCTGTGTAATAGCCCTGATTCTCCTGGAACTCAGTTTGTAGACCAGGCTGGCCTGGAACTCATACAGATCCACCTGCCTGTGCCTCTCAAGTGCTGGGATTGAAGGCGTGTGCCACCATACCTGGCTTAATAGCCCACTTTTCAAGGCTCAGTTTTCTCACCAGTGAAACTGGATGAGCACAGCTAGTTAGAGTAAGTGTGAGTACTCCAGCCGGCCCAGGAGCAGTGCTTGCTTCCCTCCCTGCTAGCTCCTTTGTTAGTCTCCAGCCCATGGGTGCTCAGGCCTGTGAAACTGGTAGTGGCTCTCATGTGTTCTTGTGGAAGCTGGCTTCCAAAGGCTCTACAAGCAGCCAGGCCCTTCGTAAGTGCCGGGTGACAGTGACCGTGATGGTGTCTGAGTTCCTGGATATGCACAGGAGCTAGTGTTCATGGCTCTCTCTGTTGGAGCTGAGTGGCTTCTAAATGGCCAATGATTTAAGATGTTCTCCTCCCAGAAGCTGCCATTATAATCAGGTCCTGTAAAATAAATTCCTTCCTCTGTCAGAGTTGCCTCCATTTGTGTACCTATGCGAGGCCTGGATGGTGACAGACACAAGACAGAATGAGGAGACAAGGGTATCGTCCAGCCATCCCATTTGCTTGTGCAGCAGAGCTGGAGGCTTACAGGAGTGCATCATACAGTGGGGCCATGGAAGCTGGCCTGAAGGAGAAGCAGCACACTGCAGCCTGTCCACCTGGGATGAGAGTGATCCCTAAGGAAGAGGTAAGAGGCACAAACCACAGCCAGTGAGCAAAAGCCTGAAGGCATAGCAGGGTTTATGCCCTAAATCTGGCTGCTTCTTGGCGGAGCGACTTTAGGCTCAGCTGTGGTCCCGTTGCTTCACCAGGGAGGCAGGGATAAGGATACCCAGCTCTCAGAGCAGCCGTGATGAATAAATAGGGTAATTTCTGTGCAGTTTTCAGTACACCTCTGAAGGACCACTGGCCACAGTGCCAGGAACCATTTCCACTGGGACCCACCTAAGAGTCCCTGTGTGTGGACGATCCTGTTCCCCCAGGAGGCCCACTAAGCTCAGATGAGTTTACCACATGGCCTCCTTGGGGGAGGGGATGCCTTAGTGTATTAGAAGCAATAACCTGGCTCCATCATCGAATCCATTGCTGCAACCCTGCCTGTCTGTTCAGGACTGTCTTGATTGCTTTTCTGGAAGCCCACCCACCTCTTTCCCTCTGGCCACATTGCCCTAATACCCTCAGCTCTGCCTCAGGCCTTGCTGTGCCCTCTCTTTGGGTCACCATCTAAAGAGAACACAGGTCAGCTTGCTCTCTGGAGCTTAACTCATTCCTTTTCTGTGCTTAACTCTTTTCTGCTTCTCCAGGCCTCAGAGCTCTGAACTGATGATATGACACCGGAACCAGATCTCGTGTCATTCAGCTCTGTGTGTACAGTCGGACAAAAAGGCTCACAGTTAATGTTGGGCTGAATAGGTAGAATGAGTTTATGAAAGGTGTCTGGTGTCTGTCCATCATCCCTGGATCTCTCCCCGGGATTTCACCATGTTCTTGGAACCCAGAGACTCTAGCTTCTGCCTCTCAGGTTCTGGGATTAAAATGCAACCACGCCCCACTGTAGGAAAGCCCATTCCTTGGTTGAGGAAACAGGTTGAGAGAGAGGAGGAGGAAGCGCGCGAGAGAGCGTACACATGCGGTGTAGTTTGCCTGCAAGTTGCAGGCTGACTTGTGTGTCTGACTCTAGTGCTGCCAGCACCTCGCCTTCTGGGGGCTGGCTGTGGGTGCGGCTCCCAAAGTGGGCGGCGCTAGAGTTTTGTGGGCGGGTGTGGACTCCCGGCGCAGGCAAGGACCGGCGGTGTGGCTGGGGCTGAGGAACCGATCCAGTGCAGAGTCAGTATTCGCCCCAGCGGGATTCAGCGAGAGGTCAAGGTACCCATCTTACAGGACGCTGAGGGCACTGCTTGGCTGAGGCCCCTGCAGCAGGGCGCCTGGAGGGCTTCCTAGCCCGGACTTGGTGTCACATCTACAGACAGTAGACCAGGGCTTGGTGCTCCAGTCTCCTCACCTGGGACGCGGTGGCCTGGTACCTCTCCAGGTGAGTGCATCTGAGGAAGTAAGCTGTCTATCTGAAGTGTCAAAGTGTGTGCAGGCAGGCATTCAGAACTGGTGGCTGGTTGTGGGGATTTAGGAGAGGATCATCTGCCAGCAGCTGTCCATCCTAGGGTGATTGACACATCGCGTTCATTGTTTTTCCTTTGATTAGGAAAGGAAACAGAGGAACTTTGGGGCCAGTGGTGGCTGTGGGGGTGGGATTGGTGCTGCACACTTGTGTCCATGGTTCAAAATGAAGTCCAGACAGGGTTTTACTGACTTTGCATGGTGTACGCCCCTTCAACCCAGGGTTATCACCTCCTGTTGGTTCCTAGGGGACTTGATGGCAGCAACGCTGGAATGTGAATGTGGTCACCAGGAGGAGAGAGTCAAGTCAACACTTCTCCAGACCTAGGGCTGAAGAGGCAGGCCATTTCATTGTCGGGCTTTCTGAGTTGTCTTGTGGGACAGGCCAGTGAACTGTCTAACAGAGGATTGAGGGCTTCAGGGACACCCTTTCACGTGTCTGAACCACATCCCAGCATCCTTAGAGGCTCCTCTGGGACCTGGCTTCATAGAGGAGTAGTAAGTGAGGTTTTGTCAATGGATGAGGGGGTATATATATCTGTCTTTAACATCTCCTGGTCATTTGTGCATCAGCTTTGCCACTAACTCACTTTTCTTTCTTCTTTCCAAAAATCTGTGTTTGGCAGGAAGGGTGCCAGGTTGACCAGGGATCCAGTTCTCCTTCCTACAGCTGTAACCTTGGCCAGGGCCTCTCATCTCACTACCTCTCCTCCTTAAGATGGAACCAATGGCGCTGGACAGATGGTTCAGTGGTTAAGGGCACTGGCTGATCTTCCTAAGGACCTGGATTTGATTTCTGGCACCCACATAGCAGCTTGCAGCCGTTTGTAACTCCAGTTCCAGAAGATTTCAGTCTCTCTTTCTGGTGTTATGTCAGCACCAGACATGCATGTGGTATGCAGATATACATGCAGGCAGAACAGGCCTACATATAAAATAAAAACGAAAGTTTAACTGGAGCTAGCGTTAGATGGGACCACACAAATTTGCCATCTTTACAGCTCAACTACTGACCAAGCCATAGGGCTCAGCCCACTAATGCCTTCCTGGTGGGACTGTGGAATAGCTTATAGTTCAGTAGGATGGCCAATGAAAACCAGTTGTATCTTCTGCCCTGTGTCTCCTAGGAAACATGAACTCTCAGGCTAAGGCAAGGCCTTGTGTTCTTGAGGAAAGGCATCTGCAGCCTGTCTTCCAAAATCCCTCCCAAGCACTCTACTCTTTAGTAGACTCAGCTCCTCTCCAAGCCAGGCAGCCCCCAGGTTGTCCATGGGAGTCTGCTCATAGCAGTGACGTTTGGATGTTTGTTGCCACAGCCTTTTCTGTGTCTATCTGGAGCCTCATCTTTGGGCGGATGGTGGAGGAAGCGCATGGGGTCCATTTTGAATGATCTTGAGCTAATCACTGGCTGTGGATAGGGTTGATCCTCAGCTCTGAGACAGGAAGTATGGGAGTTTGATTCCTTCCAGCCATGGGGCCAGAGGAGTCCTGCCTTACAAGTGGGCTCTGAGCAGGGCAGGGCTTGAGGGTACCACATGAGAGCTGTGTGAGACCAGGCGTTAGTGAAGGATCAGAGTGGCAATGGGTCCTGGTGTATGCCATACTTTTCTGGATTAGCACCAGGCAGCTGCAGTCAGGTAGACCCTGGGCACAGGCTCCTGCTGGGAGGTGAGGTCCCTTAGGCTGGAGTTGGTGGGGTGAGTGGGAAGGGGATTTATATTTGGCGGATACCTATGATGAGCCAGTTTGGCCTTGGGGACCCCGACCTGCCAGGAGGTTGCAAAGAAAGCGCATGAATGGGACTTTTCCCAGTCACCAATTGCATCATTTACCCAAATGAGATAGATGCTGATCTGAAAGATGTCCAGGGGACAGAAGGTCTGCGATCCACTTTCCTACTCCCCCGGGTTCCTTCATCATCCCATGCCCTAAGTCTGAGCCCGACGGCCCCTCAGCACATTGCCACTCACTGTCTCTCCCTTATATTGCCGAGGAACCTGGGGCTTAGACAATCTTAGTGACTCTCAAAGCTGCTGGGCTGCTTGGTGATGGGTGGCAGAGCTGTTATTTAAACCCAGGACAAGTGAATAAGAATAGCCTGGCCGGCTTAGGATCCTGCATGGCATTCTGCTCACTTCTTACATACATGTCAAGGTTTCATGTGGCAGGGCACCCTGTCATTGACCCCAGAAGCTCTCAGATGACCTGGGGACTAAGCATAGGCTCTTGAATGGAACCTAGGTTCCTGGTAACCTGCTCCCTTCAACCTCATGCTCTCTCTCTGGTCATTCTTAATCTGAGTCTCTTTAGTCCCAATTGATGGCTGAGTCACAGTAGCGTCTCCTCAGGCTTTGGTGGAACCTACTCCTTCCTTCCTCACCTGGCTCTATTCAGATACACCCCTCAAGGATACTCCACCTCCAGTAAGGAGTCAGCTCTCCCGATGACCTGGGACTCAGGGTTTAAGTGACTGCTCAGCAGTGCTGGTCTGTGATGCCCTGGCTCTTAGGCAACTACCCTGCAAGTTAGCTTTACCTTGGTTTCTCTGAGGAAAAAGGACATGAGCCAAGGAAAACTCTGCATGATGCCCCTTTAAATGTCCCTTTTCTTCTGTCTTGGCTTTTTTCAGAGTCTCGACCTACCCTCTACATTGAAGTGATCTTTCTGGAACACACATGCTTGCTGTCAGCCTTTTGATGGCTCACCCGTCATTCTCGGTTGGCCTCACCTCTCCAGCCTCATCATTTCTCCTTCCTTCTCCCTCCTTGCTTCAGCCGTTCTGACTGCTTGCTGGTCCTAGGAGGCTGCCATCCTTCCTGCTTCTACGCCTTTGTGTGCGCTACTCTCCATACCTTGAACTCTGTCCTCTCCTTCATCCATTTGTTTCCTTCTGTGAGCTCTAGATTCTATACCATCTCCTTTTTCTCCCTGCCCTTAGCTCCATCTCTGATCCCCCAGGTACCCACAGTACTGACTGTAGCAGTAGCACTGTGGCCTTGAGGTCTGTCTGCATGCTCAGTGATCAGCTTCTCCATCTCAGAGGACCATGGCCCCTGTCTTTACTCTAGAGCTCTGTCCACATTGGTCAAGCAGATACATGATGCTTGGAACCATGCCTGTCTCCTGACTCTCCTCTGGCCATGCTGGTATCATCCTACACTGATGTCCTCTTCTTGGCTGATGGCCAGACAAGGTCTGGGCTTCTTTTCCTTTTGCTACCTCTGGGCCAGTGCTTCTGGCATAGGTTCATGTAGCTGTGGCTTCTGTTTCCTCTCAAATCCTAGTCCTTGTGTTTGGCCGGGTATATTTCATCTTGTTATATTTGGCCAAACGCTTTTGTGTCCAGAAAACAGTGGTGCCAGACAACTCTTGTTCCCCTGGGGAGTTGGCAGCCCATATAACTAGACTATAAACTATCTGTCAGATTCATTGGCTTTATAAATGGCCAGGTGAGTCTCACAACCATGGGTCAGGCCAAGTGACCAGTGAGTGACATTTGTGACAGCTAGAAACCAATTTTACTGATCTCTGGCTAATTTGGCCTTTCTGTCAAAATTATATTTGATCATAAAGATGAGTGCATATTGAAAGTGAGATGTATATTCAAAAACAGGCCTGGCTAATTAATACCTGGCATCAAAGAATGATCTCAAAGAGACAATTCTAACAGGAATACCATTTTTCAAAATTGGGCCCCTAAACCATGGTCAGCAAAACCCTACAGGGTATTTGTTAAAATACAGATTCCTTGGCTCCATCCCCTGCTCATTTCTCTGTTTCTTTTGGTGAGGGGCTCTGGAAAGTTCACTTTGAACATGCCCCTGGGAGGATCCCGATGTCTAGTGACAGTTTAGAATGGCAAACTTGTGGGATTAATAATGCCTGGAAGCTTCGTGTGCTGATCTTTAAGAGGATGTGCACCAGTATGCTGGTTGACCCTCCACGTCAGGCCCATCAGTGGCATCACTGATTGAAGGATTTGGAACCCGGGGTCTGGAGAGTCAGTGTTGTTCAAGGATCCATTTGTTCAGAGAGCCCGAGTGGGGAGGTAACCAGTGCCGGGGCTGGAGGTATGTCAGGTGACTTGAGCGTGGGTCTGATGAGCAATCACCTGTTGGTGGCAGATGTGTGCATGAGTATTATAGACAGCATGGAGAAGAGAGTGTACTGATGATCTTCATCCCTGGACGTCCTCACTTTTGCCATGTGTCACCTCAGAAACAAGGCAGGCAGGACACTACTAGGGTCTGAAGCCAGGAGGGTGCACTGTATGCCAAGCCCCAAAGCTCAGGTTCCATGGATGTCATGGAAGACGGAGAGGGTCACCTTAGAGGATCTATTGCTGTCTTTGTTGGGGTGAAGTGATACCAGGGCTTTCTGTGCTCCAATTTCTTTCTCATTAGAACAGCCTCAAATCCTGAGGTTAGAGGGAGCCTGTTGGGGGAGTTGTGGCACCTCTGAGACAGCCAGATGTCTCAGTAGCTGTGTGAGAATGGGCAAATGGCTTCCCGAGTGGCTTTTAGGTTCTTCACCCTCAAACAAAGTTAATGATACTTGACAGAATAAAGTAGCTTGTGTGCCAAACACTGAGCACAGTCTCTGACACGCAGCAAGTGCTGCCTATAAGGTAGTGAGGATTGGATGCCTGCCTCTTACCATAAGCCTTGTATGATAGCTCCCAATGCCATGAGATATAAGCAGCCAAGAACCTTTCCCTTGCCCTTATCGTTACCTGGTTCCATTGTAGATGCATGGTCCTTAAGTTCCATTTGTTTGTTTTGCAGGCTGCATCTCTGAAGTAGGCCCTTTACTCCTGGAGTGCCTGGATCTTCTCACACCTACCATGAATACCTCTCATTTCTTGGGCCCTCTCTTCCCAGGATCCCTACAGGGTAAGAATGGGACCAATCCATTGGATTCCCCCTATAATTTCTCTGATGGCTGCCAGGATTCGGCAGAGCTGTTGGCCTTCATCATCACCACCTACAGTATTGAGACCATCTTGGGGGTCCTGGGAAACCTCTGCTTGATATTTGTGACCACAAGACAAAAGGAAAAGTCCAATGTGACCAACCTACTCATTGCCAACCTGGCCTTCTCTGACTTCCTCATGTGCCTCATCTGCCAGCCACTCACAGTCACCTACACCATCATGGATTACTGGATCTTTGGTGAAGTCCTTTGCAAGATGTTAACTTTCATCCAGTGTATGTCAGTGACAGTCTCCATCCTCTCACTGGTCCTTGTGGCCCTGGAGAGGCACCAGCTCATTATCAACCCAACAGGCTGGAAACCCAGTATTTTCCAGGCCTACCTGGGGATTGTGGTCATCTGGTTCGTCTCTTGTTTCCTCTCCTTGCCGTTCCTGGCCAACAGCACCCTGAATGACCTCTTCCACTACAACCACTCTAAGGTTGTAGAGTTTCTGGAAGACAAGGTCGTCTGCTTTGTGTCCTGGTCTTCAGATCACCACCGTCTCATCTATACCACCTTTCTGCTGCTCTTTCAGTACTGCATCCCTTTGGCCTTCATCCTGGTCTGCTACGTACGCATCTACCAGCGCCTGCAGAGGCAGAAGCATGTGTTCCATGCGCACGCTTGCAGCTCACGAGCGGGGCAGATGAAGCGGATCAACAGCATGCTCATGACAATGGTGACTGCCTTTGCAGTTCTCTGGCTACCCCTGCATGTGTTCAACACTCTGGAGGACTGGTACCAGGAAGCCATCCCTGCTTGCCATGGCAACCTCATCTTCTTGATGTGTCACCTGTTGGCCATGGCTTCCACCTGTGTCAACCCTTTCATCTATGGCTTTCTCAACATCAACTTCAAGAAGGATATCAAGGCTCTGGTGCTGACCTGCCATTGCAGGTCACCTCCAGGGGAGTCTGAGCATCTGCCCCTGTCCACTGTTCACACGGACCTCTCCAAGGGATCGATGAGGATGGGTAGCAAGTCTAACTTCATATAGTCATGTCTGGGCTTTTCCCTAACATTTTTTGACACGTCCTTTCACTTAGCTAAGAAGACACATTGCAGGCTGTGATAGCATCCTGTCATTTCTGGCTTTTGGGGCCCAGATAGGTTGGCAAGAGACTTGAAGCTTGGCATTCAGATTGTTTCGCCCTTTGCTTCTGAGAGATCTCTGAGTCAGGATTCTGCAGATCACAGAGGGAACTTTGTGGCTTGAGCTGCAAGGGTATTAGAGTCAGAAGTGGCTGATTCTCACAGCCACTCAGTACAGATGCCTGGCCCAAAAGCCTTCATCCATGTCCTGACCATTCAGCTAACCTGCCTTTGGTGATGTGTTTATGTTCTTTCAAGGGATGTTGGGTGTTTCAGTATGGGTTGGGTGCTGGTAGAAGCAGGTGCTGGGAGTTGGGAGTCTGCTTAATAAAGTGCTTGCTGAAAAGAACAGGGACAATACGAATGGGCTATGATAAATGTGGCTGTCTTACCTATGGTGGTCAAAGCCCCTCCTGGCTGCTGATTGGGGCCCAAGGCATCCTCAGTGTGTGTCCTTAGAAAGAAGGATATGCCAAGATTGCTCTTGGTTCACATAAGATAGGATGTTGCAGTCCAGTTCTGTCTGAATAGAGCAATCTTCAATACAGTAAACACAGTAGTCTCAGGGGAGACTTACCCTACATTGAACGGGTCAGATGGGCTTTCTGGCTCTGGTCCCTTACCAAGCATGTGTGCGACTGATGTCCTGGACAGTTGCCTTGGAGCCACCACTTCTTTCTACCTGTCACAGCTTTTTGGCTGCATCTCCAGCTTAGTGTTTTTGTTCCTGGATTTGAGACAATTTCTTTTCTTTTGAAGTAGGATCTTACTGTGTAGACAGGCTTGTCTAGCACTCCTGCCAAGCTTTCTTTCTGAGCACCAATTAAGGCATACGCCATCACATATGATGAAAGATGAGCTTTTCAACCACTCTCGTTATCTGGTATAGCCTTTTGCTGACTACTTCATATGATCTACTTTGAGCAAAACCCAGACTCTCAGGCCCACCTTGGCAAGATGACATTGTCTGAACTTACTGACCTGGGGCCTCAGACTTCTCCTCGTCTCAGAAGCTCCGGAATGTAAGCTTTTATTAATTAGGCTCAATGAGACCAGGTTGCCAGTGGTCCAGATGAGATATTTAGTGAAGGTGTTAGGAATCAGGGTGTGATGTAGAGGCTCCACCTGGCATCTTCTGTTTTCCTTCCAACTTAGTTAGGATGACATTAGCCTACCCGGTTGTTTCCTGATCCTGGTGTCCTGGTGTCTAATGGCCCTTGAGATTTCTTGGTTGCCAGCTCCTTTGATGTTTACTATCCTAAGTATGGTCTGAAGACCAGAAGCCCTCGCAACTGGAGGCTGTTAGATATACCGAGTCTTTGTCGTCACCGCAGATATGCTGAGTGCAAATCTGCATCTGGTCAAAATATGTAGGTTAATTGTAGGCACACTGAAACCAGGAAGCTTTGCTTTAGGAAGCAAACTCTGGGACTTGGGGTATGGGGTGAGAGTGTGCAAACACGCACTCTGGGGTCTGGAGTGGATCCCTGTTCTGAGCATCTTTAAACTTTGAAGTGCTGCAAAGGTATGCTGTTTTGGCTGTCATTTCTCTGCCTGCATGTGGACATAGTTCTCATGAGCTTTTTCATTATTTCAATAAATACTTGCCAAATCAGTAGCTTATAAAATTCTACCTACAGGGAGCCCATCCTTTGCATTCTGCTGCGTTTCACTTAAAACTGTACTGTGAACAGTTTTCCCATCCGTTTCCACGGCTGCGTACCAGAAACTGCTCCAGTAAAAGCTGGGACCTCTCAGTATTTCTATGTAACTCCTCACAGGTCTGCTGGGGAGAGCTCCTATGGGGAGGTTAGTAGCTGCTCCCTCTGTAGGAGTGGTAGGGCTGGATGGAGCTGGAGACATATTCCTGTACGAAGGCCTGGTATTTCTGAGATTATGTGAAGTCGTATCAAACCCTGGCAGCAAGAGCTCAGCTGTTTAACTCTGGCCTTTTCCTCTCGACTTGCTTTTCCATTGTAAAAGTAATCATATGGTAAAATAAACTGAAAACAAAGGAAATTGTCATTTTTGGGACTCATTTTTAGTTATTATATGCATATGTCTGTTTTGAAAATGTGATTAAAACTGAACAGTATGTATTTATATTTACATGTATATACGATTTAAGGATCATGTACATAATATTTAAGGATTATTTCACCTGAGATAGAGTATTGCTCTGAGACTCAGGCTGCTATGGAACTAACTGTATTGTCTAAGGTGGCCTACAATTCATGATTCCCCTGCCTCTGTCTCTTGAGGCTTGGGATTATTGGCTGGCACCACCACAGGTGTCTTAGTTTATTTACTTTGTTTGTTTGTTTCCCTTAGAAATTTTCCTTCCTTCCTTCCTTCCTTCCTTCCTTCCTTCCTTCCTTCCTTCCTTCCTTCCTCCCTCCCTCCCTCCCTCCCTCCCTCCCTCCCTCCCTCTCTCTTTTCCACTAACTAGTTCACCAAATATGCTAGGTACTGTATTAGCCTTAAGGGGTACAACCATAAGCACAGGAATTTCTTATTGTTATCTTTAATTATTCTGAAGCTATATTCAGGGTTTAGCCATAATCCACATAAAAGATAGAGGTGGGAGAGATTTATTTTTTAAAAAGATTAGTTTTATCTTGAATCATATGTAAGCAATGTATATCTATACGTTTGTTTGTGAATGTGAGTACAGGCACCTATGGAGGCCATAGGCACTGGGCCCCCTGGAGGCGGAGTTATAGGTTGCTATGTAGCGGGTGCTCGGAACCCAGCGAGGGTCCTCTGTAATGCTCTCAATTCCCACCATCTCTCCGGCTCTGGGCTGCTGTTGAAGATTTACCATTAGTACAAAGTCATGAGCAGTTACCTGAACTAGAGGAGAGCTCTGTTCTTCCTTCTGTGATCCACCCACGCTGTGAACCCGGACCTTCCTAAGTGCATCTGCTACCTCTCGGAAGCTGCAGGGGCTTCACGTGGCGTGCAAGACGGTGGTGGTTGTTGTGTGAAGGAGAAATACCCAGCTTAGGCGCATGTGTTTGAATACTTAGTCCCCAGTTAGTGGAAGTGTTTGGGGAGGTTGTGAAACCTTTAAGGGGGGCGGCTAGAATCTAGCTGGAGGAAGTATGTCACTGGGGGGGGGGGCGGCTTTGAAGGGTTACAGCCTTGCCGCACTTCCTGTTCTCTGTCTCTTTTGACTTCCACTGTGTGAATGGAATGTGATCTCTCAGCTCCTTGTTCTTCCATCTTTCCCCTGCACTGTGGATTTATCCCTCTGGAACCATAAGTCAAACCCTTTCTCTCCTATCTTGCTTTTTGTCAAGAATATTTTCTCGCAGTAAGAGAAAAGTAATCAACTCAACTGTATATTTCATCATCTAACCTGGGGTACTCGAGCCCTGCTAATATCCATTCTGGGACAACAGGAGAAACTACCCCAGGAAATGGGAACGGGTCCTACTGTAGATAAGTCCAACTCTTTAACACAGCTTGACCACAGAAATCTCTTTCCAGCCCCTCTTTCCTGTCCTTTGCATTCGGGTTGTCTCATTGCCAAGGGCACACAATCCCCCAACATGCCTGGGCTTTAAGCTGTCTATATTTTCTGTCGTAATTTTCCTCCTGCCTTCCTGAAAACCTTTTCTCTTATCAATGACTAATACTTCACTCACTGTTTAAGTAAGTTTAAATCCCACATTTCCTTCAAACCACAAGCCCAGTGTCACTATGAATTATTGCATCCATCCAGCAAATACTGATAGCTCATTATGTGGCAGGCACATGGTAAACAAGACCGAAAGAAATCCATCATCTAAACTGAGGTTCTTTTTATTAAATTAATTTTTTTTTATTTATTCACTTTACATCCCTCCCAGTCACTGCCCCTATCAGTCACCCCTTCCCACAATCCTTCGAGTATTTCCCGCCCCTTCTTCTCTCCCTTCTCCTAGGGTGGGCTCCCCCCTGTGTATCCTCCAACCCTGGCACTTTAAATCCCTGCGAGACTAGGTCCTCCCTCTTCCATTGAGGTCAGATAAGGCAGGACAGGTAGAAGAACATATTCCCACATACAGGCAACAGCTTTTGGGATAGTTCCAGTTCCAGTTGTTAGGAACCCACACGAAGGCCAAGCTGCACATCTGCTACATATATGTGTGGGGAAGCCTAGGTCCAGCCCCCGTGTGTTCTTTGGCTGGTGGTTTAGTCTCTGAAAGGCCCAAGGTTCCAGGTTAGTTGCTCTTCCTGTAGAGTTCCTATCTCCTTCAGGAATACAGTCCTTTCTATTCTTCTATAAGAGTCCTCAAGCTCTATCCACTGTTTGGTTGTAGGTGTCTGTATCTGTCAGAGTCAGTGCTGGGTGTGGCCTCACAGGGGACAACATGCTCCTGTTTGCAAGCATACCACAGTATCATTAATAGTGTCAGGGATTGGTGCTTACCCATGGGGTGGGTCTCAAGTTGGGCTGGTTATTGATTGGCCATTACCTCAGTCTCTGCTCCACCCCCTATCCCTGCATTTCTTGTAGACAGGATAAATTTTGAGTTGAAAGTTTTGTGGGTGGGTTGGTGTCTCTCTCACTCCACTAGGGTTCCTGCCTGGCTACAGGAGGTGGCCTCTTTAGGTCCCATATCCCCAGTGTAGTGAGTCACAGCTAAGGTTGGCCCTATTGATTCCTAGGTGCCTCCCTTATCCCAGCTCTCTGTCTCATCCTGGAGGTGCCCCCCACCTCTTCACCCCTGTCAGTTGCAGATTTCCATGACCATCTGGCCATTTCTCCTGTCCTTCCCCACACTTGATCCTGAACCTCCCTAGTCCCCTCTCCTCCCCAGTCCCCTCCCTCTATCTGCCTCTGACTATTTTATTCCCCTTTCGAAGTGAGATTCGAGCTTCCTTGCTACAACCACTTTGGAAATTAATTTGGCGGTTTCTCAGAAAACTGGCAATAGTTCTACCTCAAGACGAAGCTATACCACTCCTGGGCATATACCCCAAAGATGCTCCAATATCCCACAAAGACGCTTGCTCAACTATATTCAACCAGCTTTACTCATAATAGCCTGAAACTGGAAACAACCAAGATGTTCCTCAACTGAAGAATGGATCAAGAAAATGTGGTACATCTACACAATGGGATACTATTCAGCTATTAAAAACAAAGACATCGTGAATTTTGCAGACCAATGGATGGAGCTTGAGAATACCACCCTGAGTGAGGTATCCCAGTTCTGAATGAACATGCATGATATGACCTCACTTATAAGTGGATATTAATCATAAAATACAGGTGCTATGTTATATCCCAAATAAACAAACAGACGTTCTTAATACTGCCCTTTATGGACCTCTTGACTTATGTATGGTCCTAGGGATGGACACTGTGATGTGCAGTGCTTTCTCCTGTGCTGTAGATTTCAGGATTGAATAGACACATCCGTTGTCTTATAAGACAGTGAACTCATTGAGAGCAAAGCCCAGGAAACCCTTTTTTCATCACCGTGGCTATCATGTGCACGTGGCCAGAGCTTGGCTAAGTGCAGAACTAAGGAAGGTTATTTACTTAGCTTAAAGAGGCCTTTTTTTTTTTTTTTTTTTTTTTTTGACAATCCATTCAAGGTTCTCCAGGAACTCATGCAGGATTAATCAAAGAAAAAGCTGAATCTCTAATGACCCTAAAGAACTCCCACCCAGTCCTCAGTTTTGTGACTCAAGGAGGGTGTGTGGCTGGTTAATCATGGCTTGTTTTCGTCTTGGCTAAACATCACCACTTGCTTGAAATTTATTCTCTTTGACTCTGAAAAGAATTTATCCAAGTAATCGATTGGAGGCCAGCCCAGAGCCTCTTAAATGTATACCCCTTCATTCATAAATATGTGAATAGGGCATTCAGTTAGTAGTTATTCTGACTTCCAAAGAAATCAGTCTGGAAATAGGCCATACATTCAGAACAAAGAATGCTAGCCTGATGTGTAATCTTTGAGATAGCCACCGTGAGGTAATGTGCTTCGTGAGGCCGGCAGCTTGTGCCACCTTGTAGGTGGCCTTTGTAGTCTTTTGAGCATGGCAGATGGATTCAGGTTTCCTAGAGAGAAGAGGCTTCTTTTAAGAATCTTTTGCTTGGGCTTGGGGAGATTCCTCAGTTGGTAAA
Source organism: Mus caroli (assembly GCF_978045245.1). NCBI lineage: Eukaryota > Metazoa > Chordata > Mammalia > Rodentia > Muridae > Mus > Mus caroli. The sequence goes on along the minus strand of NW_028227267.1, from coordinate 27,103,468 downwards.
GTGCTTGCCATGCAACCCTGAGAACCTGAGTTTGAACCCCGGAACCCACATAAAAAGCCAGGCAGGCTGGTGTGTACTCATAATCCAAGCGCTTGAGACACAGGCAGACCCTTTGTGTTGCTGGCCTGACAGTCTAACCCAATAAACAAGCCCTAGAGCCTTTGAGGGACTTTGTCTCAAGAAATAAGGAGAATGGCTTTTTTTTTTTTGCCAGTCCAGTCAGTCTCGTACTTTATTGTCATTGTCATCTCAGGCCTCGACTGCATACTTGCGCAGTGGGTACAGCAGTCCCTTTGCTGCTGCTGCTTGGTCTTTAGCTTCTCTTCGTGTTTGGTGACCCAGCGGCGTACAGCTCTAGTCTTCCTGGGTCACAGGTCCAGGGACTTGTACTTCTTGCCCTTGTAGAATTTCCTGAGGCTTTCTTTTTGAGTCCTGTTAATGACAGTGAGGACTCTGGTGATGCATTTGAGAATGACTCGTATCTTGGAGAGCTTGGATGTGGCACTGTCTGTCACATTTGAGACACGAAGTTGGGACAATTCCACCTTCAGATCATCCAGTTGTTTCAACAGCTCCTCCTACTTATTGCGGCATAGGTTCCGAGCCTTAATCTTGGCCATTTCTGTGTTGTTCATGGCTGAGGCCACCTGTTTTGAGAGCAGAGAATGACTCTTGAGCAGTGGTTCTCAACCTTCCTAATGCTGTGACCCCCTTACTACAGTCCCTTATGTTGTGGTTACCCCAAACTATAACATTATTTTGTTGCTACTTTGTGGCTGTAATTTTGCTACTGTTACTAATAGTAATGTAAATATCTGATATGCAGATGGTCTTAGGTGACCCACAGGTTGAGGACCGCTGCTCTCAACAAACAGTACACAAGGTTGACTTTTGTCCTCCATGAACATCTGTGTTCATGTGTGTGTATGTTCTCTGGAACACCCACATGCACACACATACCCTTTTCCTTTATGAACACCACACGCCTTTTCATCCCACATATGTGCAGCAGAGGAGAGGCTTGTGTCATTGGTTTGAGCACTTGACTGCTCTCCAGGTTTCTGGTCATCGTCAGAGTTTGCTACCATTTGACAGTGTAGCTTCATCCCATTGGAGGAAAGACTGAGGTCTCTCACCACTATCCTTAGTTATTCTGAAGCCACGTCCTGTTCTATCTTTTTACTGTCCAGGGTATAGACACAGTGGGTAGAGACAGTTATGCAGCACTTGATCATGTATGTGTTGGGAACCAAACTTGAGCCCTCTGTAAGAGCAGTGCCTGCTCTTAACCAAAGCCATTTCCTCAGCTCTGGAAGGCAGAGGCAGGCAGATCTCTGAGTTTGAGGTTAACCTGGTCTACAGAGTATGTTTCAGGACAGCCAGGGCTACACAGAAAAACCCTGTCTTGAAAACCAACCCCCTGTCAGGCAGTGGTGGTGCATGCCTTTAATCTTAGCACTTGGGGGCAGAGATAGGTGGATTTCTGAGTTTGAAGCCAGCCTGGTCTACAGAGTGAGTTCCAGGGCAGCCAGGGCTACACAGAGAAACCCTGTCTTAAAAAAACCATAAAAAAAGAAAACCAACCCCCCCAAAGACTCAGAAACCAAATCTACTAGCTGCTTTACCAGAACGACTTTACTGTAAATTCTCACAAGCTTAATTAAATTATTGAATTTATTATAAATCATTGTATTAATTTGTTGACTGAGTGAAGAAAGCACAGAGATAATTCTAGGTGTGTGGGGAGAAACTGTAACAGGAAGCTCCCATCCTAGGGCTGAGAACAAAGGGACCAGTTGGACAAACTAAAATCGGGAAGCTGGGGAACTGAGGAGAGAGCCTAGTGGGTAAGCACACTTGGACCCAAGTTCAAACACCCACCACTCACATACAAGTTGAGCCCATGCCTATAAGACATGAAAACTCTGGGAGCATGGTGGTCAGCTAGCCCAGCCCAAATAGTGAGATACCTGCCTCAAAAGATAAGGAGGGAACAACAGAAGAGAATATTTGCTGTTCTACTCTGGTCTCTGCAAGTGGAAGCACAGGTGAGTGCATCTGTATATGCATATATGTATCACACACATGCAAATGCACACACATGCACACACACAAATATAAATCAAATAAAACTGAGAAGTTGGAGAAGGGGCCCGACTGTGCTGCTGTGTCATAGGGACACACCCTGAGGCTGGCTCTAAAGCCGTTAATATACAAACTGGACTCCTTCACATCTTTGGGAAGAGCAGCCACTGATGGGAGAAGGAGCAAATAGGAAGTACTCCCAGGAGGGGCAGCAGATAGAGAGTGTCTCCCCAGTCAGCCTCTCGGATTCCCTTTAGTGCACTGTATTGGCAGACTCTTTTGGGAAGAACTTGTCACACAGAGAGGGCCTTTCAGGGCCCAAGCCATTGGTCTCGAAGTGTTTGGGGACTGATGGAGGTGCTAACTGACTGCTCAAGGCTGCAGAGCTTTACAATGCACCCTACAGCAAGATATGCCTGCAGCTGATGCCCTTGTCAGGCCTCGTTCAGGATTGCTGAAGGGCTGAAGCCTGTCCCAGAGCCCAGGTAGAAGGTGGGCTACTCAACTCGGGGTTCCCTGGAAGCTGGTATGTGTTACATTCTTGTTAGTCTATTTTGTACCTGTGATACTTGCCCAGGTGTGGGCCTACTGTGTGTCTGCGTGCTGCAATAGTTCTTTGGAATTCCTGGAGATTTACAGTGTCTTTGAGTAAGGAGCAACTGTTCTTATCTTGAGGTTTGTCCTCTAAGACTCTCATCTGACCCCTGTGATGCTCTCTGAATACACTAGTGTGACACCTATTAGGACCAAGCGGCTTCTGGATTATTCCATCCCTCACTATGTGTCTGGAGTTTGCCACTCTCTCCATTGGCACTGGCAAGTGCTGGACTTCAAGATTCCTTCAAGAGCATGTCTTTCAAGTAACACAGGCTTCCAAAATATCCATTATGGTAGCCACTAACCAGCTGTGACTTGCCCATATTAAGATGTACACTGTGTAAATTACACAAAAATTTTCAAAACTCGTTTACCATGAAAAGAATGTGAAACATCTCATTAAAAATTTTGGATTGATTATATATTGAAATGGCAATAAGTTTAAGTTAAGGTATGAAATTTACTTATATTCTTCTTTTTAATAAAAAAAAAAGCTCTAGGTTCACAGAACAATATAAGAAAGTGTAAGGGTTTTCTGTATGCCCAAGACCCCCACTGAGGCATAGCCTCCCCCGTTGCCCACATCTCCACCAGAGTGGTGCACACCGTGATCTTAGAGACCCAGAATCGTCAGATTCTATGACTTAGATGCTACTGTTCAGTCCTTGGTGATGCCCATTCCTTGGGTATAGACAAAAGCATAGTGACACATGTCCACCATTCCAGGGCCACACTTCCACTGTCCTAAAGGACCTCTGTACTCTGTCTCCTCACCCAACTCTTGTCTGCTGGCAACGGCTTCTCTCTACTGTGTTTTGTGGACTGCTGCGAAGCTGGGCTCACAGGTCATGAAGCCTTGTCAGCCTGACCTCGTTCACTTTGTTATCTGCATGTAAGGTTCCGCCATGTCCCTTTCATGGCTTATAGCCTAGTTCTTTTCAGAACTGGATGATATTCCGTCCTCTCAACACACCACAGTGTAGTCACTCACTGGTCTTACGTGCATGTTGATTGCCTATAATTAACAGTGATTATGAACAAAGCTGTTGTAAACATCCATGCACAGTTTGGTGGAAGTGAGCAGATAGCACACGTGTGTAATACTGCTCGGCTTGTTAGAATTTGAAAAACTGTTTCTCAAGGTGGCTCTGCTGTCTTGCTTAACCTTCAACAATGAAGGACACTTTCGATCTCTCCCTAGCATTAGATCCTAGACTTGCTCGTTCTAATATTCGCACAGTGGCACCTCATCGTCATAGTAACATATAGTAACATAGTGACATATAGTTCTCCCATGACATATGGTATGGAGTGACTTCTTGTGTCTCATTTGCCTCTGTGTATCTTCTTTGGTAAGTCTTTTATCCATTTTTAAGTTGGACTGCTTTTTTTCAGATGTCTCTGCATATTTCAGGTAATAGTCCTTCATGAAATACAGAGGAGATATTTTTCCCAATCTGAGGCATGTATTCTTTTCAAATTTTGCATTTACATTGGGCGTGGTGGCACATACCTTTAATCCCAGCACCTGGGAGGCAGAGATAGGCATATTTCTGTGAGTTTGAAGCTAGCCTGGTGTATAAAGTGAGTTCCAGGATAGCCAGGGCTATTACACAGAGAAACCTGTCTTAAAAAACCTTACAGTTACAATCACTGCTTTTATCTCACTTTAGGGCAGCACTGCTATAAAGCCATCCCAAGTGTGATGCAGGTGACAGCTGTTCCTTTGTGTCAAGGGAACAAGAGGTCCTTTAAGCTGTCTGCTCACCTAATGTCACATCTGACAGTCTTAATCGAAGTTCAGTAGAAGGACACTGGCATGTTACCAAGTATGTCAGGGTATGCCATTGAGCCAAGAGCAGGGAAGATGGCCACAATTCTGCATCCCTGACCATCTAATTGGACTCCAAGTCTGTGTTCCATCAGGCCCATGGCCCACTTCCCTGAACCTCTCAGCCCTAGGTCTTGTCACTCTCCTAGATGAAATCATCAGCCCAGCAGTCCAGGGCATTGCCCCAGAATGGGAAAGTACACTTGTTTTGGAACTTATCTTTGTCTCAAGGCCGTCTGTGGGCTGCAGAGCAATTTTTTTGTAGGAAGTGTTGGGTGTAGGCCCTGTGTGTAACCTCTGGCTCCAGCTTGTGCCCCGTCCCAGACAAGCAGAGTCTTGATGCTGCAGGGAATCAGAAGATGATGAGGCTGCTCAGAAAATACCATGAAGGCCATGCTCCCCCTGCCCTGAGTCCTCCCCTTACTGTCCTGATACTATCCTCAAGTATGCTATCCAGACTTCTTCTCAACCTTGCAGCTCTGCATTTAGTCCCAAGCCTCATCCTTGTCTAGAACTAACCTGGGCATCCACGGAGCCTGGGTGGATCCTGGTGGTCATCTTGTCATTGTGTAGTGAGTTCCACATCACCATTCTGACTGAGGACCAAACTGAGAAGGACTGGAAGTCGTAGTTCTTGAGGTCTCAGCTTCCATGTTAGTCAAATGGATATTTGGACTAGGATATGATGCAGCAGCCTGTGCTTCTCGAATGCCATGGCTTCTTTTTTTTTTTTTTAATTTTTTTTTTAATATTTTTATTACATATTTTCCTCAATTACATTTCCAATGCTATCCCAAAAGTCCCCCATAGCGCACCCCCACTTCCCTATCCACCCATTCCCATTCTTTTGGCCCTGGCATTCCCCTATATTGGGGCATATAAAGTTTGCAAGTCCAATGGGCCTCTCTTTCCATTGATGGCTGACTAGGCCATCTTTCGATACATATGCAGCTAGAGACAAGAGCTCCGGGGTTCTAGTTAGTACATCATGTTGTTCCAACAATAGGGTTGCAGATCCCTTTAGCTCCTTGGGTACTTACTCTAGCTTCTCCATTGGGAGCCCTGTGATACATCCAATAGCTGACTGTGAACATCCACTCCTGTGTTTGCTAGGCCCCAGCATCGTCTCACAAGAGACAGCTATATTTGGGTCCTTTCAGCAAAATCTTGCTAGTGTATGCAATGGTGTCAGCGTTTAGAAGTTGATTATGGGATGGATCCCTGGATACGGCAGTCTCTAAATGGTCCATCCTTTCATCACCGCTACGAACTTTGTCTCTGTAACTCCTTCCCTGGGTGTTTTGTTCCCAATTCTGAGAAGGTGCACAGTGTCCACACTTTGGTCTTCATTCTTCTTGAGTTTCATGCGTTTAGCAAATTGTATCTTAAATCTTGGGTATCCTAAGTTTTGGGCTAATATCCACTTATCAGTGAATACATATTGTGTGAGTTCTTTTGTGATTGTGTTACTTCACTCAAGATGATGCCCTCCAGGTCCATCCATTTGGCTAGGAATTTCATAAATTCATTCTTTTTAATAGCTGAGTAGTACTCCATTGTGTAAATGTACCATAATTTCTGTATCCATTCCTCTGTTGAGGGACATCTGGGTTCTTTCCAGCTTCTGGCTATTATAAATAGGGCTGCTATGAACATAGTGGAACATGTGTCCTTTTTACCGGTTGGGACATCTTCTGGATATATGCCCAGGAGAGGTATTGCTGGATCCTCCGGTAGTACTATGTCCAATTTTCTGAGGAACCGCCAGACTGATTTCCAGAGTGGTTGTACAAGCTTGCAATCCCACCAACAATGGAGGAGTGTTCCTCTTTCTCCACATCCTCGCCAGCAACTGCTGTCACCTGAATTTTTGATCTTAGCCATTCTGACTGGTGTGAGGTGGAATCTCAGGGTTGTTTTGATTTGCATTTCCCTGATGATTAAGGATGTTGAACATTTTTTCAGGTGTTTCTCTGCCATTCGGTATTCCTCAGGCGAGAATTCTTTGTTCAGTTCTGAGCCCCATTTTTTAATGGGGTTATTTGACTTTCTGGAGTCCACCTTCTTGAGTTCTTTATATATATTGGATATTAGTCCCTTATCTGATTTAGGATAGGTGAAGATCCTTTCCCAATCTGTTGGTGGTTTTTTTGTCTTATTGATGGTGTCTTTAGCCTTGCAGAAGCTTTGTAGTTTCATGAGGTCCCACTTGTCAATTCTCGATCTTACAGCACAAGCCATTACTGTTCTATTCAGGAATTTTTCCCCTGTGCCCATATCTTCAAGGCTTTTCCCCACTTTCTCCTCTATAAGTTTCAGTGTCTCTGGTTTTATGTGAAGTTCCTTGATCCACTTAGACTTGACCTTAGTACAAGGAGATAGGAATGGATCGATTCACATTCTTCTACATGTTAACAACCAGTTGTGCCAGCACCATTTGTTGAAAATGCTGTCTTTCTTCCACTGGATGTTTTTAGCTCCCTTGTCGAAGATCAAGTGACCGTAGGTGTGTGGGTTCATTTCTGGGTCTTCAATTCTATTCCATTGGTCTATTTGTCTGTCACTATACCAGTACCATGCAGTTTTTATCACAATTGCTCTGTAGTAGAGCTTTAGGTCCGGCATGGTGATTCCACCAGAGGTTCTTTTATCCTTGAGAAGAGTTTTTGCTATCCTAGGTTTTTTGTTATTCCAGATGAATTTGCAGATTGCACTTTCTAATTCGTTGAAGAATTGATTTGGAATTTTGATGGGGATTGCATTGAATCTGTAGATTGCTTTTGGCAAGATAGCCATTTTTACAATGTTGATCCTGCCAATCCATGAGCATGGGAGATCTTTCCATCTTCTGAGATCTTCTATAATTTCTTTCTTCAGAGACTTGAAGTTTTTATTATACAGATCTTTCACTTCCTTAGTTAGAGTCACGCCAAGATATTTTATATTATTTGTGACTATGGAGAAGGGTGTTGTTTCCCTAATTTCTTTCTCAGCCTGTTTATTCTTTGTGTAGAGAAAGGCCATTGATTTGTTTGAGTTAATTTTATATCCAGCTACTTCACCGAAGCTGTTTATCAGGCTTAGGAGTTCTCTGGTGGAATTTTTAGGGTCACTTATATATACTATCATATCATCTGCAAAAAGTGATATTTTGACTTCATCTTTTCCAATTTGTATCCCTTTGATCTCCTTTTGTTGTCGAATTGCTCTGGCTAGGACTTCAAGTACAATGTTGAATAGGTATGGAGAAAGTGGACAGCCTTGTCTAGTCCCTGATTTTAGAGGGATTGCTTCAAGCTTCTGACCATTTACTTTGATGTTGGCTACTGGTTTGCTGTAGATTGCTTTTATCATGTTTAGGTATGGGCCTTGAATTCCTGATCTTTCCAAGACTTTTATCATGAATGGGTGTTGGATCTTGTCAAATGCTTTTTCCGCATCTAACGAGATGACCATGTGGTTTTTGTCTTTGAGTTTGTTTATATACTGGATTACGTTGATGGATTTCCGTATATTGAACCATCCCTGCATCCCTGGGATGAAACCTACTTGGTCAGGATGGATGATTGTTTTGATGTGTTCTTGGATTCGGTTAGCAAGAATTTGATTGAGGATTTTTGCATCAATATTCATAAGGGATATTGGTCTGAAGTTTTCTATCTTTGTTGGGTCTTTTTGTGGTTTAGGTATCAGAGTAATTGTGGCTTCATAGAATGAGTTGGGTAGAGTACCTTCTGTTTCTATTTTGTGGAATAGTTTGTGAAGAACTGGGATTAGATCTTCTTTGAAGGTCTGATAGAACTCTGCACTAAACCCATCTGGTCCTGGGCTTTTTTTGGTTGGGAGACTATTAATGACTGCTTCTATTTCTTTGGGGGATATAGGGCTGTTTAGATCATTAACCTGATCTTGATTCAACTTTGGTACCTGGTATCTGTCTAGGAACTTCTCCATTTCATCCAGGTTCTCCAGTTTTGTTGAGTATAGCCTTTGGTAGAAGGATCTGATGGTGTTTTGGATGTCTTCAGGATCTGTTGTTATGTCTCCTTTTTCATTTCTGATTTTGTTAATTAGGATGCTTTCCCTGTGCCCTCTAGTGAGTCTGGCTAAGGGTTTATCTATCTTGTTGATTTTCTCAAAGAACCAGCTCCTTGATTGGTTGATTCTTTGAATAGTTTTTCTTGTTTCCACTTGGTTGATTTCACCCCTGAGTTTGATTATTTCCTGCCGTCTACTCCTCTTGGGTGAATTTGCTTCCTTTTGTTCTAGTGCTTTTAGGTGTGTTGTCAAGCTGCTAATGTGTGCTCTTTCTAGTTTCCTTTTGGAGGCACTCAGAGCTATGAGTTTTCCTCTTAGAAATGCTTTCATTGCGTCCCATAAGTTTGGGTATGTTGTGGCTTCATTTTCATTGAACTCTAAAAAGTCCTTAATTTCTTTCTTTATTCCTTCCTTGACCAAGGTATCATTGAGAAGAGTGTTGTTCAGTTTCCACGTGAAGGTTGGCTTTCTATTATTTATTTTGTTATTGAAGATCAGCCTTAGTCCATGGTGATCTGATAGGATGCATGGGACAATTTCAATGTTTTTGTATCTGTTGAGTCCTGTTTTGTGCCCAATTACGTGGTCAATTTTGGAGAAGGTACCATGAGGTGCTGAGAAGAAGGTGTATCCTTTTGTTTTAGGGTAAAATGTTCTGTAGATATCTGCCAGATCCATTTGATCCATAACTTCTGTTAGTTTCACTGTGTCCCTGTTTAGTTTCTGTTTCCATGATCTGTCCATTGGTGAAAGTGGTGTGTTGAAGTCTCCCACTATTATTGTATGAGGTGCAATGTGTGCTTTGAGATTTACTAAAGTTTCTTTAATGAATGAGGCTGCCTTTGTATTTGGAGCATAGATATTCAGGATTGATAGTTCCTCTTGGAGGATTTTACCTTTGATGAGTATGAAGTGCCCCTCCCTGTCTTTTTTGATGACTTTGGGTTGGAAGTCAATCTTATCAGATATTAGAATGGCTACTCCAGCTTGTTTCTTCAGACCATTTGCTTGGAAAATTGTTTTCCAGCCTTTCATTCTGAGGTAGTGTCTATCTTTTTCCTCTGAGATGAGTTTCTTGTAAGCAGCAAAATGTTGGGTCTTGTTTGTGTAGCCAGTTTGTTAGTCTATGTCTTTTTATCGGGGAGTTGAGTCCATTGATATTAAGAGATATTAAGGAAAAGTAATTGTTGTTTCCTGTTATTTTTGTTGTTAAAGTTGGCATTCTGTTCTTGTGGCTGTCTTCTTTTCGGTTTGTTGAGGGATTACCTTCTTGTTGTTTCTAGGGCGTGGTTCCTGTCCTTGTATTGGTTTTTTTCTGTTATTATCCTTTGAAGGGCTGGATTCGTGGAGAGATAATGTGTGAATTTGGTTTTGTTGTGGAATACTTTGGTTTCTCCATCTATGTTAATTGAGAGTTTGGCTGGGTATAGTAGCTTGGGCTGGAATTTGTGTTCTTTTAGTGTCTGTATAACATCTGTCCAGGATCTTCTAGCTTTCATAGTCTCTGGTGAAAAATCTGGTGTAATTCTGATAGGCTTGCCTTTATATGTTACTTGGCCTTTTTCTCTTACTGCTTTTAGTATTCTATCTTTATTTAGTGCATTTGTTGTTCTGATTATTATGTGTCGGGAGGTATTTCTTTTCTGGTCCAGCCTATTTGGAGTTCTGTAGGCTTCTTGTATGTTCATGGGCATCTCTTTCTTTAGATTTGGGAAGTTTTCTTCTATAATTTTGTTGAAGATGTTTGCTGGTCCTTTGAGTTGAAAATCTTCATTCTCATCCACTCCTATTATCCGTAGGTTTGGTCTTCTCATTGTGTCCTGTATTTCCTGGATGTTTTGAGTTAGGATCTTTTTGCATTTTCCATTTTCCTTGATTGTTGTGCCCATGTTCTCTATGGAATCTTCTGTACCTGAGATTCTCTCTTCCATCTCTTGTATTCTGTTGCTGATGCTTGCATCTATGGTTCCAGATTTCTTTCCTAGGGTTTCTATCTCCAGTGTTGCCTCATTTTGGGTTTTCTTTATTGTGTCTACTTCCATTTTTAGGTCTAGTATGGTTTTGTTCATTTCCATCATCTGATTGGATGTGTTTTCCTGTTTCTCTTTAAGGACTTCTACCAGTTTGGTTGTGTTTTCCTGTTTTTCTTTAAGGACTTGTAACTCTTTAGCCATGTTCTCCTGTAGTTCTTTAAAGTCCTTCTTGATGTCTTCTACCATCATCATGAGATATGCTTTTAAATCCAGGTCTAGTTTTTCAGGTGTGTTGGGGTGCCCTGGACTGGGCGAAGTGGGAGTGCTGGGTCCTGATGATGGTGAGTGGTCTTGGTTTCTGTTAGTAAGATTCTTACCTTTACCTCTCGCCATCTGGTAATCTCTGGAGTTGTTATAGTTGTCTCTGTTCAGAGGTTGTTCTTCTGGGGATTCTGAGTATCCTCTGTCAGCAGACCTGTACAGACTAAGTTCGGTGGAGTCCCGGAGCCAAGATGGCGCTCCCTGCAGGGCAGGTCACTGTTCTCCGGCTGGGAGGGTGTCGGATGTCTGCGGCCCCAAAAGGGTGCTGCCTCAGCGGTTCTGTGGCTCCCGCCTGTCCCAGAAGCTGTCTGCCTCTGTGGTCCTCACTCTGACCTGTACAGACTAAGTTCGGCGGAGTCCCGGAGCCAAGATGGCGCTCCCTGCAGGGCAGGTCACTGTCCTCCGACTGGGAGGGTGCCGGATATCTGCGGCCCCTAAAGGGTGCTGCCTCAGCAGCTCTGTGGCTCCCGCCTGTCCCAGAAGCCGTCTGCCCCCGTGGTCCCCACTCTGACCTGTAGAGACTAAGCTCGGCGGAGTCCTGGAGCCAAGATGGCGTTCCCTGCAGGGCAGGTCACTGTCCTCCGACTGGGAGGGTGCCGGATGTCTGCGGCCCCAAAAGGGTGCTGCCTCAGCGGCTCTGTGGCTCCCGCCTGTCCCAGAAGCTGTCTGCCTCTGTGGTCCTCACTCTAACCTGTAGACTAAGTTCGGCGGAGTCCCGGAGCCAAGATGGCGTTCTCTGCAGGGCAGGTCTCTGTCCTCCGGCTGGGAGGGTGCCGGAAGTCTGCAGCCCCAAAAGGGTGCTGCCTCAGCGGCTCTGTGGCTCCTGCCTGTCCCAGAAGCCGTCTGCCCCCGTGGTCCCCACTCTGACCTGTAGAGACTAAGCTTGGCGGAGTCCCGGAGCCAAGATGGCGCTCCCTGCAGGGCAGGTCACTGTCCTCCAACTGGGCGCCATGGCTTCTTTATCTCTGTTGGAACTGGAATGGCTTTGACTCTCCAGCTTCTCCACAGAATAAAGCAGAGACCCTCAAACAGGAGTCAGGACTTAGTGGAGCACCAGACATGTGGAGGAAGCTCAGGTTTTGTTATGCTCCATGGTGCCCGCTTTCATGAATGCTTGCTTAATCTTTCTGCCCTGCATGCCCAGACCAGAGTATGATTTTGTGGTTCGATTAGTTAATCTATTTTTTTGAAGTTGAGATTAGCCATGTTAGAGCTGTATACATCGCGGTTAAAAGCCAGACAACAGCTTCTTTGTTCCCAGTTATTCCTAAGAGGTGTTCTGCACATGGTACTAGATAAGGAGCCATAAATGTCTAACAAGTTAAGAAACAAACGAATGACTGGCATACTGTCAGCCTGGGGTCTAGCCTGGGGTCTAGCCTGGGGTTCAGTGATGCTGATCCTGTACCATGAGGTCACAGCAGACACTTCCCTGACAGTTTCTTCACAGAAATCTCTGCCTCCACCTCACTCCGGCTTCACATGGCTGGCCTGACTAGGGATGGGGAAGTGCCAGCAGCTAATCCTCATGTAAAGAACATGAGGCCTCTTCCTCTGGGAGAGTTTATCCCACAGCTACCACATCGGTTTGGTTGTTCAGTCTCTCATCCGGCCAAACACCAAAGTCATCTTCATTCTCTCTGGCTCTGCAGGCTTTGTCCTTGCAACCTGCACACTCGGCGAGGTCTCACATTACAGAGATGCTTCTCACGACTTTGTCAATCCCTCCCAAGTGTCTAACAATCCTGGCCACCGTTGTCACTTCCCCTTTGCTTTTCAACTGACTGCCACTTTGATTTCAAGAGCTGTTCAAATTCATTATCCTTCAGAAAATCACAGATGTCTTGACCTCCGCCATGGAGTTTGGATCCTCACACTGCTTGAGTTTTTGTTGTTGCTTTTAAGTCCCTTCCCCCGTTAGTTTTCATGATGTGACTCCCATTTGGTCCTCCTATCTCTGATGATGCTTGGCAGGCTCTCTGGACCCCAGACATTAGACTGTTCTTGGGTTTGCCTTTGGCTTCTCTGTCCTACATTACACTCTCCTGGGTAACTGTGCATGTTCTCAGGCTTTGAGACAGGTTAGCATCTGTCTCTCATCTTTATGTCTCCTCCACACCCTGTTCAACAGCAAGCGAACAGGAGCCCCTTCTGGGGTTCCTGCTGGACTTTCTACCACAGCCCCTCCTGTCATGAGCCTCTTTAGGAAGACTGCCTTTTTAGGAGCATCTGACTCATTCTTATCCCCTTTGCTTGCCTCATTGTGGAAGTCTCCCAATGGACTCTCTGTCTCCTGTCTTACAGGCTGATGCTCTCTTCACAACAGTCACAGCCTTGGCTCTGATTTGCTATTTCACTGTTCCTGAAATCTACTGGATAGAGTTGCAATTCTTATTATATGTGACCCTGGGACTTCCCTGGCCTTCCTATTGCTGGCCCTCTCATCTGTTTGCTCTACACTCCATTCCCACTCCATTTTGGTACACTCCTTGTCTTCTGTTTCTTAATGTGCTACCTTTTGTCCAACTTGATGCCTGTGGTGTCTGTGTATAGTTTTCAGTTCTATGTTTAGCCTCTCTGTCTCCCTTGCTTATTTTGGCATCCACTGAGCATGCTCTCAAGGCTTTATTGAGCATTAGGGAATCTGAGGGCCTGAAAGAAGGAAGGACAGTTCTTGCTGTCTTCCCCCCTGCCTGTCCCTGTCCAAGCACAGGGGTTGGGCCTCTGTCTACCAGACCGTGAGAGGAGAGTGGGCTGGCTCTCACCATGAGGAACAGACAGAGTTAACAGATGCTTGGAGCTGATCTTAGCCTCCAATAGTGGAGCAAGGAAAGGCCAGGCCACAACCTCATCTTTACAATGACAGTCAATATTTCAGCATCAAGCAATAGCATGGCAAAATGAGGTTCACCTTACAGAGCACTGAGCTAGACTTTGGGGTCAAGGAGAATGAGACTAACCACCCATATTTGGGTGGAACTATGAGACTTGAGAGAGAGAGAGACAGAGACAGAGACAGAGACACAGAGAGAGACAGAGATGAGAGAAAAGGAGAGAGGAAGGAGGAGAAGGAATTAGGTGACTGTATCCTGCCAGTCCTTTGGTGGAAGCATCTTTGGTACTTTATCACACATCATACTGCTTCCACTAAGCAGAATTGTTGACACAGGGATCTACCAAATTTGTCCGTATCAGCACGGAGACTACAAAGCCAAGGCTTGTGTTACTGTGCAAGCATGCAAACATCCTTCTAAAGGCAGGACTGAGCAGGCATCCGGTGAGATTTTTTGAACGATTTAACATGCATGGGTTCAGAGAAGATCAGAACTGCTGTGCAGTCCTCCGGGAGGCCAGACGTCCTGCCCCGTTGGAGGTTCTGTCTCCCCTGCTGCACTTTGCTGGGTTTTGTGGCCAGAGTCATCCTCCAGGTTGACAGTTTCACCTGCTTATGATGTGCAGGGTGTGTGAGGGGAGGGGGTGGCTTCTGTGGAGCATTGATGGCTGGTGTCAATGTCAAATGCTCAACGTGCCAGGCTACTGAAGGTGGGATTGTCAAGATAGAAGAGGCATCCTGGAGGGTCTTATGGTTTACAGAAGGAATTGTACAAAAATCCTCCTCCCTTCCCTCCTCTCCTTCCCCTGCCTTCCTCCTCCTGCCCCTCCCTTTTCTCCTCTCCCTTTCTTTCTTCTCCTTTCCCTTAAATCATTTCCACTTCCTCCTTTCTCACAGGATCTCCCTATGAAGCTTAAGTTAGTCTCAAACATTTTTTTTTATAAAGATTTATTTATTTTTACTTTCTGTGTATCGGTGCTTTGCCTGCATGTATGTTCATGCACCGTGTGCATGTCTGGTACCTGTAGACACCAGAAAGAAGGAGTGAGATCTTCTCGAATCGGTGATGCAGATGGTTGTGAGCTGCATTGTGGCACTGGGGATTGAACCAAGCTCCTCTCAAAGAGCAATCAGTTAAATTAACAGCTGAGCCACCTCAAAATTGTGATCCTCCTGTCTCAGTCTCTGGAGTACAGGCATGCACCACTATACCTGGCCTTCAAAGATCTTTCTCCATATTCTATGTCATATGAAAACAATCCAATATCCAGTTTTGAGAAAAGGCTAAACAATCTCTGGTATAACTGGCTACTGGGCTACTACTGGAGGCTTTCTAATCACAGCAAATAATGAATATTATCTGTTAACTAACGGTAAACTATGATAGCAAATTATAGGCTACATGACTCAGTATGCACACTTTTATATTTGTATAAAACTAACAGCACTGTACTGGAAGTAAAAACCCCAGAGATTCTGGGGTCCTAGGAACATTTTTAAAAATTTATTCTCCATATTGTTTCACATATCTTAATGTTTTACAATAAGCTCATGTTACATTTCAGGATCAGAAAAAGCTGCTTTAAAACCGCTGTGCATTAAAGACCACTGAGGATGCTCCTTAAGCGTCCCCTAGAGAAATGAAACAGGATGCGCACAGTTCTAAGCTTCTGATGCCTCTGTAAAATTACCTCCGGTTCACTACCCCCCCTCCCCCCCCGCCAATGTGAGAGGCAGTGTGGTCCCAAGGGGATGGACGGTCCATCTGGGGACATTTGATGGCAGCCTATTTCTCTCTTGACCTAGCCTTAGGGCTCCTGCTCAGGCCGTATCTCCAGACACTCAGGTCTTGTGGAGAGATGAGAAACAGCATGCTATGGGGACAAGAGACAGGGCCACATTTCAATCAGCCCTCAGCAGCGTTATCTTGGAGAATTAATGAGTCTGAGGTTACTAGGAACCTTTCTCTTCTCTGGCTGTGAGTCATTTTGAATGGCTGGTTATCTCCAAGAGGCCTGCACTACAGCTGCTATTACTATAGCTATGACTGTACAAAGAATACAGGTGGCAGGAAGAAAAGGGCTAAGGCAGAGAGCATACTCAGCAGGTGTACAGGCAGCAGGGGACCCTGGGATGGGACAATCTGACCTGGCTACAGTGTCTTTATCTTTAACTTGTGTTCCACTGTCCCTCTCATAAATATCACTACTGTGCCTGTCCTGGGATTGACAAGGCTGCATGAGCTTCAGGGTGACCTGAATGTCTGGATAGACTCAGTGGGCTCGCTCAGTATCATCTGATGCTTTCTGGGTTGTTTGATGGTCATGGCTTTCTCAGGTTGTCCGTGTGATTTCTAGGCCACTATTTCCCCACAGAGGGTGGTGGGGAATGAATAGAGATTTGCAAGTGGATTTCTCTCCAGAGTTCTCTAGGAAGACAAGTCCCCAAGGTCACAGCAGGAGTCCTAGCCTTGCCCTGACTACTTGAGGATGTAATTTGTACTTCAGATCATGAAATTGGCTCTGGGCATACCTTAGTGTGTTGGAAGGGGAGGGCTTTAGATGTGGCTGCAGAATCAGCTGCCCTGGTGATCAGTCCTTCCAACTGCACATGATCTACCTGCTCAGAGCCAGTCTATCAGCCTGATTTGTAGCCTGCAGTGGCTAAGACCACTTGTTGCTTCTCCAGAGCTGCCAAGCTCAGTTTCCAGAATCCATGTCAGATGGGTCACGACTGACTGTAGCTCCAGAGAATATGCCACCCTCCTCTACTTTCTGTGGGCACTTATACATACATAGGCATGCACATATACACATACAATCTTTCTTCTCCAGCCAAAGGTGGAGGTTTCCTGTGGAACTTGTCTATGTCTGTGGCCACTTTTGTAGACCTCCCTATTCTGGCATCTTAGAGTCTTGGCTCCTCCGAGCTCCCGGTTTGGGTTCCTGCTATACAGAATGCCAGAGACTAAGTGACCACTTGAGTTTTGTTTTCTTGGGTACTTTAAAGTGAATCCAGACTCATTGCATTAAAACTGCCTAAGCAAAGAGAAGATTTAATTCTTCCCACTAGCTAAGCAATGCTTGTAAACATATTTCAAAGGGAATTCCAAAAAAGCCAGCATTTGTTAAATTTATTATTTAATTTAGTTATCTTATTTGCAAATTATGCCTCTAAACTGCAGCTTCTTCTATTGTAGTTTGTGACTTTGTGACCCCATACCCAAGGGTAAAAATTTGACAGCAGTAAAACATTTCTAAATATATAATGACTAAAAATGAATCCGAAATAGAATGTGTAATAAGTCTGAGCTGTTTTGAGCAGTGTTTACCTGTGTTGCCTTATGTGATTGCACTGCAGCTTTGGTTCAGAACACACAACACACATACATTGTTCTGAGCATGCAGTTCGTCCATAAACACCACTGAACACAGCTTGAAGCATATTGGCCCAAATCCAGGACCCGTTCTAGGGACTGCAATATGTTTACTGTGCAAATGAAATTTTCTGCTCTTAATACTGGTTTCATTATAGAAAACAAAGATTTTAATATTTTCCTACTTTCATTCTTCAGCATAGACGAATCAAATTAGTGTGTCCTTTCAGGTTGTATTGTTTTAGAATATTTGATTTAAAAAAACTGAGTTGTTAATTTGAGTTTCAACCAGTTCTGTTCTGTCTTTGTTCCAGGGAAGGGCATTGAAGCCATGGCCTCACAAGCGCTCTGCCTCAGAGCTAGTTTCCTACTCTTGTTTTTACTTGTTGTTTTGACAGAGGATTTTACTGAATGCCCAGGCTGGCTTTGAACTTACAATACTCCTTCTCCAGTCTGCAGGGTAGATGGAGGTACAGGCTTGAGTCACCAGGAGCATAGGCTGAAGAATGTGAAGGAATAGACTTTCTGCTCTTAGACACTAACCCTAACTGTAACTCTATCCCTAACCCTCTCCCCAACCCTGTCCCTCTCCCTCTCCCTAACCCTAAGTTTGTAAAGGTACAGCAGTGTTGGTTTCAGCTCTTCCTTTATAATTGAGTCCTGGTTATCTGTGTATTGCTTATTACAGTTTTTTGAGTGTACACAAATGAAAATGTTGTAGAGGTTTTAAAAAATACTTTGTCAAGAGATTGATTTTAGAAAAATATGTGCTGGCTGCTTAGTGTAACCTTTTAAATCTGGATTCACCATAAACAAAATGACACATTTACTCCTGAGATGCCCATTAGGGAATGATACAGATAACTTGGGATATTCACATCAAAACACCTGTTTAGGAGGGAGAAATGTGTTCACCAATTCTCATGGTGGTTTATCTTTTGAACTAAATATTGGAAAAAATTCCCTTTAGAGGAATAGAATTTTAGATTAAGCCATCTTTTAAGACATAACCACTACAAATATATTTATCTTTTAACACTGTAATAAATATGATGACTCAATGTTAAGAAAGTCTGTATTAAGAAATTTTTTTAAATGCCAAATATACCTATCTATGGTGCTAGCTCCAGATTCTAGCATTTTAGCTTCCCTAACCACAAACACTTGTTTTTTCTTAATGGAAATGCCCTGAGGTTTTGTTTATTAAATAGTAGTTGATATTGCTAAAAATGCTAAACAAATATCCAGAGTGTGCCCTATTTAGGAGTACAAGGACATCATTTACATAGATTCTTATCTGTTTCCATTCACACCTTACAGCTTGGTTCTGCATCTTTAGGGTGATAGCTCTTGTTGAAAAATTTTCATCTCCATCAGGGGCTTTTTTTACCCTCCACCTTTGATTATTCAGTTCCTAGATAAAAGACACTCAACATTCATATTTATAAGAAGCCTTAAAACCAGCACTAGAGCTGGGCAGATATGTACCCTCTATGATATTAGAATCTATTTCCCCATTGATAACCCCATTTTATAATTTGGCATGTTTCATCTGGGCAGCTCTTAACTCCAATTGGCTAGCTTTCCTGGCTATATTTTCATGATTCACCTACCCCAATGGCAGCTTCCTTCTCTCTTTACCTTCTTTCTATCTCCTCCTAGTTCTCCTTCAGCCCCAAGCCTAGAAACCCCAAACCCCAATTCTCAATTTTGCCCAAGTATAGGCTGTAGGCATCTTTATTCACCAATTAGGGATACACGGGGGGAGGGGGAGCAAGGTTTACACAGCATCACTTGGGTCTATGTGTGGATTCCCTTATCCTGGGGGCATCCAGGTCTTGGGGGATAGTATTTAGCAACAGATAGCAAATTATTATATTTGTAATTTCAGAGCATTATTAAATTGCTTAAAGGAACACTCGGGGCATTGAGCTAGTTCATTACAGCCTGACAGATAAGAAAAGGTGAATTAAAGTTCTCATGACAGGAGGGCTGCTATTATTTTGGTTTTGGTTAGGTATAGATTTAGATTTTTAATCTCTTTAGGCTTAAGAGGGAAGCAACTGCTACATGGAAGGAAGTAACATCTTCACAATTTGAAGACTGTTTTGTTGTGTTGATCAGTCATGGCTGCCTTTACTTGGTCAGTTTGCCTGACAGGCCTCTACTTCTGCCACATAAGTGTTTGTATACAAAGCTGGCTTGGTAGCCCTGCACTCTTAAAGTGTGCAATTGTGTATTTATCCTGTGAGCAATCTTGGGAGTCTGGTGTATTATTTCAAATGACTTAGACTGCCAGACAAGTGTTTTAAAATATTCAGATTATCTCAAGAAGTTTAAACCTAATTATGAAGAGACACTCAAGGGCATTTTAGAAGATAAGTCATAGTTGCATAAGTAGAATCTTAAAATGTGTTTGTAATATTTAAAGTGTATGGCCAAGATTTGCTTTCCCTTCCCACAGTGGCAGATGCTCACTTTCACTTTCATAAGCCATAGAACTATGTGACCACTAAAATTATTCTTAGTTGAAAGATTGGAGAATAAAAGCCATGCAGAACAAAAAGGAATGGAAATTCTTAAAGGAAAACAAAAAACCGCACCCCCCCCCAACAACCAATGGTATTATGCACAAATCTAAGTTCCAGGATTGACAGCAAAATAAAGACTTCATGAGGCACGCAAAACCAGAGCCTTACCACTCTACAGGAAATGCACAGAAATGCCCTCCGCCTTTCAGTAGAAAGACTGTGGCTGTAATTTTGGAGATACAAACTCATGAGGGCAGCAGTTACAGAAAAAAGAAAAGAAGCAAACTTAATCACAGTAGAGATGCAACAAATCTCAAAAGTAAACTCAGAGAACAAACAATACACAAATCAGAAAGCAATTATGAAAATGGACAGAGTAAAAATTCAAGAACAACCCAGAATATACATAGAGTCAATTCCTTAGTCAGAAGGCATAGAACAGCCGAGTAGATTTCAAAACTACAAGCCCAAATTGTTGCCTACCTTTGTCAGAAAACACACACACACACACACACACACACACACACACACACACACACACACACACAATTTGGAAGAGACAGTCCATGCAAACCAAATAGAAATAGTTGTAGTTTTTCAAAGAAAACTGTATTTAAGGAAAAGAAAACAAAAAAACAAAAAGAGAAAGAAGAACACTATTCATTGATAGAGAAATCGATGTAGTAAGATGGAAAAACAAGTATATAAAATATACATTGAACCCAGTGTTGGAGTATCCCGGTATACAAAGCCACTATTATTGGTTCTAAAGGGTCATTAATGGATTAAATACACTAATCCCAGGGTATTGCAACACCCCATTATCTACTGTCAATAGATACCCAGGCAAAACTTAACAACTGAAGTTAAACTGCACCGTGGACTCAGTGGACTTAACAGACATGTCTAGAACATATCATCCAAGCACGAGCTTTGGGTTTCACATTCTTCCATCAGTACACAGAACATTTCCAAGACAGAATGTGAAGAACATCGCAAAACAAGCCTAAACACATTGTATCAAGACAGAATGTCCCTACATCACAAAACAAGCCTAAACACATTGTATCAAACTTTTGTAGCTATGACATCTCTGACCACCAGGGAAGGAAACTAGAAACAGCGGGAGGGACTCTAGAAACTCTGCATTACTACTACTAAAGAATATCCTGAAGCAAGGAAAAATGAAAACGTAACATCCCTTAAGTTGTGGGATGCAGAAAAAGCAGTACCCAGAAGAAAGTTTACAGCCACATGCGCCTACATCTTAAAAAAAGAGGAAGATTTCACACAGGCCATCTAATACCCCATGTTAGTAGAAGGAAGGATCAGAGAAGCAAAGCAAACAGAGAATGAAACCCACACAAAAAGATCAATGAAATAAAGATTTTGAGGAATAAAGGAAACTGACAGCCCTTTGATAAAGCAATAGAGAAAAGACTCAGTAAATAAAATCAGAGTTACAACTAACGCAGGCTGCAGCCGAGGATATAGAGAATCATTAAGGACTGTCTATGGCACTGTCAGTATCTTTCTTGATGCTTTAACTCATCTACATACCCCAGGTACACAGAGAGATGTGTGTGATTCCCCTTAGTCTCTGAAACTGTCTCCAGAGAGACTTGGTGCTGCAGATGTGGACCTGGTACCATAGGCTGCAACGGACTGATTTTTTACATACAGTAACCTGGGCTTGTTATGCTCAGAAAAACAAAGTTCTTAGTAAGTGGAGCACTGACATTAATTTGTAAATATTCACGAGTCTGTCCCAAAGGAGACAGAGTTCAAGGTGTGAGCCCAGCGTGGGCCAACATGCTGTGTCTCTGTGGTTGAGAAACAGCCAGGACTCAGACTCAGGGAACGTGCGTATGTTGTAGGGTGCCTAGTGCCAGAGGACTGCACGGAACCCAGGACCTGTGCGTGCTGGGCACTGCCCTGTACCACAGGCCTCTTCTCTGTCTCTTACAAAGACTCTAAATGGTCAGTCTGGAACATGGTCCCCAACGCATGCGACTCCCTCTCTCCCATCTCTCAGGATGAGAGATGCCTAAAACCTATCCCTGGTCTCTCTGGCACTTTTGAATCCTTAGTCTTTAACCTGCCAAGCACAGGACTAGCAAAATTGGCTTCCTATTTTCTTTTCCCCACATCCCTTTAACCATCCCAACTAAGAGACTTCTGAAAGAAAGAAAATCGTATTGGTTTTCAGTTGCTACAATATGATGGTTTACAAAAACAGAAATTTGTTGTCTTACAATTTGGGAGGAGGGGAGAAACCCGAGATCAAAGTGTCCTGGGCTGCTCTTGCTTCCTCCCCAGTTTCTAAGGGAGAGAGGGAACCAGCTTCAAACACTTTATGCATACTATTCCTCCCTGCCCCAGGCTACCCAGACACTCAATGTCACCCAGGCTGGCCTTCAGCATGTAGTCCTCTTGTGACCTTCTTGTGTTGGAATTATAGGAGTATGCCAGTTTAAGTCTTTTCCCTTTGGTCATGCTGGGAGTAGACCATATATATACCAGCCAGACGAGGGTCTCTCATGGAGTTATACCCACTGCCTTCTTGTCCATTGCTCATAAGGACACTTAGTACCCAACCTTATATCAGACAAACCCATGATATTTAAAAAGAAACCTTGAAATTCAATAATATGAAAACAACCTGATTAAAAATGGACAAGCCAGGATGACTTCACATAAAGAGCTTTTATTGAATTATGCCTACAGCGACCTTTGTAGACCATCTCGTACACTGGGATGCACAGTGGCTTAGCATGGCAGAGTAGCAGCACCAGCCAGAGTCTGTTTCAGGAAAGGCGAACACTGATAGAGTCTTCTCTCTATACGTGCCCTAAGGAATACACGGTCTTGGGTTGATGTCTTTTTTTTTTTTTTTTGAGACAGGGTTTCTCTGTGTAGCCCTGGCTGTCCTGGAACTCATTCTGTAGACCAGGCTAGCCTCAAACTCAGAAATCCACCTGCCTCTGCCTCCTCTGCCTCTGGGTTTATGCCTTCTTCAGGGATGAGAAGGATGGGATGGGATTATAGTTTGTTTGCTACCGTGTACCAAAAGGAAACAAGTAAAGGTTTGGCTGCATTAGACAGAGACAACACACTGCCTGGCCTTCATATTCCTCACAGGGGCTAGGGCTGGGTAAGGGATCTCTTTGCCTGTCACCTGAGTGTCCTCTGCCATCCCAGGTCAGGTCACCCAGGCCAATTTTGTGTACTAGGGTTGTGTAAGGGGTCAGGGCCCACAGAATGGCTCCAGTTACAAAGTGACAGGGAGCCAGAGTGCCAAGAATCAAACAATGGGCACCGAGTCTAAGGCCGTCATCTAGGCCAAGGTGTGTGGGAAAGATTTGGGTGCGGAGGAGTCGCTTGGCAGAAGTGGAGCTCTGGACATCTGGAGGAGGAGATGGCTAATAGCTCTTGACCCAGTTCACTCAACCTTCAAAAGTGTGACCTGGTATTGCTGTGATCACACCAATAAGGACTTTCTGATTGCAGGAGGAGGAAATCCAGGCAGGAGAGACAGGAATACGTACCCTTCCTCCCCAAATGTACCTCTCACTCCTCCTACCAACATTCTTTAGATGGAGACCACTACCAGTTTGCCCTTCCAGTTTCTACTCCCACCCTGCCAGCTGACTCCTAAATCAACAGAGATTCCATTACCTCCTGGCTGTGGCTGCAGCCTCCCTACCTCAGCTGCTAATGGGCACCTTAATTTCATTGTCTCCAAATGAATGTGGTGCAAAATTAAAAGAAGACACTGCCATTAATCGAACGAGTTGGCTTCAATTTATTATGCTTTTAATTCAATTACGCATCTCTTCCGACCTGTTTGGAGATCAATCCAGCTGTTGGCTGCGGAAGAATGAGTGGAAGGGAGATTGGTTCTCCCTAGTCTGCTTCATTGGTTGGAGACTTCAGCAGTAGCATGGAGTGGGAAATCTTTGTCTGGACACGGGAGGTCAAGGGAGTTCAAGGTCAACTGCAGAGTCCCACCAGCTAGCCAGCATATTTCCTGTGGGGGAAGAGATCTAAAGCAATGTACCCAATTAGAATGGCTTAAAATTATTTTTAGCCCATAAACAATTCAAGAGACTACATAAAAGAGAGTGTCAAAGTCATGGACTTTGTCACATGATGGGCCACAGGGGATGTGGTGATGGGAGATCTGCCCTCAGCTTGGCCATAAACCCCATGAAGCCTGAAGAGATCATTAGTCTTCCCTGGTCTCAGTTTTCTCATTGAGAGAGGAAGCTTTGGACTCTAAGGGGCATTTTCAGGAGCCCTGGACTTTGTGTAGTTATTCTCCTGTGTTTCAGTGTGTCTGTCCAGTTGGAACTCAAGACCTGACTTTTCAGCTGCCTCCAGAGCTTTCTTATTGTCTGGTTGGAGGTTAAAATCAGCCAGCGGGAAGCTCTGACTGAAAGATGGAAATGGCATAGGAGAAGTCAGGGTACCCTCCCTCCCAGGCCAGGTCACAACCTTCTGGGTTTCTAGCTGTTACTTTCAGCCCTTGCCCATGTGTCGAGCTGTTTCTGGCTCTAGGACCCCAGGCCCTCTTTAGACCTTTAGTCTGAGGGTGTGAATGTACTCCACAGTGGCTCATCTCTCTGTGTGCCTTCCATTCTTATCAGCTCTCTTTCTGGAATGCACTTCCACAGGGAGAGTCTTCATTAACACGCCACCATCTGAACTATCCAGAACAAATGCCGTTTTCCACCATGGCCCTGTGTAAAGCAGATAGAAGATCTATGTTTTGATTGAGACTCATCATGGAGGATGCCCCAAGAAGAGGGGCTGCAGCTAGGGCAAAAGAAGGAGCCTGGTTGGGGAAATTGAATGTTACTGGGAAAGCCTAGGGGCTTCAAGGCCAGGCTGGGTGGGGACAGCTTGTCCCTGGGACATTGGCATCCGTATCTCTGGGGCAGAGAGAGGCAATGTGCACAGGAAAGGTCCTGGAAACACGTGGCTAGATTTCAGAGAGAAAATGGTACTGTGTGAGATAAAGAGCTTGGAGAAAGGCTGACTTGATCTCCCACCAAACTGAATGTTAGAGACTGGAAGGCTCATGATGAAGGACAGAGTATCCCGAGAGAGCCCCTAGAAGGGAGGGGGCTTTAGAAAAGCCTGGTGACACAGACAGGTTTATTTTTCTTTCCTGGAATTGGTTTCTCAACAAATATAGTAATGAGGATTAAGTGTGAGCTGTGACTAAAGAGCAGAAGAGATGTCTGAGAGGCAAGCAGGAAAGTGTCAGAGGTGAGAGGTGGCCAGGGCTTACCTTCCAGCCAGTGACCACGAGTTGCAGAGGCAGGCTCAGGAACAGGCTCAGGAAGGTTAGTTACATATGCCTTCTAAGCCCTGGAGGAGGTAAGAGTGTCCCACTGTGAGGGTCTGGTCCAGAAGCCCTGCGTGGGTGCCAGGTCTGGCACCCTGTAACAAATGCCAGGCCAGAGCACAGGGAAGTCAGGACCTAGGGTTCTGGCAGGCTGCCTCTGGCCTCAGTGTCTTCTACTTTTGGGTTCAGGAGGCACAGAAGAAGGTCTTGGAGGAAATAATGACCTGGAAGTTCAGTTGGGAGGAGCTGCCACCCACAGGGAAAGACTGTGTTACTGACGGTGGTGAGTATGATCTAGAAGTCTTTACCTACCGAGAAGTAATACAGATGTCGGGGAGGGACACAAACAAAGCAGATGGCCTCTTGGAGCTTCCTGGCCTGCCTGGCCTGGATGGTGGATGGCTATGACCTGTGACTCAACAGGAGATATGAGGACAAGGAAGCCAGTCCAAGACTTCCGGACTAGCAGAAGTTGGGACGGATCAAAGCCAGAAGCCAAGTCTAGGCTCCGAATGAGCAAAGGGGAATGGGCTTGAGCCAGCTTCCCTTTACATATCTATAATTACCTCCTCTGGCAGGGCTGGCAGGGAAGGATGGGATATAGGGATAAGCAGCAGGAACTGAATGGGTTAAGTCCAGCACTCTGACCAGTGATGGGGACAGACAGGTCACATGCCTGTGAAACAGAAGACAGGGGGAGAGGCAGGACTGTCTGGGAGAACTCCCACACCTCACCGCCTCCTAGAGAGCAGCAGCAATTACTATCTCCTAGAGAGCAATTACGGAATGCCCTAATGTGCTCATTCATCCCCCCGTCACCCGTGTGTGCATGTGTGCTATTCAGCATGATAGAGATGTGCTTTGTTATTAAAGCAGATTTTAGAAATACTTTCATTTTATTTTATCTATTTTTCAGTTGAGATAATAATAATTCCTCTTTATAGGGGCCAGTGCAATATTTTGGTACATATTTAGATTAACTAATGGGTGTATACATTAATTAATAAATCTATACATTGAGCAATGATTGGGATACTTAGTTTGTCCCTCTTCTCTGACATTTGTCACTTACTGTGATGCAAATACCCCGAAGCCCCTTTTCCCAAGGTATTTTGAATTATACAACATAATATTGACTATGAGATTTCTTTTTTGAGAAGATTGACTTGGAATGTCAAGTTCTTGATCAAAGTAAACGGAAAACAAGGCAGTTTTCTTCTTAAAAAACATAACTTCAGTATTAGTGAAGATGACCCTAAATTGGACATTTTTCTCCCATAACCTTAAAACTTGTATCCACAATCTGCCCACTGTGTGAGATAATGGTCAGAGCAGTGTTAGCTCATCAAAGCTCAGGACATCCATCCAGACATTTTGGAAGCTTTCCCTCCAGTGGCTTGTGCTGGGTGCCATGCAAACACATAGGATCCAGCCAACTGAGACAGAAAGGTTTATAACGAGGGCGGGCAACCTCCAGCCTCACCCTACCCTACCCTGGACTCATCCTAAGGCTTCTTTTAAACATTTCCATTTATAGTATGCCTCCATCACTCACACACACACACACTTGATTTGACTCATCCGTAGAAAATGCATTGACTTCCCACAATGGAAAACGAGAAGGCTTTGTGTATGCATCTTTCCTTCATCCTTGACAGCTTTATCTTCTCGTTGTAATTATTATTTTTTGTTCTTCTGTTATTTACTTTTAAACTGGCAAACGATGGCATTTTACTTTGCTTCTGCAGTTTGTCAGCCTCGGGGAGGGATAGGGGATGGTGATGGCTGGTTTTGGTCTGGTCCTATTCTATTTTGGAAGGACTCTTCCCTGTATCCTAGTTAAACCAGTACTGGCTGGTCAACTGCTCCAACCCGGAGACCTTCGCCCTGACTGCTGGTGAATACTAAGTTAGTTCTCTTCTGAAGACTCAGGCCTTTCACCATGAACACTGCTCTGTTTTCTGAGTTGGTTTTGTAGGTTCCTTGAAAGGCCTTCCTTGTGGAGAGAGCTTTCCTGTGCAAATGGACCTAAAAGCCCACAGAGGGGAGAGAGGAAGCTATGGAGAGAGATGGAGTCATAATGAGAAAGGTGAGTCACCTTTCTCACCTGCTCTGACACCTTGTCATCTCTTTAGCTTCACAGTTACTTCAATTTGAAATTTCATCTTAATATCAATAGATTTGCCGAGCTCTCTCACCAATACAGGGGAGACGATGGCTTATTGAACTGAAGTGGAAACTTAAGGGTTCTTTGGAAAGGCAGTTGTGTTGGATGGTGTTTTGGTGGGGCAAACATGTGAAGGAGTGTTTTCCTGAAGTGGACACAGTGAAAGGATTTTTTAATTTAAGTTTTATTGTATTATGATGAGAAAAGATACATAATTTCAATTTATCTGAATTTTTTAACATTTAAAAACACATTTTGAGTAAATAGACTTGCATCACATTCTTATTTCCCTTTTGTACATCAACTTCTCCTGGAGAGCCCCCCATTAAAACCTGCAATATCTTTCATTTTTTATCATATTCTTTAAAATTTATAAAATATTGTAACAATAAAAATGAGTATTATAAAAGTTGACATAAAACAACAATCAATTGAACAGTCTTATGTAGATGTTGTCTACAGCAATACTGAAAATACATACGTTTTTCTCAATGTGAATTTTAAATAACTCCAAATATATTAATGATATGATATTTTAAAATAATATATCACTATTAGTTTTTTAATGAACATAAATAAACAAAGTATTTTTGTTTGTTTTGTTTTTAGTAGAGTTTAAGATCTTGGCTCTTACTGTGGTATAAATACAAAATAAGAACAGTTTTTGGACATTGGAGTTTATTGTAATAAGGCTGTACTTGAATGTCCCTCACATCACCAAAGGATTTTACCTCCATAGTAGCTAAGCTAAGAGTTGACAGTTTTGCTGTGCCAAGGAATGAATTGTACACATGATTTTTGGATACAGATTTCCTGCTATGGTCAAAGCTATTTGACTTAAGTGATTGTCATTATTCTCAGCCCGCAGGGCACAGGTTACATTCATTTAAGAAATGGTGTGTGTATTAAGATGGTCTATCTATGAAGTCATTCATCAACTGTTTCAATGAACAACGGTTCTGCTTGGTGGGTGGCACAGATGTTAGGTGAGGGTAAGATTCTGGTTCATTGGCTGTGATGATTTTGAAAAGCATTCATTTTAGAATAAGAGAAACTTATAATAAAGTCCTCTTCTTCAAAATTGATACAATAATTATAAATATCAAGCAAAGCCTTCAGTCTCACTCTTTGCTGTTCTCTTACAGGCCACCTCCTAAATTGTCTACATTTCTCTTGGCTGTATAAATAATTTTGAAACATGCAAGCTGTTCTGAAAGCCATAATATAGTGTAAAAACATCAAAGAAACAATCCTACTAATAGAGAGGTTGAGATTGTTATTTCCTGTTAATTTTCTTGTTAGAGGTGGAATTATGTTTGTGTGGGTTTGTTGAAAGATTACTTTCTTGCTTTTTTCTAGGGTGTTGTTTCCCTCCTTGTGTTGGTGTTTTCCATCTATTATCCTTTGTAGGGCTGGATTCATGGAAAGATATTGTGTGAATTTGTTTTTGTCATGGAATACTTTGGTTTCTCCATCTATGGTGATTGAGAGTTTTGCTGGGTATAATAGCCTGGGCTGGCATTTGTGTTCTCTTAGGGTCTATATGACATCTGCTCAGGATCTTCTAGCTTTCATAGCTTCTGGTGAGAATTCTGGTGTAATTCTGATAGGTATGCCTTTATTTGTTATTTGACCTTTTTCCTTTACTGCATTTAAAATTCTTTGTTTAGTGCATTTTGACTATTACATGACAGAAGAAATTTCTTTTCTGGTCCAGTCTATTTGGAGTTCTGTAGGCTTCTTGTATGTTCATGGGCATCTCTTTGTTTGGGTTAGGGAAGTTTTCTTCTATAATTTTGTTGAAGATATTTACTGGCCCTTTAATTTGGGAATCTTCACTCTCTTCTATACCTATTATCCTTAGGTTTGGTTTTTTTCACTGTGTCCTGGATTTCCTGGATGTTTTGGGTTAGGAGCTTTTTGCTTTTCGAGTTTTCTTTGACTGTCAATGTTTTCTATGGTATCTTCTGCACCTGAGATTCTCTCTTCTATCTCTTGTATTTTGTTGGTGATGCTTGCATCTATGACTCCTGACCCCTTTCTTAGGTTTTCTCACTCCAGGGTTGTCTTCTTTTGTGATTTTTTTTTTATTGTTTCTATTTCCACTTTTAGATCCTGGATGGTTTTGTTCCTTTCCTTCGCCTGTTTGATTGTGTTTTCCTGTAACTCTTTAAGGGATTTTTGTGTTTCCTCTTTAAGGGATTTTACCTGTGTTCTCCTGTATTTCTTTAAGGGAGTTATTTATGTCCTTCTTAATGTCCTCTATCATCATCATGAGAAGTTATTTTAGATTTGAATCTTGATTTTCTAGTGTGTTGGGGTATCCAGGACTTGCTATGGTGAGAGAATTGGGTTCTGATGATGCCAAGTAACCTTGGTTTCTGTTGCTTATGTTCTCACGCTTGCCTCCTGCCATCTGGTTATCTCTAGTGCTACCTGCCTTGGCTATGTCTGACTGGAGCCTGTCCTTCCGGGATCCTGGTTGTGTCAGAACTCTTCTGAGTCAAGCTCTCTCTGTGATCCTGTGATTCTGGGATCCTGGGATCCTGAGATCCTGGGAGTGTCTGAGCTCCTGGGAGTCAAGCTGCCTTTGGGACCTTGAGATCCTGGTGTGATCAAGTTCCTGCGATCCTCTGATTCTGTGATCCTGGATGTGTTAGAGCGCCTGGGAGTGGAGCTGCCTCTGGGTGTTGTGGGGCCGGCTGTGGAGTTTGTACCCAAGGTCTGCTTAGGATGCCAGCCCAGACAGATGGGAAGGAACCTGTGCCACTGGTCTGGTGGAGTTCCTGCATGCCTGGATCCCACCAGTCCCAGATACTCTGGGTGTTGGGGACAGATATTGTGTCCTCTACAGCTCTGATCCTCCCAGATCTTACAGAGATATTTTTCCCACCTTTCTTTTTTTTATTAGATATTTTCTTCATTTACATTTCAAATGCTATCCCAAAAGTCCCCTATGCCCTCCCCCCGCCCTGCTCCCCTACCCACTCACTCCCACTTCTTGGCCCTGGCATTCCCTTGTACTGGGGCATATGAAGTTTGCTAGACCAAGGGACCTCTCTTCCCAATGATGGCCAACTAGGCCATCTTCTGCTACATATGCAGCTAGAGACACGAGCTCTATAGCGTTGCAGACCCCTTCAGCTCTTGGGTACTTTCTCTAGCTCCTCCATTGGGGGCCCTGTGTTCCATCCTATAGATGACTGTGAGCATCCACTTCTGTATTTACCAGGCACTGGCAAAGCCTCACAGGAGACAGCTATATCAGGGTCCTTTCAGCAAAATCTTGCTGGCATATGCAATAGTGTCTGTGTTTGGTGGCTGATTATGGGATGGACCCCCGGGTGGGGCAGTCTCTGGATGGTCCATCCTTTCCTCTTAGCTCCAAACTTTGTCTCTGCAACTCCTTCCATGGATATTTTATTCCCGATTCTAGGGAGGAATGAAGTATCCACGAGTTGGTCTTTCTTCTTGATTTTCTTGTGTTTTGGAAGTTGTATCTTGGGTATTCTAGGTTTCTAGGCTAATATCCACTTATCAGTGAGTACATATCAAGTGACTTCTTTTGTGATTAGATTACCTCACTCAGGATGATATCCTCCAGATACATCCATTTGCCCAAGAATTTCATAAATTCATTGTTTTTAATAGCTGAGTAGTACTCCATTGTGTAAATGTTCCACATTTTCTGTATCCATTCCTCTGTTGAGGAACATCTGGGTTCTTTCCAGCTTCTGGCTATTATAAATAGGGCTGCTATGAACATAGTGGAGCATGTGTCCTTATTACCAGTTGGAACATCTGGGTATATGCCCAGGAGAGGTATTGCTGGATCTTCCAGTAGTACTATGTCCAGTTTTCTGAGGAACCACCAGACTGATTTCCAGAGTGGTTGTACCAGCTTGCAATCCTACTAGCAATGGAGGAGTGGTCCTCTTTCTCCACATTCTTGCCAGCATCTGCTGTCACCTGAATTTTTGATCCTAGCCATTCTGACTGGTGTGAGGTGGAATCTCAGGGTTGTTTTGATTTGCATTTCCCTGATGATTAAGGATGTTGAACATGTTTTCAAGTGCTTCTCAGCCCTTCGGTATTCCTCAGTTGAAATTTATAGAGGAGAAAGTGGGAAAAACCCTCAAAGATATGGGCACAGGGGAAAAATTCCTCAACAGAACAGCAATGGCCTGTGCTGTAAGATCAAGAATCGACAAATGGGACTTCATAAAATTGCAAAGCTTCTGTAGGGCAAAAGATACTGTCAATAAGACAAAAAGGCCACCAACAGATTGGGAAAGAATTTTTACCAATCCTAAATCTGATAGGGGACTAATATCCAATATATACAAAGAGCTCAAGAAGCCGAACTCCAGAAATTCAAATAACCCCGTTAAAAATGGGGTACAGAGCTAAACAAAGAATTCTCAGCTGAGGAATACCGAAGGGCTGAGAAGCACTTGAAAAAATGTTCAACATCCTTAATCATCAGGGAAATGCAAATCAAAACAACCCTGTGTTATATATATATATTTTTAATTTGAGGTTCCTTCCTCTCAGATGAGTTTAGCTCATGTCAAGTTGACATAAAGCTGTCTACCACACCTGCCTTTTCTGTGAAGGGCTCAGGTATGACCTGCCTTTTTATAAATTGCTGATTAAGAAGTTAGATTTTAAAAGTAACAGGAGAATTCCAATCCATTTTTTCATGTATTTACTGTGAGTGTCTCTGTGCATGATGGCATACCTATGGAGGTCAGAGGGCAAGTCATGGGAGTCAGTTATCTCCTTCTATCCTCTGGGCACCAGGGATTGCACTCAGGGTCTGGCTTGGTGGCAGATGGCTGATGTGATGAGCCATTTTGCTGGCTCCCAATCTATTACTTTAAAATGAAGGAAACAGAGAGCTTTTGGTGAGTGAAGGTAAAGAGGGATTCAACTTTTATCTTCCTGCTTCTATTAGCTGATAGTGCACACATCACATTAGTATATTCACATGCACTCACTTTGGCACATGAGAGAGAGAAAGAGTGAGAGAGAGAGAGAGAGAGAGAGAGAGAGAGAGAGAGAGAGAGAGAGAGAGAGAGAGAGAAGGAGAGAGAGAGAGAGGGAGGGAGAGGGAGAGGGAGAGGGAGAGGGAGAGGGAGAGGGAGAGGGAGAGGGAGAGGGAGAGGGAGAGGGAGAGGGAGAGGGAGAGGGAGAGGGAGAGGGAGAGGGAGAGGGAGAGGGAGAGGGAGATAGAGAGAGACAGAGGAGGGAAGGATAGATAAGACAGACAGACAGACAGCACTCTCAAGCTTCTGGAGATGATTGAGATGTTGCAATGGAATCTTCTTCCACATGCTTTGGCCAGAGAAAAGCGCTCCTCCAGGTCCACTGCCTTTGGAGGCCTTCCTTGCTCACATAGCCCTTAATCACATTGTGGAGGATGAGATGCTCTGTGCTTCTAGAACCTGCTTAGCTGATAATTCAATTTTGTGGCTGGACTCCATTTGTAAGCAGTGACGGCATTCCCCATGGAAGTCCAGAATTCAATTAGAGTCTGGCCACATCATTGCTCATTCTCGGCAGCCTTCCTTCAGTTGCTTCAACCATTCCTTCTTCTTGACCAAAGGCTCCCTGAGGTTTGTAGGACAATCTTCCCACCATCTGCCTAGTTGTGCTGCTGACTCTCACAGCGGCCATGTATAGTGGATTCACAGCTTAAAGGGACAGCATATTTTGGTCCCAGGGTCTGGGGTACTCTGGGAAACTGCTGATAAGTGGGGAATGGAGGGCTAAGGCATGGATATTCTGGATACTTCCAAACACTGTCTATCCACACAGCCACACAGCCACACAGCATGAGACCCCTTGGAATGCTTATTGGTAACAATTACTATAGTAGAACCTGCTAGAAAAGCAGATGTCTGGATCTCTAGTAAGTTTAGTCAACATGGTTCATAAAAAATGCAAATGTGCTTTAGATAAAGGCCACATGGCTTAGCCAGAACTTTCTGGACTGTTCTGATGGTTCATACCTTTAAACTCAACACCCAGGAGACAGAGGCAAGATTTTTTTGTGAGTTCAAGTCCAGTCCAGTCAACATAGCAAGTTCTAGGATAGCTAAGTCTACAAGATGAGATCCTGTGCCCCATAAAAGTATCTGTGTAGGGGGACAGGCAGCTGTAAAGACGGTTTGGTTGTTAAGAGCATTGTCAAGAGAACCCAAATTCAAGTGCCTGCATCCCATAGCAGCTTACGACCATCAGTAAATCCAGTCCCGGGGGATCTGATGTCCTCTTGTGGCCTCTGAGGGTCATCAGACATGCATGAGGTACACAGATACACAAGTAGGTAAACACCATTACACGTGAAATAATAAAATAAATACAACTACTTAAAGAGTCCAGTTAGGCAGCCATTGATTGCCCCCAGCATGTGAATGCTCCTCTCTGCATCTTTATGGCTATCTTGCCTTGCTGGTCATTGTCACGGCTGTTGGGGCTGGGTAGGACTCTTTGTCTTCTCCTCCCTGCTCAGCAGCTCAAATAGCGTTTTCTGATAGGTTAGACTGCAGGAGTGAAGTTTTCAGGTCAGGTCCAGCTTGACTTATCCTTGTCTTGTGTCCTGAGTGTGTGGTATCTTCAGCATCAGGGGCCACCTCCAACTGCTGAGAGGCAACCACATGCTGCAGTGATAATCTATATTGTTTTGGGGGGTCACTTAGACGACCTTGACCAGCCATTCAAAAGGAGGTTTCTCATGCCTGCTACTGGGGTTTTTATTAGTCTGTGGTTCTTGTAGGGAGCATTGTCAGGACAAGTGGCTTAATTTCCTTTAAACTGTGTGTGTGTGTGTGTGCATAGATACACAGCCACTTATATGTACTGTGCATAATTTTAGGTTGATATAAAATAATATGACTCCCTGAGACTGTATCAAACAACCTTGGTGTTATTTAACCGTGCTCTTTGTGGATATTGACCTCCCTCTGTCCATCCCAGCTGGAGCTTCATCCCCATTTTTTCTTTTTCACTTCATATCATCCATGTCCTGACGTTCCCTTTATAGCCAACCGACTCATGGTCCCTTTATACCTTCCTGGCTTTTGCAATTACTTCATGCTATATACTCATGTCTGAGGAACTGGAGCTAGAACCTGCAGGTGAGGGAGAGTGCGTAGTGTTTGCCTTTCTGGGTTTGGTTGCTTCACTCAATATCATCTTTTCTAGGTCCACCCATTAACTTGCAAATTTAGGAATTTCATTTTTTAAAAAAAGATTTTAAAATTTATTATGTATCCAGCTTTCTGACTGTATGTGTGCCCGCAGGCCAGAAGAGGGCACCAGATCTCATTATAAATGGTTATGAGCCATGTAGTTGCTAGGAATTGAACTCAGGACCTCTGGAAGAACAGCCAGCATGCCACGCACTCCGGTTGAGTCAGTTTGACAAGCTGAGAGGCTTGAAAGCTACACACAAGGCAAAAGAGTTTCACAGAAACTCGTTCCTGGAGTCTGGCGTTCTCTCTAACCCATACATTAATTTTCCATTCCCGTGTTAGTCTAGTGAATGGATCCATGTGCTCTCTTTTAGTATTATCCTATTATAAGTGCCTTGTAAGATTGAATTCGGACATAGCTAAAGCCTTCCGCCAGTGTTCCAACAGTCCTAGAATGTCCTTGAGCAAGACCATGGGCTTGAAATTCAGTAAGAATATTGCTATTTAGTGACATTCAGAATAGCCTCTGGTATTACACTATCACTTAGAATAAAAGCCAAGTCGCACCCATATACAGGAATTTACAATGGTTTAGGAAGTAGATCGGGCTATGGTTTTAGAGTATTGCATTATTCATGAGATGGTTAGCTAGAACGGAACTCCCTAGTTAGAACCATGACTTGGGTGTGAAAGCCCTTGCCCTAGGAGAGTAAAGACCTCACACCTGGCTTCTAAGACTATAGCTGACCTTAGATAGGGCTGACTTTGTCTCAGTTATTTTTATTGCCCAGTTCCTTCCGATCTTTGCGTTTTCATTCCTCTCTTCTGTGTAAGAATCATTAAGCATCCGGTTACCTCATTTGTACCTTGCGGGTATGTCACCCAACTTCTTTATTGTCTTCTGTATAAAAAGTCTGATGCTCGATTTGACAAAATACATTCAGATTCTACACGACCTCTCCTGTGTGCATCTGTCTGTCATTCATCCGACGCTTTGCCCACCGTAGACTAGAGACCCATTCCACGCAGACAAAGGGGCCCAGAGGGTCTGCGGCACCAGCACTCTTAACCTCTGAATCATCTCTCTAACCCAATTTCATATTTCTGTACAACTGAATAGCATAGCATTGTGTATGCCATTCAACAGGAAGGAAATAATGCCTGGTACTGAAAACCTAGCCAGCTTCCCGGGGCGAGTGAGTGCCTGGCCTTAGGAAAGAACCTACTGTTGCTGTTTTTCAGCAGCAGCACAATTCCTTTATATTTTAAATCTTATCCTTATACCCAGAGATAAGTAGAGCTACCACCCATCCTCAAAGAAGCCAATTTTTACAGCAAATGGAGACCATCAATGAAAACCACAGCTGGGTACAATGCAAAGATCAACGGATAGTGGGAACCGCAGCCCCATGGATGCAGCTGTATCGTAACTCCTGCAGCCATGGCTCAGGGAGCGTTGAGGAGGAGGGGGCAGTAAGATTGTAAGATCCAGAGTCCCGGGAAGACTGCTGAGAAACATTTTCAACAGCAATCATTATGATCAATTATTTCAGAGCTCTGGAAATTAACTGAGGGTTTCTCAACATTTTAAATAGCATTTAGTCAATAAAAAAATTATGAGACCCAAGTAAAACCAGTAAGCATGGCATTTTAGGTTGCTTGTTCCTATCTTCCTCTCCCCAGCTCTCTGGGACACTTGATAGCAGACAGCTTCACAGGGCAATCAAGGACAACAGAAGCCTTGAGACCTCTGGTGCTGACAGAACAGGCTCATGCTCCCTGTGAATTCCCTCTTGGGGAACTGACACTGAACTGTCTTGCAGTTCTCTGGAAGAGCTCCATTCCCATTTAGCATGGTTCAGAGATTAATTTGTGAGAGCACAAATATCCCGAAGGCATTTGTATAGGAAAACCAACTAACCAGCCTGCTAGCCAGCCAACCAGCCAGCCTACCAACTACCCAACCAACCAACCAACCAACCAACCAACCAACCAACCAACCAACCAACCAACCACCTTCACTCCCAATAAAAAAACAAAGCAAGTACAATAAATGAACAAAACCCAGAAAACCAACTCATGGAACTTGCTTACCACTGCAGTTGGTGGCCAGGATGAGTTGGATCGAATAAGAGACATGTCAAAAATTTAAAAGGAAACATTGGAGAACAAGATCTGTCCATGCTTTTGAAAAGCTAACATTCCTGGCTAGGTAGAAGGGTTAACATGGGGCTAACCTCTGAATAACTTACAGGCAATGGCAGGTGCTTGCTGGAACATTGAAGACATGACCCAACACACAAAAACTTTCTCAGCAAAGAATGGACTTAGGGACACAGAGGATCTAAGGATACCTCTGTGCAATCTTTAGCTGATCACTAACCTGAGGGATCTAAAAGATAACATTGGGCAAGCATTAGCTGGTCATTAAGCTGAGGAACCATTTCTGTGATATATTATAGCAAGTTAGCTAGACAAATATTAAGTGGTTCAGGAAAATCACTAAACAAAACAAACAAAATGTGTCACTAGCAGCAACAACAGCAATAACAACAGATCCTAGAGAAGGACCATGTCTTATTTTTAGAAATATCACTTTTATTTTACCTAAAGCATCTATAAAAAATAATGAGAAGTGCAAAAAAGAAATCCAAGAGAGCATGGCCCATTTTTAGAGGAAAAAATAATGAATATAACAGTTGGTTAGTGTGCACTGTCCCTGAGGAAGCCTAGACACTGGACACGCTGTCACAGACTTTAGATCACCCTCCATAAGCACAGGAAAAGAAGGAAAGAAAACACATTCAAATACTGAAAGCACAGGACAGCAGTGCTTTCTAAGCATAGAGCAGATCTCAGTGATGAGGCATGACGCTAGAGAGAGGATCAAATTCAAGTCTGATGTTAAAAAGTAAAAATCCAGAAGTGGAAAGTTGCATGGCATTTCAGAATGTGCACAGGAAATGGTCTGTGAGTTGAAGACAGCGTAAGAAACAGGGAGGAGAGTGAGAAAACCCAACAGTCTCAGAGATCCGAGCAGACCAGACAGCAGCTGGAAGGATGTTTGAAGAGACAATGGCCATCAATATCCCAAATTCGACACAAAACACTGATTTATATATTCAAGAAAACCAGTAAGCCCTTGGTTGATTAAAAAGAAACAAACTCCCAGCCGAATCAAAACCATCAAAGCCACAAAGAATCTTTAAAGTGGCATTAGAAGAATAAGCTACCACGTTCAAGAGCACTTTAATATGACTAACTACAGCTTCGGAGGACAGAAAGCAAAGGGGTCATATAGTCAAAGCAGAAAATGAAAAAAAATCACTCAAGAATTCTATGTCTAGAAAACCATCCTTGAAAAAAATAAAAGAGAAATGTCTAGACAACCAATTATGAATGAATTCACCAGCGCGGGAGGGGAGGATCTCTCCCTCATCAGCTCCACCATAGAGCAGACAAGAGTCTGGGCCCCTTTCCTGTGCTCACACCCTCAGGGTCGGCTCACTCACAACCCCTGCATCCAGGGCTAGCTCTACAATGCTGCCCGGGTGAAGTGCAGGGGCAGCTCTTCCGAGTTTACAGTTGGTGAGGAACAGGGATAGCTCTCCCACTCTGAGCTCTGATAATGTTGGGACAAGCTATCCCATCTGCTATTGGTGGTAAGGGGTGAAGGGCAGGGAATCTCTCCCTGTCTCCTCATTGAAGACAACTGGTGAGACCAGCTCTCCCATGCTCTCACACCTTTGGGGCTGCTAACCCACAACTCCTGAAATACTGGACCGGCTCTCTGGAGTACTGCAGCTGGCTAAGGGTGGTATCAGCTCTTCTGCTCTCCAAGGATGTCCAGGTGAAGGATGGGGCAAGCTCTGCACAGCCCTGGTAACACCAGCCTTTGGTGGTAACAGATCCCTGCTGCCCCGGGGCCAAGGACCTAGACGAGGCCCCCTGGTGGTTGCAGGAGGCATTACTGGCTATTCACATCAGGCTGTTCCTTATTCCGCCCCCAGTTCTACCTTTCTTCATTGCTGCCCCTCCCCATCCTTCTGTTTCTCTTTCTTTCCCATTTCTCCACCACTTACTTGTTCCTCTTAGTGGCGCCAGCCCAGGGTCTCTGAGCCTCTGGGTTGGTGTTAGGAGTGCTGTGTCCCTCCTGTCCTTTATGGCGCTGAGTAAGGATCGTCTGCTCCACTAGGCCTGTACTGCTCTCGACTGGTGGTCATCTCAGGCTAGGACCCTGTGCAGGCCCCATGGTGACAGACTGGTGGTCGTTTGGGTTGCTCCTTGCCCCTGAACTGTCTGAGGACTTCCGTGTGACGGTCATCGGTCTTGGGTTCACTCCTGCCGGGGGCCTGAGGACCCAGGTGGGGCTTTCTAGTCTCCAGCTCATTCCCTCCCCTGGGATCCTATCAGGGTTTGTGCAATGCCTAATGGCTGGCTGTCTCAGGCTAGCCCCCTGTATGGGCACCCTGGTGCCAGGCTAGTGGTCATGTCAGGCTTGTTTTTTTTTTTTTTTCCCAGGGAATGTTAAAAGTACTAATCATTCAAATCTTCAGAGGTCAGAACACTGAGCATAAATACAGCCTCTCTCCTCTGCCACCTACTGATGCACTCCAGTTTGTTCATTCATCTCCTTGCAAATGGACATTGGGATCCTTTCTAGTTTTTATCTTTTATGAATGATTTTCTCTAAATATCACCATCTGTCTTAGTCAGGGTTTCTATTCCTGCACAAACATCATGACCAAGAAGCAAGTTGGGGAGGAAAGGGTTTATTCGGCTTATACTTCCATACTGCTGTTCATCACCAGGGAAGTCAGGACTGGAACTCAAGAAGGGCAGGGAGCAGGAGCTGATGTAGAAGCCATGGAGGGATGTTCTTTACTGGCTTGCTTCCCCTGGCTTACTCAGCCTACTCTCTTATAGAACCAAGACTACCAGTCCAGGGATGGCACCACCCACAAGGGGCCTTTCCCCCTTGATCACTAATTGAGAAAATGCCTTACAGTTGGATCTCATGGAGGCATTTCTTCAACTGAAGCTCCTTTCTCTGTGATAACTCCAGCTGTGTCAAGTTGACACAAAACTAGCCAGTACACCCATAGTTGTTTTTTTGTGGGGTTCATGCTTTAAATTAGGCCTTTTATATTGGAGTTATGGGAATTTTAAAATACTCTGGAAACATGTCATATATATATATATATATATATATATGTACATATATATATATTCATTTTTCTAGTCCTTTATTTGTTGATTGATTTTCTTACAGATAAAGTTGAAAATTTTGAAGTCTAACATCATTATTTTTCTATTGGAGTTACTACTTCTCTGTCTTGCCTAAGAATAGTTTTCTAGCCCAAGATTAAAGATAGCCTATTTTAGCCGGGCGGTGGTGGTACATGCCATAATCCCAGCACTTGTGAGGCAGAGGCAAGAGGATCCCTATGAATCTGAGACCAGCCTGGTCTATAGAGTGAGTTAGTTCCAGGACAGCCAAGGTTGAGGAACCCTGCCTCAAACCCATCCCTCACATCAAAAAGCCCATAGTGAATGATTTATTGTAGAAGTGCGTTGGTTTATTTAACCGGGTGGTAAGGACAGGTCACTTCTTGGAGGACAGGGTGGGCAAGAAGTCCAACACTGACCTGTGAGGGTCACTGCAGTACAGTGAAGAGGTTTTGAAGTCTTATTGGAGACAGGGATTTCTCAACTCTGAGGCACACAACTCTAGGAACATGGGTCACGGGACAGCATGTGACTGTCCCAAGCCTGTGCTGAGGAGGGCAGGGCAGTTCCTCCCTGAATAGGCCAGTGGGAGTCAGAGCTATAATCAATTTAGCCTTTCTTCTGGTCAAAGGAAGCCACCAGAGGGCACTGTGCGAGCAGGTTTCCAGGCCAGCAGGCTGTGGCTTTACCCAGGCTTGTAGCTAGCAGTGGGCCCTTGCTGGCTGTGGACAGAGGGAAACGTGATGGGCTGTCACAGTCACAGCAGAAGGCAGGGGGGAGGGTGACCTCAATATCTGCAAGAGGCCCTCTCCTTGTTCCCTTAGGGACAACTTACGGTGGAGGATAGGGAAGAGTTCAGGACGAGAAGCTCAGTGGCCCGGAGCCAAAGACAGCAGAGCCAAGAGGAACTGTGGAAGGTGACAACTCACCATGGCCAAATAATGTGCTCCAGCAGCAAGGCATTCTGGGAAGAGAGGAAGATGTGGCTACAAAGTTGGGGCCCTAGGGAGTTTCTGAAGGAGCTAGGCAGACTGAGTGGACTGTGTCCATTCAATACCAAGCATCAGACACCCTGGGCATTCAGGACTGAGAGACACTGACAGGAGTCTAGCTCACAGCATATCACACAGGTGGGAAAGCCCTAATAACCAAGCTGGTGGTCTTGGTATTCAATCAGATGGTCGTCCAGGAGCCAGGCCCAGAACCAGGAATCATCTGGCAGAGGGATAAGGGCAAACGTAGGCCACCGAGGCATCAGACTGGGCCCACTTTGACCTCACATCATGAAGAAGCCACGAAAGTGCCTGGAGCCTCAGGCTTAGCCTTGAGGCTCACAGATGAATTTCAGATACTTAAGGTCTTAGTAGGAGCAATGGCCTGCTCTTTGCTAAGGGGACAGAAGTGCACAGGTTTGGGGTACCATAACACATTCTAAGCACTCTCTACGAGGACGGTGATTAAGACCAGCCTCCTGACTTGGGCCCACAAAATGCTGCACGAATGGCAGTTACTTTAGCCTTTCTGTTGCAGGGTTGCCATAACCATTGCCCATATCTCCCCCAAGCCAGTATGAAGATACTCTCTTGCATATCCCTCCAAGGGCACCCCACCATCCGTGGGAACCCTCTGAGCCTCTCAGCCTGTAGCAGTTTGAGCCTCCAATAACTTGCCCCTGACACCTCTGTCTTTATCTTTGACTCTCATCTCTGTGGGCACTAACACATCATTCCTTTAGTATGTCTGGGATAGACCAGTCCCTTCTGTTGTTTGCATTCCCCTTTCCTAGAATGGAATGTTCTTTCCTGCCCTGTCTGCTTGAGGAGTATTGAGTCAGCCTTTAGCTGTTCAAACTTCACCTTAACACTTTACTTGACCAGCCACAACTTGGCATCATACAGAATGCATAGTTCAGGTAACATCAAATTGTTGACCACAAATTCATTTCCCCTCTATTTCTTGCCAAGTATTCAAATTCCAGGAAGACAGTCCTTCTGTGGCTAAAGAATAAAAACCAGGCAGGTCAAGGCCAACACTCCAGCCTTACCCTTCCCACAGCATGACACCAGTGCCAAGCTCTTGCTCTGGTCACTGCCCTTAAGTCTCCCCCGACTGGTGGTCTGATACAGTCTTCTCAATCCAACAGTGGCAGACTTAGAAGCCGTTTGCAGTCGAATGAGAGCAGCTACGGTCTTCCCTTAGATCTGCCTCTGAGCTACTGTGTGGGTTGGCTGAGGACCCACAGAGAGGCCTGAGAATCTGAGGCCATTAAAGCCCTGTTTTATACCTGTGAGATGTTCTGTTCTCGCGTTCTTTACCTTTACTTGCCTTTCTTTTGAAACCATTCACTGAGTGCCAAATGCATGTTAGACATAGTTGGGTTTGAATTTGAGCTGCCCCCAAGGGTTCATGTGTTGAAAACCTGGTCCTATGTTGGTAGTGCATTTTGGGAGGTTCTTGCAAGTTCAGGAGATGGGGTAGAGCTGGAGGAGGTAGGTCACAGGGAGGGGGTCTTTGGTGATATCTGGCCCCTTCCTCTCTCGCTCTGCTTGCTATGATGCTAGAACCTTCTCTGACGTAATGCTCCAGCCACTGTGATGCTCTGTCCAAGTTCCTGCGGACCAGATAGCCATGGACCAAACCCTTTGAAACCATGGACCTAAACACATATTTCTTGTCTTAAGTTGTTTGTGTCATGTGTTTGGTTACAGCAAATAGAAAAGTAACTAACTCAGATACTTGATATTAAAAAATGAATAGGGCAAAGCTCTTGCCTGCACAGTACTTGGTTTTTCTGAGAATGATGTGATCAGAACAGTAATACTGTGTAACAGGGCTGCCAGTACAGTTGTTTACTATGGATTGCTTAAGCAGAAAAGAATCCCTAAAAGGTTATTGGAAGCCCTCCAAAGCTCTTACAGGAAGAAGACTATGATTTATACCACAGTCATAGATTTGGGCTCAGTTTCCCGGAACCTGCTCAGCCCTTGTCTGTCAGCTCATGTTGCAACAGAAGGAAATGAATTAGCTCCAAGGGAGTCACACACCTTGATAGGAGACCAGAGCCTCCGGGATGGGTTAGCTCTCTGAGAAAGCTAAAGAGCGAGAGCACCAGGACGAACCTTTCTCGGCACAGAGTCCTGGCTAGACCGTAAGCACAGAGCACCTGTGGTCACAGAGAAACAGGGTGGGTAACAACTAAAGTTGTAAAACCAGATTCTCTCCAGAGCTTGCATGAAGGGAGAAGTACCTTGCATGTACTTGACTTAGTTCTGTAGGAATAAAGAGGACTTGGAATCAAGGGTCAGAGGAGATATAGAGGTAAAGGGAACTCTGACAAAAGTCACCAAACAGGATTCTTGCTAAAGACAGGCCAGAGTGAGCAGAGGGTGCTAGGGCTACCCTGGGAGAGGGAGGCTTGCTGCTGAAACTGGAATTGGAGAAGAAACACATGGGAGGGTGCTCAGAGAA
Source organism: Mus caroli (assembly GCF_978045245.1). Classification (NCBI taxonomy): domain Eukaryota; kingdom Metazoa; phylum Chordata; class Mammalia; order Rodentia; family Muridae; genus Mus; species Mus caroli. The sequence continues at coordinate 27,060,467 of NW_028227267.1, read as the reverse complement.
GATAAAGGAGGCTGACTGTGTGACTGTGGATCTCCTTGGGGTAGGGTGGGGCATTGTGCACTGGCCCATGAGAACAGAGGGAGCAGGAGCTGTGAGCAGGGTTTGTACAGCTGAGACTATGCCGGAAGGACTTCTGGAGATAGTTTCAGGGAGACAGATCTGTTTTATGTTTCAAAGGTAGGGTATAGAAGGGTTCTGGGGGTTATGGGCAGGACGGGCTGATGGGTCATAACACAGTACCTACTGATCATATGGTGGGAAGGGCTTATAGGCTGAACTATGAGCACATGCAGGAAGCTCTGTGCAGGGTCATCCTTTAGGCACCTGTGTTTAGAGACACTCTCCAGATAAGATCAGGCAGAGAAGAGGAAGCCCAGGTGAGAGAGAGAGTCCTCCATTTTACTCCAAGCTCGGGGAGCTGTCTGGACATGGTGGACCGCTCCCTTAATAGCAGGGTCTTCCAACAGACTTTGGCTTAGTTGGAAAGGACTCTACAGATACAGTAACAGAAAAAAGACAGGACCATTCAAGAAAAAAAATAAATTCTCATCTATGGATACTTCCAAGTGTACCCTATATATACACCAACTTCAGCAACGAATACCCCTGGGTGCATGAGTACCAGAGACTACAGAAAAGCTGCAGGTTGCCATAGGACTAACTAACTTTAATGCCCCACCTATCCCTGAGATATGAGAATTTGGGTCACAAACTAGGAGGGGAGTGGAAATAATCATCATTTAGAAGTCCTGTCCCCAGGGCAATATGGGGCACATGTCACTCCAAGCATTGCCTTAGGGAGCTGCCCACAGGTTTGCTTCCTAAAGCTCCGTTTCTCAGATAACGGCTAAGAACCCATGGACTGAGCTGGGACGTTGGTCCCGGGAGCGCTCACTGTGCGAGCGTGAGGGCTTGAGTTGGGATCCTCAGCACCCACATAAAGCTGGGCATGGGGTTCCGTGTCCCTCTCCTCACCACTGAGGAATGGGGACAAACAGGTCCAAGGAGCTCACCTGTCATGTCAGTAAGCTTGATAGAGATAGTGAACTCCAGGATCACTGAGAGACGCTATCTCAAAAAACCTAGGGTGGAGAGCCAGGCCTGGTGGGTCACACCTTTAGTCCCAGCAGCCAAATCTCTGAGCTCAAGGACAGTCTGGTCTGCACAGCTAGTTACAGGGCAACCAGGACTACATGGAGAAACCATGTCCTGAGGAAAAAAAAAACCAAAATAAAATAACAAAATTATGGTTGAGAAGAAATAGAAGACAACTGGATGTCAACCTCTGACATTCCAGTCAGTAAGCATGCCCTCTACCCCAGTGCATAACACCCCAGTGCATACATGCCCCAGTGCACACCCCTCCAGTGCACACCTCCCAGTGCACATCACCAGTACATACACACACCCCAGTTTACACACACCAGTGCACACTTCCCAGTGCAGACATCCCCCAGTACACACTTCCCAGTGCACACATACCCACAGAATACACACACCCAGGGCATACACCCTCCAGTGCATACACCCCAGTGCACATACACCCAGTGTACACACACCCAGGGCACGCATCCCCCAGTACACACTTCCCAGTGCACATATACCCTCAGTGTACACATACCCAGGGCATACACTCCCCAGTGCATACACCCCAGTGCACATACACCCAGTGTACACACACCTAGGGCATACACCTCTCCAGTACATGCACCCCAGTATACAACACTCCAGTACACCCCCCTCAATGCACACACACCCCAGTGCACACACACCCAGTGCACATACACCCACAATGTACACATACCCAGTGCATACACCCCCCCCAGTGCACACCCCTAGTACACACACCCCACTGCACACACCCCAATGCACATACCCCAGTGCACACACACTCCAATTTACATACCCTAGTACACACAAATGTACCCCTCACAAATCCACAGACACTTTTTGAAAGTACAAATGTTTATGATTCTGAAAGCCCAACGAATATTGAGAAGAGTTCTGTCATGTTCTTCAGGCTTGGAGACCACGATCAGAGGATGGGATTCATGCTCGGGCTGGGTGGCTCCCTAGTCTGCAAGCTTCAGCATGGAGGGAATGACTGGACAAGCCCGAGTCTCTCAGGCCACAGTGTACTTGGGTCAGGATGGGGATTTGTAATCCAAACTAATGCGTGCTATTAGGATGGTGTAAGAATTTTCCTCCACGTAGAGCCTAAAAATTTCTGTTGAGTGCCCCGATTGGCAGAGCTATGCGCCCCTTTCTCAGATCCACGGCTGTGTCCTCTCATAGAGCTGCTCTCCCACCTGCTCACTGGCTGCCTGATAATGATGCTTAGCAGCTAAGACAACTGCTAGAAATCCATGTTCCTTGGTTGTTCCTCTGAAGACCCTGACTCAGTAGATGGGTCGGAGCCAAGGCATCTGTGTGCCCTGTGCCCAGGAGACTTGGTGTGAAGGGGAAGGAATGACCCACAGGCCACTGCAAGCTTCTTCATGCTGATGTTTCTGGTAATGCTAGGGTGGGCGGTATACACATACCTAGAAATGACTCAGGGGAGAGGTGGAAGGGAAACCCAGGCTGGTCTCATCATCCGGGTCAGAAGCATCAGATGAGAAGCATCAGAAACTGGGAAACAGAAGACTAGAAGCCAGATGAGGTGTCCCCTACCCCCACCCATGGTCAGGGCTGAAGCTGCAGGGGCTGGGCTCACACTTCTTGCCCTTGTTCTATTTTTTGGACATTTTCAGAGGTCAGTGCCCACAAGGTTCAGCAGGGCAGTCTTGTAGTAACCACTGGTGTCGGCCTAGAGAGAGGAGGCACAAGGTGGGGAGGGGGTTAGAAGGGAGTTTTATGATGTTGGCTTTTCTCTTCTGTTCTAAGAGTTGTGCTCCCTGGGTGGGGCCTGTCCCTTCAAGTGTTTCTATGCCACAGTTCTATGCAATGCTATTGCTCTTTCCTCCTTGTTTCAGACTATTCTTTTGATTCTCTGTCCAGCCCGATGGGATGGTTGAGGGAAATGAGTCACAGACACAGATCCACTCTTAAGCCCTAAGAAAAGGAAGGCTTGCAGGTGGTTTCCTTATGCAGTCAACTTCCCCAGGCTCCCTTCTGGTGCTTCTCTCAGGACCCAGGAGTTCAGAGCCATTCACTTATTCAACATGAGTCATATATATTCATCACCCACTACTGCATGTCAGGGAGCCAAGGCTGAAAGTAAGGAGCCCAGAGTCACATCTAGACATAGAGAGAGCATGGGGCAGACTGGGTCATGCAGGTCCGGAGCACAGCTCTGTCAACATACACAGACTCTGCTTTCACCTCGGTGAGACATGTTCTCTCATCTATAAAATGCCATCTGTGATGAGGTGTACCATGTGGGTGACCTAGTGGCAGCCCAGGCTGGCTTGTGCTTAATCTCCCATCCCCTGAGCAACTTGGTTGTGAAATCTAAAACACAAAAATAATTTCAACTCTTCTATCTTACTGCCTGCCTCCCTGATGCCATCCTGCCTGAAACTTCTTAGTGTTTTAAAAATATAACACTTGTCCCTCAGTGTCCATGGGAGAATGGTTCCAAGACCCCACCAATACTAAACTGAATACGTTCAAGTCCCTGAGAGGAAATGCTGCTAGTCTTGGCTATAACCTATGCACACCCTCCTATACTTTAAACAATCTTTAGATTGTTCATAATATTTAATACAATGCAGATAATATGTAAATTTATATTACATATAAACATTGTTCAGGGAATACTGACAAGAAAAAAGGCATGTGTGTGTTCAGTATAGATTCATTTTTTTCCCTTAGTGTTTTCAGCCTTTGGTTGTCTGAACCAGCAAACGCAGAGGTCCACTGTAAACTATGAGTTGCCTATCTAATTTCGTCAACAATCCACCCTGGTGGAAGAACTAGCCACTTGACTGAGTAGCTAAGGGATATTCTTGCCATGCTTTGACTTCTGGCAATAAAATAGTTAATGAAATGAAATCTGCAGACAGGCTGTCTCAGTCCTAGCAGGGTTCCCTCCCTATGCACTTAATACACCGGGATTTCACTAATTGGAATGTAGGTAGGCAATCCACTGGAGCCTAAAATTTCCTTACTTGGACTACTTAGATGTAGGACTGAAAAGGGGCCCCTGATTTCTATGAAACTACTTTCTCTCTTTGTCCCTTCAGAAATGGTTCCTTTTGCAAGGTGTTGGTATATTCCATAGCTCAAATGCAAAGCCACTTTCTGGGATAAGGGCAGCCCTCTGTGCTTCTTTAGTCTCCACATGCTCCCCTGATACACCCATAGTTACGTGTCTCTCCTTCCTGGTCTCTGTGTGTGCCATCTGGTAACTGGTGCAAGTGTGAGATGCCCACGGGGAAGGGATGGTCATCTGGGACATCAGTCATGTCATCTCACATCCCAGGAATGTCTGTGTCACAAGCTGGCAGCAGTACAGTTGAGAACCTGTGCCTTACCATGATCATGCTGCTGAGAGTCTTGCCATACATCTTCTTAAACTGACCCTTGATAAGATTCAAGTCAATCTCACTCCTGGAAACAATGTTCCTTATCAGCGTTCCATCACGTGTCCCTGCTCCCTGCATAAGACAGTGACAGTCAGCCATCGTGTTTCACATTGTCTGTCTACCTCCGTAAGGATGAACCAACCTGTGTAGGGTTTTATAAAGAGCTAGAAGTGCAGGGATGGGCCTCTGTTTCAGTGGGGAGCACACCAAGAGGGGGACTTTTGTGACACAGGTTTGTTTTCTTTTCCCAAAATTCTATTCTTTGATGGTGCTAAGATTGAACCCAAGAACTTGAGCATGCTGGGCAAGTGCTCTAGAAGGGAGCTGTATCCACAGCCCATGACAAAGAGCTCCTCTTTCTCAATTTCCTCATTCGGTGGCAGTGCCTTGTCTTATTAGAAGCCCAATGCCTGGTGTTGTGGTATGCATTTGATTTACTGCATCAGACTCTAGTCAGAAAACACTCACTACTCCAGGAAGACTTCTTATTTGAGCAGCATCACTGTAATGTCACTCAAGTGGCTGTTTCATGAGCAGCATCTTCCAGCTTTCTCTGTCATCCCTGCCTGGTCTTGAGTCATACGGTGCTTCATAACCAAGGAAATAGCACTCTCTCTCCTTCATGGGGCAGATGTGTCCAGAGGGCTTGGGGCTGATGGTATGACTCTCACATTAGATGGTGCCAGCATCATTACTAGAGAAGCTGGGCACTGACATTAGTCCCTGAGAATTACTTTAAATGCCTCTCTTCCAGTTTAGTTCGAGATACCCTCAAATCTACTCAGGAAGAACAGCATGATCATCTATTTCTGAAACCAGGGAAGCCTTATAGGCAAGAGGAAATCTGAAGTCAGCACCTGACCATGAGTAGGAAAATTGACATGCCAATTGGGACAATGTCCCCAGAGTCTGTCCATGTCAAGGGGGTTGGGATTCTAGCCATGCTTGCCTATTGTCTTCAATGAGGAGATACAGGACAATAAAAAGCACAAGCTGATGGGTCTGAGATCAATGCATGGCTCCACCACTTAGAAGGGGTGTGGCCTTGCACAAGCCTTAGACACACCACACTTCAGATGGCAATGGTGATATGGACTATAAAGAGTTGTTGTCAAGGTTCTGTGAGTCTTCAATGAACCTGCTCAAATGTACCTTCAGGGACTGTGATTTCCCTTCCCAAGGCTTAGTTGGGCCTCTAATAAAGCAAGTCTTTCTGACGCACGAGAGATTAGACCAAGAGAGAGTCCAGTGTTCAGATGGCAGGGACTCTGAGTTCCCCTGTTATACATCTGACATCATATAGTGCTGACTACAGAGGAGGCAGCAACCAGGACAGTTACCTTCATGGCATAGTAGAGTCTCTCTGCAAAGTAGCTGTGGACGTTCCGGGTGCATTTCACTGGCAAACAGGAAAACTCTATTAATGTTAGGAGGGTGCAGGCTGTGTGGCATACACTTGTATTTGTTTATGTGTTCCTGTGGGCGTTGAGGGTTAGTATTGTGTAAGGGTTGGCATGTTTCTTTGTGTGCCACCTAGCTCCAAAACAAAGGCTTTGTGTGAGGCAGAGAGTAGGGCAAGGGCAGAGCCTAGGGGAGTGGGCACAGCTCCAAAAGCCCAGAACAGCCAGGGAAAAGGGTGAGATGTGAATGCACTGGGCACCTGTGGGGCTCATCTGAAGTCACCAAGTCAGGTCTGCTAGAGGACGTTGCTAAGCTGTCACATCCAGGAAGCATCTTCTTTAAGAATTTGGCTACTCAACTGCACATAGATTGCCACAGAACAATGGCTATGGGTCTCAGAGTACCCTGTGAGTGGGAACCCACATCTTGAATTTTCATGTAACCAAAGAAGCTTAGCTTTAAGGACTAAGGCACCAGAAATTCCTGGTCTGGAGTGTGGACCCCAAATTTTCTTCTCCATAGATGTATCTTTCCTGGACTGTAGCATCTGCATTGGGAGATGGTATTAACCCAAGGCTGGGCACATGGGCTTTGTGGGAGGTAGGAATGTGTATAAAGTCTTTCTTGATACTGTATGACTTTGTTACTCAACCTCTGACACACTTGTGACATGAGAGTGACTGAGGCTTTAAGAAGAGAAGGACCAAGAACTGCCCATCACAGTGGGGCCCTTCCTGCACACCTTTGCCGTTTAGGAGGCATTATTATTTAGGGTTGATGGGTAGAGTTCTAGGTGACAGCAGAGGGAGTGTCTAGCTTTTGCAACATAGAATAAACTGATAAACTGAATAATCTTTACCACAGTCATCAAAGCTGGCCAGGACCCCTCAGATGTTAATAGCCACTGGAGACATAGGGATAGAGGGAGGAGGCCTTGGTTACTGGCCTCCACACAGAGGCAAGCCTGGGGTAGAGGTAAGTGCCTGGCCTTGAAGCCCTCATCTCAGCTCCATTATGTAAGGTGGTATAGGGGTAGTCCTTCTGCCTGGCTCTAGTGTCTGCTCGACTGCGAGTCTTCCCATACGGTTTCAACTTTATACCCAAGACATGCTATGGACAGGTTACTGTACATGCATCCGGTCTTCTGCTGTGGGAAAAGGTTTCTAAGTTCTTCTTGGTTTGGACTCAAATTATACACTATCATTTCTTCAGTTAGCAACTAAGGTCGGGGCTTGTACCTGGATTAGGCCCCAAAAGGAAGCTTTGAACAGGGCTACAGAAGCAGAAGCAGAATGCTCTCTGAGTAGTGTCTGGGGTTAGGCCTGGGCCCTGGGCCTGGAGTCACTGAGGTAACACTCATGTGTACACAGACACACACAGACACACAGACACACAGACACACAGACACACACACACACACACACACACACACACACACACACACACACACACAGGGGATTGAATAGACAACACCAAGAATAGTTCCTGGCAGGCTACACTGAGACTTTTGAGGTGTTGTCCCAGGGATGTGGGCTGAAAGGTATGGGTTTAGAGCATTGGGAGTTGAGGACGCTCTTTGAATTACAGAGATCCAGTCATCTGCTGCCACTTTCCTGGGCTGTGGATACAAATGTGCTGAGAGCCAAGCCCCTTTCTTACCCACAGTGAGCATGGCCTCCTCCAGCGAACCATGGGTCTCACTCTTGATGCTATCTTCAATGCACTTGTTGGCAATTTTTTCATATTCCTCGAACACTATGGAGAGAAGCATCCACGTAAGGGATACATAGATTACGCGCTGCACCTGAGTGCAGTATGAGCACATCTCTGCCTCCATCTTGGCACATGGGGAAGAGTCAAGGTCTCCATGGCTCTCTCCCCAAGTCTAAGCTGCTTAAGACTATACATATCAGACCTTCCACACAAAGGCAGAGGCCACGTGGCTAGGGCAGCCACGCACCGCTGTGTGTCTCACTTCTGCCCTGTACCTCTCATCAGGTGAGTGGCACTGCGTGTGCACAGGATAGTGATGAACTTCATCTCGTCGGTCCCCATAATCTTCTCACCCGCTTCATGCAGGGCCTAGAATTGGGACAGGAGGAGGTGGAGGTGAGAGAGAATTCTAGCCTACCATCAGTGAGCCCAACATGGTGGCTCACTGTCCTGAACTCCTGTTCCTCTAATAGTGTTGGCTCTCCTCTGTCCTGGGCCATCAGCTACTTTAGAAAATTCTCCTTCCCCCATTGTCTCTGGGAGCACTGAGTAACAAGAACTCTACCAATAGATACACAGAGATGTGCACATGAGCAAGCTCTGGGCTCAGGGAGGCTCGCTCTGCCTGACAGCCTTAGATCCTCCCTTCCCAGCTTCTCCATTTTTCCTTTTCTTCCATTGAGTTTCCCAGGTATCCTGCTTTCCTTCTTAGTCAACACATGGTGGAGGCTGCAGAGACGGGTCTATATTAAAGAAAGCTCTCCTTGGCAAAGGGGACCATAAAGCTCAGAGTTCCGGTGGTAAGGTCAAGGTACCGTTTTACCTGTGCATCTTGGAGGACCAGTCCTGGATCCACAAAGCCACTCACATCATCTCTGCTGCCCTAGGATCAGAGAAAATCACTCTGTAAGGCAGGTCAGGACTCAGAACACTGGGCTGAGGGGACAGTGGGGTATAGAGGGCAGGTAGGAAAAGGCTATTGCTTCTGGTCCATGAGACCTGAAAGCCAGCCATCCTCACCATGCCTCACTGTTGGCATTTGTACCACGAAAGTAGATGAGCTACTTCATTGGAATGGTGGATTCAGCGAGCCACACTAGTGAGCAGAGCCCACTAGGATAAGGAAAGAGAGGCATGAGGCTTTCAGGGAGGACCCTCCTTTTGTGCTGAGACACAGATGGCGCTCCCAGATGGCTGGGTTTCCCCATAGCCCAGCCCTCACTGGGAGTCACGATCAAGGGCTGTGCTGGGATGGCTCTCTTTGGATTTCTAAGCCACAGAGTTCTGGAATCTGGATTGCGTTACCTGCAGGAGACACACCAGAATCCGCTCCAGATAGCCACTCGTGTCTCCTTGGATGTCTTCTTCCAGGGTAGATCCATAGTCTGCAGAAAAACAGAACCAGAGGTAATGGACAGTGAGTGACCCAGGGCCTGTCAGGGTCCACTTCCTTCCTCCAGACCTGCTTCCCACACTTCTCCCCATGGGCGGACAAGTTCTTGGTACAGAAGGTGTACACCCCATTTAGATGTCCAAGTTGGCAGACATCTATCTAGGTAATCATTCAGATGTTGACATAAATGTGCAAGCAAGCTAGAGAGAGAGAAATAGATCAGGCCAGAGAGCCAGACCAGAGCCTGCAGATTGAGACTATTTTATTGCCAAGTTGAGCAAAGCCAGAGCCTTTAGACTCCCTTGGCCAGAAGCACAGCATGGAGGACTGGCTGGCCTTTGCTTGCCTGGAAGGCTATGCACTGTATAGGAGAGTTGGCCAGTGGGGCTCCCCTAGCATAATGGGGCCCTGGCAGATGACCCTCTCTAGTGTTCTGGGTCAACCCATGTACAGCCAACAAGTACTCTTGTCCACTGCTGCCTCCGTTCCCCAGCACTGCCACAGCATTAAGGGACATGAGCTTATCTGGGCACACATCACTCTCCCCATGTCTGAGCCATGCTCAGTCACTGTTGGGCACAGGATTTGGCACCCGTGGGCACTTGGACTTATCTCAGAAGACCTTCCAAAGGCTCCTTTCCACTCTGGCTGAGTTCCCTTGGGAACTGCCTGACTCCTTTTCCCTATCAGGTTGCCAAAACGTAGGCCATGTCTAGGTTTCCACCCCACCATCTTTGCAACCCCTTACCTTCCTCATATGCCTTCATTATCTCTCTCAGCTGGTTCTTGGTCCGAGAAGCCAGGATCTCAATGATGACTCCTTCTTTGGTTCCTAAACCCTGGGGACAGAGACCTCTGTGTTCTGGAGTGCTCTGCCCTTGGTCTCCTGCTCCACCTGTGCTATCTTCTAAGAAGCTATGGCCACTGCCTCTTCTGCCCTCTTCTGTTGGAGGGTGATATTGAATCCCCGCCATTGTTTCTTAGGACAGCTAAGCTACCTCAGCTCTCCTTCCTTAGCTGGGTGGTCTCACCTAGGTGGCTCCACCTTCCCACCCTTAAGCACTGTCATCCGTTAGTGAGGATAATGAGGCAAGCCTACCCTGAAGGTGGCCTTAGAGGTCACAGCTGTAAAATGCCTGGCATAGATTGTACTGAGTATCCTTTTAGTGGGCATGTTGTGGCTTCTGGGTCTCCAGTACCACCTAATCTGTGAGAGTAACAGGAATGATGAAGCAAAGGATGGCCAAGGGGCAGTGCTCGGATTTTCGATTCCCCTGCACTCCTGCTGGTCCAACCCTATTCTAAGAAGTACTGATCTAGACCTTCATTGTGACTGGTCAGCCCCACTGCTGGGTGGCTGTTGGAGCAGGTTGCAAGCTCATTAGGTCAGTCGGGCCCAGGTGGCCATTCTGATTTATGGCAAAATGGAGTACCTTCATGGCATCGTGCAGCTCCTTGGCTTCGTAGCTGTATGGCGGGTACATGAGGGCCACGATGAGTCTCTCAAATTTGCCACTCAGCTCTGACTTTAAGGTCTCAGTGAGGTCCTAAGACAGGCAGAAAGAAAGGTTGAGATGACTTATCTTCTAAGCCCACTGCAGTGCAGGCAGCCGGTGAAGGTTGGCCTGAGGACTCTTTCTTCCTTCCCACATGGACTCTGTCCTGTTGGTGTGATGACACAGACATGTGACAGCTCAGCACACAGTCCAGTACTGGGCACATTCTAAACTCAGGAAAATAGGATTGCCATTGCTTTCGGGACTGCAAGCTCAGAGGGTGGCAGCACCATGCTTACCTTATTACATGATTCAGTGAGGAGAGGGAAAGAGGGGGTTGGAGAGAGAGGAGGAAGAGAGAGAAGGAAAGAGATTCCAAGATTCTGTCTCAACCTGACTCTTCCTGAGGGCACACACAACTACAAGAAGCCACTAGGTCACACCCAGCTGATTTGTACAGGGCTGTCAGACTGTCACTTAAGAGCTCTGGAGTCTTAGGAAATTACCCAACCTCTCTGATGTTGAACTCGGAGGATAATGTGTAGCTTGGAGGGGAAACGAGTTACATATGGCTTCACTTGGGGACACTAAACTTCATCATTGATGCTTTTGTGTTAAATCTGTGAGCAAATGGGGAGACTCCAGGCACCCACATGCCTATGCACAAACCTCTGGCATTCACTGTGCGCCTCCGAACTCCGGGTTCTGTGCTAAGGGCTGGGAGCAGCCAAAGTGCCCCTAGAGTATCCAGAGGCAGGAGAGGAACACACAAGTAACTCGCCTGTGAGAAGCGTGTGTCTGTGCTGTGAAACAGAAGTGAGCCAGGTGTTGCCAGGGAGCAGGGAAGTGAAAGGTCAGTTCAAGTAGTGGCACAGCAAAGCTGGAGAGAGAACAGGGAAGAAATGGGGCTAGACCGTGCAACGCTAATGCCACACTGGGGCTTGGGAGCTATAAATGGCTCTTGCAGAAAAAAAACAAAAAACAAAAAACAAAAAACAGAACAGCCAGGGAAACTTGACCACAAATGAATGGAAGTATTGTTTTAATGCAATATGCCCTATGCACACATTTCCATCCTGGGAGGAACTGTCCGGTCTTTGGCCCCCAACCTGCTTACCTTTCCAAACTGAGCCTTGAAGGACTTGGCAATCTGCTGCCTCTGCACATTGCTCCTCTTGGTGAGCACGTCTATGATGGCCTGCTCATTGGTTCCTGTAGGAGTGTACAGTATGAGAATCCCTTCTACCTCTGGGGGGTGAGGCGGGCATCAGAAAAGACTGAAGGGGGGCGAGCTGCAAATGTCCAATTTCCATGGTGTAAAGAAGACATCCAGGTAGTGAACCTCTTGGTTCCCCATCTCCAACTTACATAGTGTTGGGTATGGCTCAGGCTTGACTTCATAGCATAGCAACCAAGGGCAGGGAGCTTTGGACAACAACTGTGGATCTTTGAAGCATGCCCAAGGGAGATATCTTAAGTCTTTCCCTTGTGTTGGTCACATTAGAGGAATATCATAGAGAAGTCTAGACCATTGGGTCTGAGAGTCTCCCTTGTATGTCATAGACAAGAAGGCTCATTTCCTGGAGCCTGCATTTGTTCATATTAGAAGTGGGGATAACAGTAAAGTTTTCATGGAAACAGTGGGTGTGAGGATGTGGTCTAGGCCACTCTAGGCACGGCAGTTCTCTTTAGTGTCCTGACTCACTGGGCAGAGCCAGCTGAGAGGTGACTCCTACCTGGAGTGAGACCAAATTCTAGGGTAAACCGGTCCCTTCCCACCCACGCTCCTGTGAGGTGTGGGAAGCAGCTGGCTGTCTGGTCAGCTAGCGTGGGGGAGAGGACAAGCTCAGGATCCATGTGGCTGATTGCCCTGGCCTCAACACCACACCTAAACTCCCATCCCATGCCCACAGTGGGCCTGGTGCCAATCCATCTTCCTCTGATGGATTGGGAAGTGTGTGTTTATGAAGCAGAAAGGAACCATCGAGTCCAGAGTCCTGGCAGCCATTTTACAAGTGAGAGACTTCAGACTGATGATGGCCTTCCCTGTCATTGTCACTTGGGAAGGAACAGTCACCCACCTCAGAGCCGGTGTGTAACTAAGTCACTCAGTAAAATGGGGGCCCCGTCTATGCCTGACTGTCCTTGGCATCCACTTTCTGAGGATGTGGGATGTGAAGCCCCAGCGGCCAGGCCATGGGTGGTAACTCACCAATCCCCTTCATGGCTTTGTAGAGGGTCTCTGCATCAGGGTCTGGGTTGAAGTGAGAACTACCCTTCACACTGACGCCCTCCTGTTCAACCTGCAAGATAAACAGGCCTGCTCATGCTGGAAAATACAGGAAAGGTAGGGGAACCTCCTGGCTTACCATGTAGTCCACTTTGTTAAGCTAAGGACTTCCCCTGGGCTCTGAGACCAGATGGAGCCTTGCAGGGTGTGACTGGGTACTCCAACTAATAGACTGGTGCAACTGGGACCAGAGCTTATAAAAGGAAATTACCTATTGGCTGAGGGCAGATAGCCGACTGGTCACACAGTTCTCATCAGCACCGTGTACAGCAGGATGGGTGGAAATAAACTCACAAGGAGTGGCTCTGTGTCTAGATGTGGCATCTGGATTTTTTTTTTTTTTTTGCTTGTGAGGAAGGCTCTAAGTCTATTCTAGTCTTTCCCATGGTGAGGGTGAGGTATGGATATTTCAGAGGACCAGGAGACACGCTGAGCATCCCCAAAGCTCAGGTGGTTTGCAAGACCATGGGATCATATTGGGCAGAGGGTTAAGTTTAGAGAGAACTACAGGATGTTCTATGGATTATGGAATAAACTTGATAACCAAAGTACCCAGACCCTCGTCTTACAAGCTTCCAATCCAGGGCCAGTGCAAAGGCCACTTACCTGTGTGCTCTGCATAATTTATCAGATGCTTAGGGTGCAGGACCCTGTGTGTTTTAGGGGGAGGGGTGGTGAAGAGTGGAGGGAATTAGGAGTAGGGTTGAGTGGGTGAGACCTGGGTCCCTCAGATGGAGAGTTTAGTCAAACCCCTCTGGTCGTTCACCCACTTGCTCACACAGCTCTTCTGTTGTCCCCCATTCACCCACCTGCTTTCCACCTCACACGTTCGCTCAACCATTCACCAATGCTCTACCCAGGCTGCATTGTCCTTACACCCACCTGCCTGCCCTTCGCCTTTGTCCTGCTTCCTTCTTTCCGTCTCCTCTCCTCCCCCGTTTGCCTCCTTTTCTCTTAGTTTCCTTTCAAGTATCCTCCACCTACCTTTCCTTTTCTCCCTACACTGATTGTCTATCCATCCTCCCCCTCAAGCCTCAGGTTAGACCCTGAAAATACACAACAGGTCCCCACCTCCATAAGGGTCCTGCTTCTGAGAAAGGAACAAGGCATCTTTCTGTGTCCTTTGGTTGATTTTCACGTGTCCAGAAATAGAGTTTCCCTTCACATTTATTGCACCGTATTTTATAACAGGAACTGTTAGAAATAATTCCTAGGGAAAGTTTCTCCAGTGAGCCAAATGCTGACACACACACACACACACACACACACACACTCCTTGCTTCTGAGGTCACGCACTGCTACTACTAGAAGTCTACTTGAGCATTCTCTGTAAAGTGCATTAAACATGTTGCTCAGCCTGCCACCTTCTCCAGCAGTCGTATTAGGAGCCTGGGCTTGGTGGCTTGGCTAGTAAGCTGGCACTTCACCCACAGCCTGGTTCACAACCTAAGCTCTGTCTACCTCTCCCACTCTTCAGATGATTCACACTTTTCCAGACACTGGGTTTTATTGGAATGTTTCACTGCAGAGAGCCTCACCCCTAGACATGTGGGTTTTCTGAGGGGTGTGGGGTGGGCAGTGTTTAAGTTCTCACTTCCTAGTTTCTCTGCCTAATCCGAAGAAGTGTCAGAAGCTTAGTCATTGAGGAGTGTCCCCCATACCATTCAGGGACCTGTATTTGTCAGCAGCTCCAGGGGTGGCTCAGATATCACCACACTGAGAAGCCTGTCTCTCTTCCCTTGCTAAAGTTCTATAGAAAGAGATCGGCGTTCTGGGTGCCAAGGATGGGACACTGCCTAGGGTGGAGATTAGGAGGCATCTATCCCAGCTTCCATGTCAGCCTCAGGCTTCTGATGGAGCTACCCTGAGGCCAGTGAGTCCAGACCATCACACTCCCAGGAAAAAGGCAATGCAGGCAGTCCTGGATGCTGTGTCTAGAACACCATCTGTCATGGGCATGCAGGATCTGGCATACTTTTGTCTGATCTCTTCACTGGCTAACTCCTCAAGAAGGCCACAAAGGGAGAACCTGTTTTGAAGATAGGCACTCTCTGTCACACTTTTGACCTCTCCAGTTCTGTATTTAATCCAACTTTGTACTCAGGGGACATTTGGTCCTCACTGGCAGCCTGGACAGATACAGAGGCCTTGCTGCCCTGAGTCTGCTCTCCCAAGGGTCAGAGATCCTGGATGACTGAGTGCATCTGGACCCAGGCTGCCCAGACCTAAACCCTTACTAGTGTGGCAGCTGTGGTACTGGAGTCTCCATTTCCTCCCTTGTGTGTAAAGCCAACCATCCTACAGACTTGCTGTGAGGTTCCAGTGACAGTGGTGAGAGATGCCGACAGGAGTGTCCCCATCCATACAGAAGGTTCTGAGAGTACCAACATCATCTTGCCAATCCAATCAGGTCTCCAAGAGGATGGCCCCTGCCCCTGCCCTATGGAGTGCAGGGCCTAGAATCAGGCTATTTTGGCCAGCATCTGACTGTAGGAACTGCCCAACACTCAGATCCCTGCTGTGCGCACCTGCACAAGGCATATTGCTAGCAGCTGCTGTGAAACTATATACAGCTACTGCTCAGGCTGTTTTCCTCTGAGGGTCAAGATGATAGCTCATCTCTTCCTGCCTTCTATTCTGTCCTATCTGTCCAGAGACCCCCGGGCATCTACACCTACAGCTTCTCTCTGGGTGGTATCACAGCAACAAAGATTTTCCTGAAGCTGGGCCAACTTGGATCTTCTGCCTATAAGGAGCCCAGGGGTTGTGCAGAGACTTTGGACTTTCTCTAGTCTAAGCTGTCCGAGGGACCTGAGCAAGCTACCTGGTGTCCCAGAACCTCAGCTTTTCCCTCTGAGCGTGCTCCAGCTGGGACGAGGAAGGTGCATAGCACATGTAGCCTTCATTCAAGTCCCTTGATGTTCCTTCCGTCCGGGATCCTTCTCCAGACCTAGATCCAACCCATCTGAACATTCAAATGCTCAAACAGGGCAATGTTTTCCAGAGTCAACCTCCTGGGCCCCCGAGCGCCTTTCACACACTGCTACTTCTGCAAGGAACAGCCTGCTAGAGTCTCTCCAAGCACAAACTCCCGCATTGCACACATCCACAGAGGCACTAAAGTGGCTTTTCCCTTACAGAAGTCTCCCTCTGGACTCTCAAATCCTTTAGCTTTCTCTTTGCAGTTAAAAAAAAATTTTTTTTTTTAAAAAAATGTTCTTGTTTTATTTTTAACTGTCTTACCTTTCAAACCTTAACTTTTCTAGGCATGGATAGGGTTTTCCTCCCAGTTTCCTCACCGGGACTTGGCCTAGCAGGTTCAGCCTTTACTTTTTCGGTGTCCTCCACACTCCCAACAAGGACTAGGGACCCATCTCCCCAGACCATTTCAACTTACCCAGGCTTTCCACCAGGCCATTCTGTCTGCTGCTTTTCCCAGGGAGATGAAGAAACACTAGTTGGCCTCTGCTCAGTGATGGACACAGCTACTGCCCGATAGTAGGTGTGGTTGTGTACACAGGTCCAGCCCCACCCAGCCCTCCCTCCCTCCCTCCACCTCAGGCTCCACTTGGCTCTGGGCCCCTCCTGTGACTCCCAGACCCCACCCAGACACTGCCCGGGCCTGCCCTGAGAATGTTTGGGCTGTGGTTGTCACATAGCTTGGAAACTCTGAGGTAGCGTTTGAAAGTAAACATGGCTGTAGTTTCTTGAGGTTGGCTAGACCTCAATCACAGAGAGAAGGAACCCACAGCACACAGCCCTTCTGCTTACTGCCATCTTTGCATACTTAGCAGCACAAAGAGTTCAGCAAAGGACACAGAAACAGCCACCCCTATTCCCTGGGGTGCACTGTGTCTAAATCCCTCTTTAACCATCTTGTAACGCTGGGCCCTTGGGTCATGGTCACAGTCTTAGGAAGCAGGTATGAGTTCCTGTGCTAGAGGGAACCGTTCGCAAGTACCTAGATAATTTGCTTAAATGACAGTTGTTGTGACAACAGAGTGACTGTGCACCAACTCTCATGGGGTGAGAGACTGCTGCCTCCCACGGGGAAGGGCGGGGTAGGAGATGCTAGTTGCCAAGGGGCAGGAGTACTATTCCCAACCAGCTTCCAAGAAGCTCGATTTTGGGAATTTCCTACTTTTCTTCAACTGTCCCTCAGCACAGCTCTTCTTATAGGACCCCTTAACTAAGCTAGCTCCTAGCTAGCTACCTTTCAGTGTGAGGCTGCTGCCTCTGGGAGCATCACCCAGGCTCCTAAAGCTCTCAGCCCTCATGGTGACTTTTAAATCCAAGGAAACCTTGCAGAATGTTTCTTTTTCTTTCTGAAGGGTCAGGTTTTAATGTCCCAGTCTTCAGCTGCAGCCAGTCCTGACAGCCTTGCTTCATCAGGGCCTTCTGTACTGGCTGCCTCAGGCACCAATTCCATGTCCAGTCCAGTTTTAACTAGTCCATGTAGAGGCCTATAGCACAAGCCCAGAGCAAGCTGGAAGCCAACATTGCCCCCATACCAGCGGCAGGACCTGCAACCCACAATTTCCTGGGTCCCCAGCAGTCTACACACGAGGCTCAACCCTACCCCACGCACAGGCCACCCAGCAAGAAGAAGCCATAGGCAGCTTCCTGGTCCATGTCACTCTGCATGATGCCAGGAGTCCATTTCAGAACCAGGAGAGGAAGCTGTCTCATGTGCCCTGCAGAGGAGTCAAGTGTCTCACGATCCAGCTCAGACCCCACTTCGGGGCCACTGAGGTTGCAGAACAGTCTTTTAAGAATGGTCCCGTGATGTGAAATGTTCAAAGTTCCCACCCCTGGCTCTGGTGTTCTTTGTTCTACAAACAGAGTTGTCATCTCTTTCTTGTGGCATAGGCAGGGATGGGTAGGGATGGATCTGGGCTGGCAAGCAGAGAGGAGGAAGGTAGCCATGCCCTGGGAAGGCAGCTACTGAGCAGAGCTGCAGGGAACCTGGAGAGCCATTGAGCAACAGTGCAGTACAATGCAGCAAAAGGAAGACGGTCCCAGCTGCCTCTGCACAAAGTGATGGCGGACACATTCCAGGACTTCAGAAGCTTGGATTCCCCTGCATTTTTAGGTTGGTGCACACCCATGCTTGTTTGTATGGAGATGTCCATACAGGGACATAAATGTGAGTTTCTAGAGCCAGTGATTCTGGAACCGGAAGGGTCTAGCCCAAGTCAGGCAGTAAGTACAGGTGACTGAGATGGGTCCCCTGAAGGAGCAGCAATGTTGGGGCCCTTGGATAGCCCAGGAAAAGGGCCAGCCTCTGCAGGGATTCTGGGCTAAACCATCCCATCTATGTAGCTTCAGATAAGCTTCATGTCACCATGTGCCCCTGGCATGATACAGCACCCCCTTATCTACTGGATGTGTGCCCATATTCTTCCTTCACTGAGCAATGGAGACACACAGAACTTGAGATATTACACACATGGATGGGGTCCTCACAGAGGAATTCACTGTATCCTGTATTTCCTACCATTTAACTGACCCTAGGAGGGTCATGCAAACAAGAAAATGAGGCTGACAGAAATTTACTTAGGATTTGGGGGTGCTCAGCACCCAGGCCCTAATCCAACAGAGTTCTGTGGGTCCTCAGATCCTACTGTATGTGCCCCCTCCCTCCATCTCAAAGTTCAGAGCGATGCTAGACACTGAGTCGAGCTCACGGTGCAGCTGTGTGCCTCCAGCCCGGGGAAGGAGCACAAATATCGCTGAGCATCAGAGAGGAGAGCACAGGGTTCAGTTTGAACGGAGAGCAGGAAGTCTGTTTAGCCTGGGACCTGAGGTGCAAGGCTGTGCAGAGAAAAGGACTTTCCACCGCATCACGAAGTGCCACCAGAGCTAATAAAGTGGAAGGGCCCCAAGGAGGCCTTGGCATGGTGTTTGTGTACGGATAAAGCCTGCATGTGATGATGGGTCAGGACATGTGTGAGTACAGAGATGGAGCGAGTGCCCCTCAGCTCATTGTAATCCCCACAGACGTTAAGCTGAGGAAGGAGAGACACGCACAAACTTGTAGTTTGAAAGGGAGTGGCCTGTTGCAGTTGAAAATGACTGAGGAGTTGGGAGGAAACAGGCCGGTGGAGTTTGGGACTGGGTGAGGTTCACAGACTATCAAGGACTATCTGGGATGCTGGCCATACAGAACATGGTACAAACAAGAGTTCCACCCGGCTCTCCTCGCAGGTCCCACCCAACATGTGGGAAGCATGGTACAGTGTGTTCTCCCATGAGGGCCTGGTGAGTGCTCAAGGCACTTGGATGGGCTGACAAACTAAGTATGACTGTAGTTTAAATGAGATGAAGGAAGAGTTGGCCAAAGAGGGGTAAACATCAGAGGTTAGAATAGTCATGTGGTGTCAATGAAACCACCCAGCCCTAGTGTAAGTGACCCAGCATATTAGATTTGAGGGAACACCTATGTAGTCCCATACAGAGGCCCAGCAACGGCATCCGCAGCTGATTCTCTGCCTCTGCCCAGTTTGCCTTTTAGCATCCACCCACCGCAGGCCTTCTGGGGTCTAAACCCTCTGGGTCTCCCCATCATAGCAGGCTGTGCCATGGATTTTTCCCCTGTTTGCTCTGCCCAGAAAGGCAGTACACCCAGCTTGTGGGTTTGTGTGTTCTGCCCCAGCATCTTCCTGTCACCTTTGACCACTGAGGGTGGAGAGCTGCCACACACTGCTGCTTCTCATCTGGTCCTCAGATGCCACTGTCTCCTACAGCCAAAGTCAATTTTCGGGGCCTCACCCTGGAGAGTCAACACTCTTTTCAGCTCCATCCCAGCCACGTTAAGTTTCCAAGTCCATTTGCTTTCAAAAGTGTTACTTTCACCCTTTTTCAAACGCTGCTTTTTCCAGACTGTTCTATTTTTCTCTCCATTCTTGGCTTCTCATCTCATTATTTTAAAACACATCTTAGATATTGTTTATTGGAGCAAGCATAATTCTGTAATCAGCAGCATACATAGCTGTAAGAAGGAAAAAATATGAACACCATACTCACATTAGACTGGCACTAGATTTTAATCTTCTTTCTTGTATCTTGTTTCTTTGTTTTGGTTTTATGAGACAGGGTTTCTCTGTGTAGCCCTGGCTGTCCTGGAACTCACTCTGTAGACCAGGCTGGCCTTGAACTCAGAAATCTGCCTGCCTCTGCCTCCCAAGTGCTGGGATTAAAGGGGTGCGTCACCACTCCCGGCTGTATCTTGTTTCTTGACTCTCCTTGTTTAGATACTGAAGATTTTCTCTCTCCTGGATCCTCTTCTGCAAGAAAAATTTCCCATAGGCCCTAGCACTATGGGTGGGTAAGGGGACTCTAGAGGTGGCTTTGCTGAAACCTGTCAAACTCTATCAGCTGCAATGGGCTGCAATTTGTTTTTATAAATCTCACTTCAGGTTCAGAGCAGTGAAGTCCCATAGTTTATAGGACAGGAGGCCTTCTGAGGTGTGTTCTGGGTACAGATGAGGTTTTTGGTGTTGTTTTAGGAAGTTGGGATTGGGGTAGGGTCAGCCTTCCCTAGCTCTGGCTTGTAGGGATGAAGATTCTAATGTTAAAGTCTGGCATTTCATCCTTTTTATGCAAAATCCCTGTTCTTTTGTATTTTTAGTTTGTAAGACAGGGTCTCTCTACAACCTGATTGGCCCGGAACTCAGTCTGTAGACTAGGCTGGCCAGGAACTCACAGAGATCCTGCTGCCCCCGCCTCCTGAGTGCTGGAATCAAAGGTGTGCACCACCACTCATGGCCTGGCCCTAGTTCTCTAAGCAATCATCCAATAATTTGGCTTCAAGTTTCTTTGATTATAATATCCCTTACAAATTTTCTGACACTTGGGAAATTGATCTCTTGCTTTTAGCTGAATTCTGCATTGGTGAGTTGTGCTAAGCATTGGGGCTTTGGCTAAGTTGGCAAACGTCAGCCCATGTGAGCAGTTGGTAGACAGGCATCTGTGGTGTTTGCTTTCCACTGGTAGCCTTCAAGTAGCCCAGGACAGGCACAGAAAAGGCAAACAATTGCCTCCATCCACCTGCATCTGCAGCTCTAACCTGATCATGAACACAAGAAAAGGAGCCAAAGATAGGTGTGGTGGCTCAGACCTATAATAAGCTCATCTCTTGGGCCACTAAGGTTATCATGGGATTGGGGTAGCTTGGGTTATATAGTGAGTCCAGGTTAACCTAGGCTATAGAATGAGACTGTTTTAAAATAAGATGGGGTAGGTATCTTGTGTGTGTGTGTGTATGTGTGTGTGTGTGTGAAACTAGAGACATTTAGCTTGTTGGAATAAGAGTAGGCCATGAGCCTGGCTCAGGGGTGCTACTGGAAAGAAAATGAAGGTGTGATTGAATTGAAGGTTAAAATAGAATTATGGGATGGGAGTATCTATTTGTACAAATTGGAAGGTTTCATGGAGCGGATAAAAGGATATCTGAGCTGTATATTTAGCAGATGGCCAGGTTCAAGCTCTGGCTGAGGGAGGGGGAGGAAGATAACACAAGGGATGCTTCAAAACCACCACGCCTGCTGGAGTACCGTAGGTGTTGTGGTACCCTGACTACCACCCTGTGATGTCTCCGGGAATGAGTAAAAAGATACTGGGGGAAAGGGAGGGCCAGGCTTCATGATGGGCACTTATTGCGGAGAATCCAGAACTCCAATTAGTCAGCCCTTTACAGTGGAGCTGGCTCAGGGCTGATGGGCCCCAGCGCCTCTCTGATGTTCAGGACAGGAAGTTGCTCTTTGGTTGGGGGCTGTGTGGTTTGGGGACTTAGGGTGATGCAGGGTGCTGCTTCTAGGCGTGCTGTCAGACTCTTGGCGCTTTCAAGAAACATCTGCAGAAAGAGAAATGTAGTTCTAACCATGAGAAATGGACAACGTCCACTAAATGATGAGGCAAAGGCCTGCGTTGTGTCTGGCCTACCCAGCGGAACTTGGAGAGTGGTTTAGTGAACAAATGTAAGCGTTGGGCGCCACCTTGTGGAATAGTGTAGTACTAGCACCAGCTCCTTCACCCTCATTCCCCAGACCTCAGGATGACGACCTAGGCACAGAAAGCAGAATGTGGGAGGTCACCAAGGCAGAATGACCCTAAGCAGGGGTGTGGTGTATACAGGAGATACTCTCAGTCCCCTCTATCCCATGGTCATAACTTCTACAGATGTTCTACAGACGTGGCCTGTGAGCCCTGGTCTCCTTCGTACCTGGCAAGTCCCACTAGATCAAGTCCCACTAGATCCATAGCTCTCTGGGTTCCATTCCTGAGAGGCTCAACTCACCCCCAGACAATGGGAAAACAGGGAAGAAGCAGGAATTTTAGTCACAAGGAATTACTTCTCTGGATTTGGGACCCCTGAGTTAAATCCAGGCTCCTGAGCCGAACCTTGCTTGGTCTTCTACCCTTGGTGCCTGTCATGCCCAAACTACCACCGGGATGCTGAGCCCAGAGTCACTACTCCCTCCTTTGTCCAAGGAGACGATATGTCTCCTTGACAACCTTGCAACCTGGCCTGAGATGCTTGGTGTTGGTCTGAGGTGCTCGGTCAAGGCGGCTCAGGAAAACCAGTGCAGCAATAACGCTGTTGAGAACTCAGACCCACCTTTATTTTTTTTAATTGAAAAAAGTCACATGATACATTTTATCATGTTTCCCCCCCCCCAGTTCTTACTAGACCCTCTTCCCCACCTACCCAACATCATATGCTTTTCTCTTTCCCTTTAAACAGACAAGCAAACAAACAAAACAAAACGCCAACACACACACACACACACACACACACACACACACACACACACACCCCAGAAATAAAAATAAACAAGCCAAAGGTCAATAAGATAAAAAAAAAACAAACAAACAAAGCAAAACGAGACAACATGTCTACAAAAATATCATTGAGTTTGTCTTGTATTTGCCAAGTAACCCCCCGTGTGTGGCTTGCACCAAAACGTGTTAATACACCTAGTGAGACTCCATTGGAGAAAAGTGATTTTTCCGTTTTCTGTTGACAGAGGGTATCCATCACAGATTGTGTCTTAGAGGTGGGAGCCTGTGTCCACTTCCCCCATCTGGCTGAACGTGTGCAGGCGCTGTGCATGCTACTACAGGCTCTGTGAGGTGAGCTCACACACAAGCCCCTGGTTCTTGAACATAAGGAATGGAACGTCTTCCTGCTGCCTGGGCCTGGCCCTAGGATGCACACAAGACCCCGTTTGTAGGCTGGAGGCATAAGGCAGGTGTGGGACTCTGTTGGGGAGGCCATGCTTGGGTGGGGACATGGTGATGGGTTCTCTTCCGCCAGCACAGCTCACAGCTTCCCAGGGATGTTGTGAAAGGTGGGTGGGAGAGAACAGGAAAGAAGTATGTGGTGTGACAGCCACTCATGGGGAGTCTGTTGGGTCTGGTTCCTCACCGTGGTGAAGAGCGCTTTGGGGACACCTGCTTAGTCTGTGGCCTCAAGACTAACCTCCGTTCCCGTGGGCATTCACCAGCTGACAAGGCGGGTACGCCCCTGCAGGCTGGGGGTGCATTCTGATGTGGCCTGGGGAGTGTTAGCAAGCTTGCAGTTCTACCTAAGAGATTCAGGAAAGAATTTTTCTTCTGGGGACCCTCCTCCTCCAGAGGGTTGTGGAAAAGTCTTATGGGTAAGGAGGCACCAGCCAGCTGTCCCATGGCTGCCGGCCGTATGTCACCCAGTGTCCAGCCTGCATGGATATTTCAGTTCAGGTAGTATAGTGGACTGGGTGTCTGGGCCTGGTCAGATTTAGCGACTCCATGATATTGGTTAAAATGTAGGTGACTTCTTTATAATACTCGACTTCTGCCTGCTTCTCCTTTTACCACTATTTTACCACTATTTTACCACTATTCAGAGACACTGCCACCTTTTAGGAGCTCCAGTGCTGAAAGATGGAGGGAGGTCACTCCAGGTCCATTGCTTTCACTGGGTCTGATCAACTTGGCACTTTAACAAACTACCATAGACTGTGTGGCTTACAAGCAATAGGCGTGTACTGTTCACAGCTCTGGAGGGGGAAGTCCAAGGTCAAGCTGGACAAATGTCTGCCACAGTCCTGTAGCTCTGCAGTGCCTCCAGTTGTGTTCTCATAGGGCAGATGGAGACTTAAGCCACAAATTCCACTAATAAGGTTCTGCTTTCACAACCCAGTGGCTCCCTGTGGCCTCACGCCACACTTGAGGATAGGGATTTACACACAGGTATTCTAGGGGATAGGACACAGGAAACTGGCTAGGTTTGTTGTTCCCTCTCTCCTCCCCAGGACAGACATTAGAATGTCTCCCTCTTTCTAACTCTATGAGCCAGGCATATTAGTGTTAGCACTTTCTTCTATACCCTAAGCGGATCCATTTCTGCTTCTCTGGGGAATCCCATCCAATAAACATGGCCGACAGCTGCTCACTTCTCCTAGGTTTAGAATGTGAAGTACAGAACAGAATGAAGGGATGGGAAAAAGGAAAAGGGACGGGGGAAAAGGAATGGGGGAAAAAAGGGAGGAGGAGGCAGAGAAAAGAGCAGAGAGGAGAAGAGGGAGGGAGGGGGAGAGAGGGGGAGGCTTTCAATGGATTACTTTATTTACCATCCAGACTTCTACACCCTGGGCCAGTCCTGGTGCAGAGACAAAGAGATGGAGCAAGGGCACCAGGACCTCTGTTTTGTGTGAGCAGGAGCTCCCGCTGACTGTGGGGGTGTGTGTGGCAGTGCCTGAGCTTGTAGCAGGACATCACACAGTCACTGCTAAAGGTGTGAGGGTCTCTCCTGGCTTCAAGGAGCCCAAATGGGGTCCAGGATGAGAGATTATGAAAAGCAATGGGAAGGAAGTTCTGAATGATACAGCCCAGGAAGAATCCTCTACCCTGGGGACAAGGACAAGCCTTGAGGAAGGGCATCCGATAAATCAAGGCCACCTCTTCCCTCTGGATGGTCTAGCTGTCTCGCCAGAAGTGACCAGCCTCAGGCTAAAGAGATGACTGAGAGGTTAAGAGCTCTGACTGCTCTTCCGCTGTTCAGTTCTCACCAACCACATGGTGGCTCATAGCCATCTATAATGAGATCTGATGCCCTCTTCTGGAATGCAGGCAGAACACTTTATACATAATCAATCAATCAATCAATCAATCAGTCAATCAATTTTTTAAAAAAGTAACCAGCCTCTGTTGCTAAGGGTGGGGGCCCACAGGGTAGTGACAGTCCTGGATTGCAGGTGGAAGTTCTGGTCACTAAGGCCCAAGCCAGACTGATGCGTTCCAACTAACTGTACCTGTCACAGTCTTGCTGCAGCACATGTCTTTGGCAAGAGGAGAGGGGTAGGGGCATCTGAGTTCACACCTTGCCATCAGGAACCTCTGTTCCAATTCGCCCTTACTCCTTTCATAGGTGGTGTTTGATGGACAGTAGAGAACAGCTGCCAGAAATGGGAGAGGACTGGAAGGTGAGAGAGGCTTATATCCTATCCAGGTAAAAGCTATGCAGCTAGAGCCGAGGCAGTTAAGGGCAGGACAAGACAGGGAAGTTGGGGGCGAGATAAGGAGCAGAAACCCCTTGAGTGAGTGCTTTGAAGGTCAAAGTTTTACAACGAAGAGAAAAAGCCTACATAAAACCATTCACACAACGTCAGGCATTCCAGTGTAGCTTTCATTTTGGAAGCATGGAGGGGGAGCATATCCATTATTACCCATGGATTCCATCAATACTATTTACAAGTCAAGGTGTGGCATATTTCCACCTGTATTCTCCTTAGAGAAAGTCAAGTCCAATGCCTGGGTATAATGGGGAGTATAGAAGGCTGCCATTTAATTAACTATCAAGATTTGGTACAACTGATAACCTATGTCATGACCTTTCTGGAGAGTCTTCAGAAGACCCTGGGGCCCCTTGTTAGGTCCTCATTCTGGTGTACCTGGTCCCTGTGGGATCACACAGCCACAGTGCATGTTCTGGGTGCCTGAACACTCTGCCCTGTTGAAGTCTGATTTAGAGGGCACACAGGTGAAGTTTGCCTGATCCAGTAAAGTTCAGAGGCTCTCCTGGGCATGGGAAGCCCCCGACATATCTGGAAAGAGAAGTCTTGCTTCCAGAAGGGGGTTTTATTTCCTCCCAGAACGCATTCAAAATTCAAGAATCTAAGAAATGGAAACCTGGAATGTGCAATCCAGATGAGAAAAATTCAAATACATTTGTCTTTGAAAAAAAACTTAGGGAAAGGGATTTAGGAGAGTATTTAAAGATTATCCCACAGAGACCTTTGTGGAAGATCCTATTTGTCCCAGCCTTTGCAGATAGACGAAGACAGACTGGTAGGAAGTGGGACCTTGGTCCTGGTACATACAACATGATCTTACCTCAGACTGTGAGCATCTCCCTAGGTGTGGGGGCTTGCTGATCAGCAGCAAACCAGAACTTTCTCTCCACAGTCTAAGACCTGCTACGTGTGTCCAATGCAATAAACAAAAACCTCTTAAACTTAGAACTTTGGTCCTTTAGAGATTGGGGGGAAAGGATAGGTGTGACAAAGGGATTCTAAAGATTGCCGGGTACGGGGAGGGAGCAGAGGCAGCATCCTGGCGGGAGATTTGGTATACCTGGCTTGGTATGGGGACTGTGGGGGTTTGAAAGTGTAGCACTCCTGATTGGGTGGTGAACACATCTTTGAGCACAGAGTCTGTGCAACTTGGAGACTTTCTTGGTTGGTTTGAAAGCGGATCTTTGGGCTGTAGTGTGACTGTGTGATGTTGAAATACTTCTCATTGGGTTGAAAGACAATCCTTGTGGGGTATGGTGGTTCTGCAAGGTGAAAACAATCCCGACTGGGACAAAGGCAGTGCTTTTGGCGGTAGGAGGCCTGTGAGCAGCTGGGTTTCATGACAGTGAAGCCGGGATATCCTCCCTGGAGGAAGGACAAAAAAAAAAATAATAATAAAGGTCACAGAGATGTCACTGGAATTGGGCCAGAAGGCTGAAGTTGTCTGACTTAAGGCAGTGAAGTCAGGACACATCAGGACTTAACTGACAGTGCCAGCCTTGTTGATGCTCCTTTGAATCAAATCAAATCATAATCAACATGGAGTTGCTTATGTCAAGTCTTAATATAATCCAAATCACAATAGGGAAAGCTGAGTATTTATGAAGGAGGAAATTTCATTTATGTAGACAAACTACCACAAAACACTGCTAGGACCACAAACACCATCAATGGAACAACCATAAAGACACCATCAATGGCTGCCTATACACAGCAACTCCATAGCAACCCATAACCCAGATGCCTAAAGATACATTGCTTTTTAAACCCCTTATACAGGTCTATAATCGTCTGTTCAAAGGTGAACTGGTGCTGTGGTTAACTTTGTTCTTGGCCCTTTAATATTCTTTTATGGTTCCTTGTGGACAAAGGTTACTGCCCCAAAGTAACTTGTGTGAACCTTCTAATTTTGTCTAAGTTTCCCTTTATTCTGTCTCTTTTTTATGTACACAGCTTGCTACAGGATGTGGGATCATCATTGCAGGGCCCCGAGACTCACGCGTAAATTATTATTTTCAGAAAAATTCTGATTGTTGATTAAGTTGGAATCAGTAAAGTCACCTTTGACTTGACTGTTTTAAATAAGTTGCCTTAAATAACCTGGCATCTGCCATCGGGCCATGAAAGATTTTTCTACAAGCTATTTTTAGTATTATCAAAACCGTCTTTCTGGTTTCTGTGAACTTAATGTGTTTGCAAAGACCTCAAAGGATCTCATGATTGTTTGTTTGTGGTGGATTCACTCTTGGCTCTCCAGGCCTAATTATTTTGCTTCCTCTGGATAGTTAAGAAATTCTTATTTCCATTTGATTTGTTTACATATGTCGGTAAATAGTTGGACTCTTTCCTATCTTGTTTATTTCTGAACTTCAAGAACAAATAACATTCTAAATGTTGGGCATTAAGTGGTTTCTTTAAGACCCACACAATATGAGTATTAATAAACATTTCATATATATCAACACTTTATACTATAAGATGTAGCATCCAAATGTTTCTATCCATCGCTCTGACACCATGAGACCTGGGACAGGGTCTCAACTGCTGTACCACTCATCGACCTTGCCATGCTGAGCCCCAAACTAAATGCCAGTGCCTCAGTTTCCCCAACTGTGAAGACAGCAGGACAGAGAAGGAGGCACACACACCATAAGAATCCTGGAGCCAGGGAGAAGGGTGCTGGTGTGGTCGGCTCCTGACCGTGGCTGTTGAAAGATTTCTTGACTTTGCAGGGTCTCTAGTTTCCTTCCAACAATAGAATTGTTGGTTTGGTTAATCATTAGCTTATGGGAAGTCCTTAGATCAGGTCTATTTAAATGGAAGTTGTAGTTTCTCTGAGGCATTTGTAAGGATAAAATAAGGGCCAGGCTCCAAGTAGCTCCAGCAGGGGTGAGCAAAATGACTTACGTCTACTACACAAATGCCCAGGTTTGCGTCCAACCTAAAACCTCTAAAGAGTTTCCTGGGTTATGATTTGTTGAGGCACAAATCATGGGAATTAACTGGAACAAGCAAGCAGCTAGGTGAGGTTCTAGGAAGCAGTCTCTCTAAACTCAAGGCCAGGCCATCACCGTGTGGATTTATTAACTTTCTGAGATCCGCTTCAAGTCGTGTGTGTGTGTGTGTGTGTGTGTGTGTGTGTGTGTGTGTGTGTGCGTGCGCGCGTGCGCCATTCCCAGCAAGGGAGAGGAGCTTAGAAACAGCTTTCCCCTGTTTCTAAGAGGGAAGGAGAGGCACCCTCTGCTCCACTGTGGACTTATCCCTATTGCTTTTGTTGTCTGCCAGAAAGAGGGTCTGGGTGAGGCTCTGCCTGAAGGGGCCTTCAGGAAGAGTGACATGCTCTGTAGTGGGAGATGGTGTGAGTGGGAACCCTAAGTGCTGACCCAACTCCTTCCTGCTAGACTGGGCTCTAGGCCCCAGTTAGGTCCCACTTAGGCGGTTCCCCCTTCCTCAGGCAGAAAACCAGTCAGATGAAACATCCCAGACTGCCTTCATGCAGGAAGCTGGTTGACCTTCCCAAATGAGCTGGGCAAGGGTTTGCTCTAGACCTGTCCTGCAGAAAGCTTTAGGCCCTGAAGCCCTGCTGAGTTCCTGCCCTAAACACCTTTATTTGTCCCCGTAGTGGGTGTAGCAGTTGACAGCTTACTTTGTGCCTTGAAGAACCACAGGTCCCAGCTGACACTTAGCTTTGTACTCTTCAGGGGACTTCAGGTTCTATTTAATTTATGTCACACTGCTTCCCTGAAGGAATCGAGAAGTCCCAGCTAACATTCAATACGTGGCTCACTTTAAATTGCAAACCATAAAGCTTAAAAGTGCCTTGGGGCTTCCCTCTGTCTGGCTCACCTGCGCCTTGGGATGACACCAAACCAATGGCATCGGGTGGCAGCTTGGGTGAAAGTAGTCGCAGCATGTGTCCAGGTTTCCCTGAAAAGCAGGTGTGACCATGAGTAAGCAGGATGTCATGGGAGCTGGCCCCCAGGGACACTGAGTCCAATTACTTAGAACTCTGTCAACACAGACACAAGACCACAAAACACATCCTCTCCCTAGAGAGACCAGTCTAAAGACTTGGGTGTCTGGAGTGGTCATTGTTGAACAGAGAATTCAGGACAACTGGGGACAAAACAGTGGGAAGATGTGTCAGGTGCTGGCTTTGGAGAAGTTGGGAGGCTCTGGGGGCTGTATGGTGGCAAGCAGAGGCTTCCAGGGGAGCTATGTGTTTTGTGAAGGCTCTGTCTGGGTAGAAGGCCTGGGGAGAGGAAACAAGCCAGAACTTGGGCCATATTAGTTAAGTAGGCCAGAGGCCCAATAAGGGTCAGGAACCATGGGCCAGGCTAAATAAAGTAGAGGAAGGTGAAGAGGCCAGAAGAAGTCAGGCCTAACTGTAGAGAACCTCATGGTTTCAGCCTTGTAGATTCCTTGAGCCCTATGGAGAGGGTAGGGCAAGCTGTCGGCAGTGGCCATTTCCCTTTCAGGAGACCTGAGTTGGTTTCTTTGTAGCTTACAGGCAGGGAACGGGCAGACAGGGCTCTCAGGAGGAAGCCATGGGCTCACCACAGAGACAGAGCAGTGAAGAAGACTACAAAGCCAGGAGGGGAAACAGACTCTTTTTCCCTTTGCTCTGCCCTTGTAGGAGCTACATATTGGGGCCTGGGACTGCTATGTGTCTTCCCTTTTTCTTGGTGTGGCCTGGACGTCCTAGGAGGGAGGCTTCAGATAAATGGCTGATTGCCTCCTGGGGCTCAACTCCATACAAGAAGCTTGTGAGGCTCCATGTACACTCCCTTCATCCTGTAACTCTTTGCTATAACTCATTGGACATCAGGACCACTAGATAAGTTCTTTTACTTGTATATAAGAAGCCTTGATGTAGGCTGACCAGGGCCACTGGCATTTGACCAGTTTTCATGGACAGAACGTAGCCCAGGACTGGTCTTTTCTGTTTTTATTGTATCTGACCTTGCATGACACACCCAATACATCTTGATTCATTCATTCTCAGACTAAGGGTGGCATCAAAGACATTGTTGAGGCTGAGTCAGTGACATGGGAACTAGAGACTAGCAAGATGGGGCACAGTGGCCATGTCCAGAACCGAATACTGCAAAAGAGGAGGGCCCTCTGTGCACGCTCTCCTCTAGCCACTGGGGGGAGTTGGGGATCCAGGTGTCCTCAGACATAAAGCAATACAAGTCCTCCCACATTCAGACCTCTGTTGTGATGGTTGGCTATGCCTGCCCTCCCCAGCTAAGCCTAGAGGTCACAGCCTGCCCATCCCCCAGTCACCTGCATGCCTCTGTTGCCACAGCCACAGCAGGCAACGATCACAGTAGGGTTTGTGTTGGCAGGCAATGGAGCTGGAGGAGGACGAGCAGGAACAGGAGAACGAGCAGGACCAGAACCAGGACTAGGACTAGGACCAGGACCAGCACCAGCACCAGGACCAGGAGCAGGAGCAGGAGCAGGAGCTGGTGGTGATGCAGGAGGAGGGCTCTCTTCCTCTGGCTCCTAGGAGTGAAATGACCTGGTCTGTGTCTTGTCGCAGCTGCGTGAACAGGGCACAGCATCCCCCACAGAACATCTGCAGTGTGGGGTCAGTCAGCTAAGGTCATGAAGCGGATGCAAGGCCTCCCTACTGGGGAGGTCAATCATGAGAAGAGTAATCAAAGCCCTTCTGGTTTGTAGACATTGAGCTTCCCGAAGTGCCAACATCCACTTCAGTGTTTTTGGTTCTCCTGAGGCCACTCCTCTTACTGACAAAAGCCCAGCCTGGAGGTTGTGCAGAGGGTAGGTGATGTCCGGTGACCGTCTCCTCCACCCGGCTCTGGCCTTCACAAAGGTAGCCTCCCAGGCTAGTCTGCAGCCAACACTGTCCCACATAGACAGGGAAGCTGTTCCTGCCTCAGCCCAGGCCCAGATGTAGGTTCTGTCTGCCCCAGCCTTTCATTACCTCTTCTGGTCCCCACCCTAAAGAAGGCACAGTCATTTCCTCATCTGGTCCCTGTGCTCAGCTGGGGGCATCCCTCAGAGTTCAGAGTCAGTTAGGCTATCCCCATCTTCCCCAGCCTTGAGTTCTCTAGGCTGCTCTTAGTGAAGCCCTTGGCCCTTCCAGCAGATGATGGAGACAAGTATAAAGAAGCCTCTGAGCTGGAGGTGGAGACCTGGATCTGACACATGCCATCCCTAGACTAAGAACCCACTTTTAACCTCTGCATTCTACAGAGAGTACTACAGGATCCACGGAAAGATACCAATTCAGCAATGGACAGCTGCATATGCTGGAGCAAGGGGCTGACTGTGTTACCAAAGCCCTGACTGGGGAACATTGCGAGTCTGGCAATGATGTTGTCTGGGTAACATTATTTTGAATCCCATAGCTTTCCTATATCATCTTTGATCTGCATCCCTACCCATTCACCGCCAAAGTAGTGAGATACTCTGGGCTCAGCCTTCATGACACCTCTTAAAAGTCAGTGTGTACAGTGTCACCCTCCCCCCATTCCCGACCTCCCAAACTTACCTTCTCTGGCTTTGGGGGAGGTGGCTGCAGCTTCTTAGGCTGGAACATGAAACAGACAGAGGTGGGCTAGAGTGGGTAGGGTGGGCACTGCAGACAGAGAGGACCCTGGCTTGGGGCAGGGACATGGGCTGGGAGTGTGTGCATGGGTGGGTGCCCAATGCCTGTGGTGCTGTGTCCTTTAGGCTCTACCTGGCCCAAGGCAGCCACATCCCTGTCTGATAGAATGATCTGAACCAAGGTGCCGGTCCCTGGAGAGGCCCATGGCTGAAGTGCTGCACAGCTGTCCCAGCCCCACCTGAGGGGGGCTCACACTCATCCTTTCGCTGAGTGAAAGCTTAGTCCTTCAGCTTCCCCATACCTCCTGCGATCTCCTTACCTTCTCTCTAGTTTAGTCCCCAGGTTTCTCTGTTCACTGTGCCCTGGGAGGAAATGGGTCCTGACAGCTCTGCTGCACGCTGTCTCCAGGGCCACTATTCTGTTCCTTATCTGGCTCTCTAGAGGGTTCCTTCCACCCTAGTTCCCCCAGGATGACAGCCAGTGTCATTCTTGGGTCCTGCTCTGTTTTAGCCAAGCCCTGGTTCCATCTCTCGATGACTGGCCGTTCACCGTCAATCCCAAACAATAACAAGTCCCTGGTGGGGGAAGATGTCTCTGCTTTGTCTCCCTGCCTTTGCAGTCCAGTATGGAGCTGTACATGATATGACCTCATATATCATGAATGGAAGGGTAAGTCTGCCCTAGGATTTCCTAATCTTGCCTGATAGGCATTGCCCTGCATATGGGGCCACTGGCCCTGTCCTGACTGACACAGACACCTATGAGGTTTGGTCCACATGAACTCTGTGGATCTACAATTGCCCTGGTCTAAGGGTGCTGGGATGGTCTCTTTTTGGAGCCAACCTTAGCTTACAGGCCAAGCATCCCAGACTGAGTTTCTGTGTCAGCTAGGCTGGAGGCTCCCTATAACCCAGGCTTGTCTAGAGTTTGGGTATTTCATTCTAAGAGTTTGTGCCTCCCCTGGATGATGGGGACCTTGGAACGGATGGGAACTTGTCAGCAGTCTGGATTATAGTGCTGGCATGTGACACTGATCACTTGGAGGAAGGGCATGCGTGTGGGTGCCAAGGCAAGGGGGTAGGTATGGGCTGCAAGGATTTACCTTTATGCAAAGCTTCCAGGTGCAGCACAGCAAGAGTAGAGTCACCAGCAAGACTGGCAGGAACATTAGCCAGGTCCTCTTGAACACGATGCCTTGTGATGCCTGGTTGGGAGTAGCGCTGACTTTGTCTGGGTCTTTTTTCTGTGGCTGGCTGGTTGTATCTGTGGCTGTACTCTGGCTGGTTGTATCTGTGGCTGTACTCTGGCTGGTTGTATCTGTGGCTGTACTCTGGCTGGTTGTATCTGTGGCTGTACTCTGGCTGGTTGTATCTGTGGCTGTACTTCCCTGTGGCTGATATCACCAGTGGCTTCTTTCCCTATGCCCACCCCTTGCTTCCTATTTGTATACACACTCCCTTTACCCAGCTTGCCTCGACACAAGGAGCTACAGTGGGGTTAGTGGCCCAGGCTGGTCCTCAGAGGGCAGCCAACTTTTCCTCTGTTCCTAGCTTGGAATCTAAGAGATCTGAACCCAAGATCTTCTATGCTCCGAGGATGGCAGTTCTCACTGTGGCCTTGGACACAGTATACTAGGCTATAGGTGATCAGATCTCTGGGAAAGGACCAGGCAGCTGAGCTACTAAGGAGGTAGGGCCATGAAATGTGGGTCCACCTTCTAAGGCATCGAGATCTCTGTGTCTCCCAGCTCTGCACAAGAAGCTCACGTCTCCTCCCTCTGAAACTTGAGAGGAACTCAAGAATTGTCACAAGTGGACACAAGGCTCCTTCTCCTGGGCATACTCCTCCCTCCTCCCTCCTCCCACACTAAACTTCAGGCGCTTGGAAGACAGATGTGGAACTGCAGAAGAAGTACTTGAAGAACAGTACTTTCCTCCTCAGGGGCCCTGGCTGAGCTGAGCAGTCCACATGCCTGACAGCTTCCCCCTACAACAGTGGGAGAGGGTGCCCTGCTGGTGATAGTAAGCCCACAGAGGGGCAGCCAGGGAGAGGGGACACAGATGGAGGCTGAGGACACTGTAAATGACAGGGGTCATCAAGAAGGTTGGTAGGGAGTGAGGCCTGAGTACATTTGGGTCCATATCAGCTGCTGGGGATCTGATTCACTGGCACACATCTTTGGCTACTGCTGGTGGAAACACTGGATTCCTGGGCCTGGGACATCCTTGTGGAGGTACTGTGTACCCTCCATGTCCTAGACAATCTCTGGCAGAGAGACGCGTACTTGTTCCAGGTGGCTCTTCTAAGAAACTGCTGCAGACTACTTAACACAGTGTTCACTGCTACTTTTGGATTTCCCCCACACCACCCCCTTGGGGTTATCTTTTGATCTCTATGTGGCTATGCTTCATCTTTGGAAACTTACCCTAGGACTCCAGCAGTTGGTACTGGTTATAATGAGTTTGTTCCCAATGAAGGAGATGCCATTGTTGAGACTGACTTGAAGAGAAACGTCCCTAATACACAGAAAAGAGATTGGATGATGATGGGAAGAGCCCCGGAGATTCAGTTTGCTCAAACCCATTGCACCTCAGTATAATGATGCTGAAATTCTATCTCAGGGACTCCCTGAGAGTGGACCAGGAGGCAGAGAAACTACTCCCAGAGCATAAAGAGTTAACCTCTGCAGTGATGGTCACAGTTGTGTACTAGACCGTCATAAGAGGCCTGCATGTCATTTGGCCATAGTGGCCAGGAGCTAAAGAACCATGGAGGTATTCAAATGCAGGTTTGAACCCTCGAACCCGTTGTCTTCTGCATCCTGCCCTCAGCAGAGCCTGGGCACTGTGTATTCCTGAATGCCACCAGGGTCACGAACCAGGGCATATGGAAGGGAAATAGAACCCATATATGGAAGACGGGTGCTCTACAGCAGAGGGGATGCCCCAGATTCTCCAAACTGGCAAACACAAACCACTAAACTCCCCATTCAGACCTCTAGCAAGGAGGACTTACTCGCCAGTGTGTTTTATCTTTGGTCCAGGACAGGTTATACTGTGCTCATTCATATCACTGGGACTTTCATCTAAAAGAAAATGACACAAGATTATCCACATGGATGTCCTATCTCCACTGTCAGCTCTGACTGAGAGCTCACCCTGGTTGAGGGCTGTCTACTCCCCCCTGCCTCTTCTTTTGTTCAAGGACACCTGCTGAGTCCTAACTCTGCCCAGCACTGAACAGCACTCAGCAGGCTCATGTGGCAAGGGCGCTTGCATCCCAGGCCTCATTTGTCGGGGATTGAGGGGATGAGAGCAAATCTAGAAACACAGGACATAAAAGTCAAGAGTGCAGAGTCCTTTGAGCAGAGAGCGGTGGGGCATGCTGCAGGAAAGACAGATGCTCAGGCGACTTGCCCCTTCTTTTATATGGATGAAGTCTTATTTAAAGAAACAGAAGTATTTACACATGCAATGATGCCTTGCCTGGAATTTAATTCAAGATGTCCAGTGATGAGAGTGTTAGGGAGCTAGACTCTGAATTACTGAGAGTAGGCCGTGGGTGCTTCAACACCAGGTTATACCTCTTGGTACTTGTGTTCGGTGTGCCACGTCCACTGAAATTGATTCTGGATGAGTCACTGCTGTTTGGGCTAGGAGTGGCCAGGGAATGATGTGAGGGTTGGGGGCTCGGGGAGAAGTGAAAGGTGAGTGGCAAGGTGCCAAGGCAGAGTCTGCTGGGTTGCTGA
This sequence comes from Mus caroli, assembly GCF_978045245.1. NCBI lineage: Eukaryota > Metazoa > Chordata > Mammalia > Rodentia > Muridae > Mus > Mus caroli. Next base: position 27,024,760 of record NW_028227267.1, on the reverse strand, counting down.
GGGAGAGAGTGAGTGAGGAATTGTGAGCCCTGGGGAGAAGCCTGGGCTTTACTGCTAGTGTGATGGATCTATTGGGGGCTAGAACGGCTCCGGATACAGCTGGGATGTGAAGGCAGCATGACCTGCTGGTGGGCTGGGTACAGGGATAGGATGAAAGCCTTAAGAATGGCATGCAGGGTTAGACCCAGGAAATGGGTGGATGCTTGATTACAGAGCTGGAGAAGGCTCAAAAGGGAATGGAGATCTTTCTTTCCCTGCTTTGGGAGCCTGAGACGCGTTCAGTAACTGACAGAAGAAGACACTCACTCCTTGACAGACATTATCTTCCTGATCCACTGGGGCAAAAGCCAAAAGCTGAGCTGGCTACCCACTGGCTAGGCTTCCAATTTCCCAGGCCCTGGTCTCTCTGCGATGTAATTCTGACCTTCCTTAGAAAGGCTTTTCTTGGCATCTTCTAGACTAGTCTGGGGGCTGCTGCTCTTTTCCATCTGTAGACTCTAGGCTCTGGTATTCAGCTCTCAGGAAGACAAGCTAAATGGATGCTGTGTGTGTGTGTGTGTGTGTGTGGGGGGAGGCCAGTGTCATGCCAGCCTCTAGAGGCCTTTGGGAGCTGAAGGGTTTATTCTTTCCCCATGCTTGTATAAAGGGAGAGATGGCTAGGCATGCCACTTAGTCCCTTTCCATTGGCCTTTAGCTCCTCAGTGCCTGTGGGACAAGGTCAGCTGACTTAGGGAAATGGTGCTGTGTGGTAATTGTGTACCCCAGAAGTACCAAGGGGCTACTTACCAACGACTTTGGAGTCACTGAACTTGAATCTACAAATGACTTGCTTCATATTGCTTGTATTATTAAGCCCATGTCCACTAATGTTTACTTGATAGAAGTCTGCAAGAACAATATATACACTTGTTGGAGTGAGGAAAAGCAGGGTTCCGTGTTCCCTTCTGGTCTCACCTTTCACAGAGGGCTACCCTAAAGATGGAATTCTCAGGTGCCCTTACATAACAGCATTAGTGTCTGAACCATTATCTGTGGGACATGAAGGGGAGTCAAATCCTCATCTGGTGTCACTTAGATTCCAGGCTAACATAGCCAGGAGGGGGCTTGCATAGTCTTACTGTGATCCAACAAGTCCAAAGTCCACCAGAGTCCCAGCCTATTCTAAGCTAGACCAACTTAGCTGAAACCTTCCTGCTCTTAGACCTTATGCATTCCTTAATCAGCATGGGCACTCTAGCACAACTTCTTTGCACAAGTGAGAGGCTAGCTCCCTACTTGATACCTGTGGTATCATTGAATGAAGAATATCCTTGTTTTCTTGTGATTCTATGGTGTGGAAATTCAGACCTCCGGAGCAAGGACTGGGACATAGAGAATAGGTCCAGCCCCTGGTCCACCTCAGAGAGTCCCTCATGAGAGTTGGACTGTCTCAGATACGAGGCCAAAGGCCAGCACCTCCTTCTTCATCCCCACTCATCTTCCCCATCACTCTGGGGTTTAGCAAGGTCTCCTAACAGCAGAGGAGCAGTTCCCTGACACTGATACCAATGTAGAAAGGACACAGAGAAGACAGCTGGCAGGTGGTTCTATAGGCAGGATTCCTCCTCCATTTCCTCACTTGCTTGCGTAGTTTCCTAAAGGCCCAGGTCTCGCTCATTCCTGTCCCCCACACATCTCAGATGCTTCAGGGTAATTGACTAAGGACTCTCTTTACAAGGTTCCTCCTCAGGCTCCATAGCACACAGGTTGACTTTGGTGCGATTCCAAGCAAACAGCTAATTCTGCTTCACTTGAGGGTACAGGAAGCCTTGGGTTTCCCTGGAGGTGACAGGTGCTCCTCTTCCTCCTCCTCCTCCTCCTCCTCTTCTTCCTCCTCTTCATCCTCCTCCTCCTCTTCCTCCTCCTCCTCCTGCTCCCCCTCTTCTTCTTCTTCTTCTTCTTCTTCTTCTTCTTCTTCTTCTTCTTCTTCTTCTTCTTCTTCTTCTTCTTCTTCTATGAAAAACTGCTTTAATGAAATTGCCTGAGTCCATAGTAGGTGCAATTTAAAAATTTGATTTTGTGATTATTTTTGATTAATTAACTAATTAATTAACTTCCCAACTGCTCTTTCTTTTTTAAAGAGTATCTATCTATCTATCATCTATCTATCTATCTATCTATCTATCTATCTATCTATCTATCTATCTATCTATCTATCTATCTATCTATTTATAAGTACACTGCCACTCTCTTCAGACACACCAGAAGAGGGCATTGGATCCTATTACCGATGGTTGTGAACCACCATGTGGTTGCTGGAAATTGAACTCAGGACCTCTGGAAGAGCAGTCAGTGCTCTTAACCTCTGAGCCATCTCTCCAGTTCCCCAACTACCTTTTCTTATCCCTCTTTTCCTCCCAGTCCTTTCCCTGCCCATCTATTCTTTCTTCATTTCTCTTAAGAAAAGGGAAGGCCTCCCTGAATATCAACCAGCCTTGGCATATCAAGTTGCAGCAAGACCTGGCTCACCTTCTCCCACTGTAGCTAGACAAGGCAGTCCAATTAGAGGAAAGGGACCCAAAGGCAGGCAGCAGAGTCACCCACAGCCCCTGCTCTGACCTTAGGAGTCCTATATAAAGATCCAGCTGCCCAACTGTAACATATGTGCGCGAGGCCTCGATTTGTCCCGTGCATGCTCCCTGGTTGGCGGTTCAGTCTCTGTGAGCCCCTATGGGCCCAGGTTAGGATTCTACAGGTTTTCTTGTGGATGACAGGCCTGGTAAGTACTTGGACAGGTGACAGGCATTCTTATGCGGCAGCTTTGCACAAGACGGCCTACAGTTTAACAGGTCAGTGGCTAAGCTGATGTCTGGAGGCACCTGTCACCTTGGTTCAGCCGCAGCAAGGGAAGAGTGACAACTCATGTTTTCACCTGGGCTTTGTCACAGTTGTCCAGACACCAAGGCCTGTGTGCTTAAGATTAGGCGGGCTGCACAGCTGGGTGGGTTTTGCTTTTGTTTTTAACCCATAAGCACTCCTCCCTTCACCCCTCAGCACAGCAGGCTTCTGACTCTTCCACAACATAGGGAGAGGCAGGAACAGCCTAGAGTCAGTGACTACGATGCAAATATCAGGGTCAGCTTCTGCCTGTAAGGTCTACTAGCCTCTAGATGCCACATCTGCTACCACACTGCCCCTGCTTATTTCTGTCCACTGAGAACACGCTGCAGCTCCCACATACATGGTGGCACTTTGCCTCACATAGGTGCTAAGGGGAGCACAGCTCAGAGGGAGCACAGTCCTGCCTTCCCAAGCATAGAGCCTTGGGCTCCCATTGAAGACAATGGAGGTCAGGACTTAGCTGCCTGAGCTGGCAGGCAGAGGAAGACCTAGCTGTTCGTAGTGGGAGAGCGAGGCTCAGGGCTTCCTCTATCTCCTTCTCCTGCAGGGTACAAGTTCTAGCTATATGGGACAAGTCTGCATGCAAGTACTGACAAAGAAATGCATTCTTCCTTTGGAAACAAATATGTGTGTCTTTGGCACACTGATGCAGGGACCTTGTGATAGACAGAGGCCATCCTTGTCAATTCTGGTCCTGGAGGTCAGGAGTTGGCAGTGACAATAGCCTCTCTTTGGCCAGCTTTGCAATATTCCTGCAAACTAGTAATCCCTTCTGAATTCAGGCTTTAAAAAATGCATTTCAAAAGGTGGAACAATGTATTGGTGGTGGTGGTGGTGGTGGTGGTGGTGGTGGAGGTGGTAGTGGTGGTGGGGTCTTGCCCTCGGGGCCACTTTCCTATTGTCCTTATTCTGAGTGGATTTCTCTTTAACATGCTAAGGACGTTAAACAATTACAAGCCCTTTCTCAGTATTAGCTTTTTTTACAATCTTAAAATCCTGCTTTTATACTATCCATTTTAAAATCCCCCTCCTTTCTCTTGTCAAATAGCACATTTTTTATGTCCTTTTTGCTCCCACGGTTCTCTTAGACCTGGTTAATCGTGAGAAATTACCGTGTCATTTCCCTGGGTGCTATTTTATGTCTTGAGATTTCTTCTGTCAAATAAATTAGTTCTTGAAGTTTGAACACAGCTTCACTTAGGGTCTTGGGACACAAGTACAACACGGCCATAGTTCCTGCCTGGATACACCAGTGGGCTCTACCCAGGTTCCCCATGGACTCCTTAAAGGCCTCCACTGTAAGTGTTTCCCTTGACATACTGGTTTTCCATACTCCCATTAGAACAACCTATTAAAGTCTGCTTAGAGCGTTCTTGGTCGAGCTTTTCTGTCTCAAAGTTCCAAACCTTTGTTCATTTTCTTTCCTGCCAACTCTTTTCAAAGGCTTAAGAATGACACAGACATTTGCAACCATCTTACTCCTGATACCGGTTTTCTGTATTATTTTTCTTGTTGCTGCCAGACAAAATAAACTCAAAGGCAGGGCTTATTTGCAGTTTTAAGAGTTCAGTCCGTCATGTACAGGAAGAAGTCATGTTGGCAGGAAATGAGGTGTTTGGTTATCCTCTTCTGTAGTCATGAGGAATAGAGAGATGGACGCTGATGTGCAGCGAGTTTTCTTTTTATTTCCTCAGCTTGGGACCTCTGGCCACTGATTTAGGCTGCCTCTATTTAGAGTGGGTTTTCCCACTTCAATGAAGCCAGTCTAGAAACTTGCTCAAGGTCACACTAAGAGGTTTGCTTTCTAGGTAATTTTAGACTTCATCAAGTGGATGATCAATACTAATTGTCAAAATACACAGGTCATATCTGCCTCACACATCATGGAAACACCACACACATGCTGTACATCCCATGTAACCCTCACACATGCGTGTGGTTGTATACATACTTTTGAGTTATTCCATCTGCCCATGACCTCTTCATTTTTCTCCTTACCTTTTGCACAAACGTAGGTAGGCTGCACGGATAGTATTTCAGTACAGGACTTGGAAGTAAGCTGAGAGAGAGAGAGAGAGAGAGAGAGAGAGAGAGAGAGAGAGAGAGAGAGAGAGAGAGAGAGAGAGAGAGAGAGAGAGAGAGATGGGCTGGATATTAGGCCTCAGGGAGTGCAGACAGTGTTTCCACAGTCTTCCACATCCCACATACTCACTGGGTCAACGACGCCCTCCAGAGCAGAGAACCCTTCATCAACCCCAAAACAGCGATTTGGGTCGCCCGCAATATTCACCAACTATGATAGGAGAAAAATAATTGGTTTGAACCTCAGAGCCAGGAACTAGAAAGGCGATGCAACAGGTTCCCAGACTTGTGACAGGAAGTGTTGCCCTGGGGCCATGGTGATATTAGGGCATGCACTGGCTTTCATTTAGAGCCCAGACTTAAGGAATGGGAAACTCTCTGGCCCACTCTGCATAAGGGGTTGGCTTACTTTAACCCTTGGGGAGGTGAAAATCCCACCCTCTTGGTATTGTAAAGATGGCTTTACAATCTTGCTCTAATAGGCTACTCAGGGGCACTGCACTTGGTCACCTGGCCTGAAGTACCTGCTGTTTGCTATACATAAAAACACCCACGGTGTAAACGATTGCTCCCATTCTCCGGGCTTTTTTGGCCTAAAAAGAAAGAAGGTGCTGGAAATAAATCCCCAAATACCAGAAGCAAAGTGCTGACTCCTGTGGACTGGACTCACCTCTTCCATAGTGTCAAGATATGGCTTGAGCAGTAATAGCCCATCAGTCATAGCAATAATCACGCTGTTGACAATGCGGCCTACAGAAGAAACAACAAGTGGATGGACTGGGTAGGAGAGACTCTAGGGATTGCTTAGTGGTTGAGGCTGCAGATTCAGCATTGTCCTCTGTGGTAAAGTTGGTTGTTCCTTAGTCCTTGGTCTCAGAGTGAAAAGAAGGCTTTTTTTTTTTTTTTTACTAGCTAGTCTGTAGATTAGGAACCAGAGGGGTTTAGAACTCTACCAACAGGCCTGGCTTCTCCTCTCCTCCCCTTGATATGGAACCTCTGTCCTAAGGGCAGTCGAGTTATTAAGTCATAAGCCCAGCCTCTCCCTGGGCAGATAGGGGAGCAACGAGGGCCTTCCTCGCTGAGGATGCCCCAGTGAGACAGGTAGAGTCTGGGGCCAGCTTTAGGCACACCCTTGGGAACAACTTATTGGGAACAGGAAGCCCAGCAAGTCAAGACCTGTAATGAGCATAATAAAAAAAAAATGGCTTTTAGACATGTAAAAAATAACTTAGTCAGGATTCCCACCACACCCAAGGCTGCACCTGATCACCAGAACTCAGTGACATCACTCAGCCAAGACAACCAGACACAGTCCTAGAATCCTGTGATGCCCACTGGACAGTATAAAAGCAGAGACCAAGAGCAATGCTTTGCTCTGCACATTTGGAGAGATGCTTCTTTGATCTGCCCTGTGACTGGAGAGTCTCCTCCAGGATCCTAACCCTCAAATCAGAGACTTCTGTTAGAGACTGGACCTGACCTTCAGCTAAGATATAACCTTACAGGTGAGCAGCCTTGGGGAGATAGGCGTAGGACCGATGTTAGGAATTCAGCGTGTGGACCTTATGTGGTGACCCTCAGCGTAACAACATATAACTTTCGTTATATTAACTATGCATATCCACCTCGTTGCTCACTGCAAGACCACAAGTCAGAAAGCCTTAGGCAGGGGACCCAATGGGGTCTCATCAAATTTCCCTACTGAATTCTACCTATTCCAGACATGTACTAAAGGCCTGTAGTCCTCAGGGATATGGATCTTGACTGGGCATGGTTGATTCACGGACTTAGGAAGTTGACCAGACAAAGTAAGAAGTAGAAAAGAAGACTTGAGAGCCAGAGGAAAGCCAAGCCCGGCTTCCATGCACAGAGTTCTCAGTCTGCTGGGCCCTTGTGCTTTCTTGTTTCCATTCATCAGCACATTTGTAGGCAGAGGACCAGTGAGAGCAAAGCCTACACAGGACCACATGCAGCGCCCAGCCCCCTCCGAAGCATCCCGAGTGGGGTGCTGTGTTCAGAGGGGCCTGCTGTGCAGGGATAGGAGTGCTGGCTTCAAGAATCAGACTTGAAGAGGTCCAAGATCTGCACACAGACCCAGCTCAGCTCTGTGGGTTCCGCCTCGCTGAAGGTACAGACAGCTCACCTCCCAAGGTGGATTTTCGGATCTGTTCATTTGCCTGGCAAAAAACAAACAAACAAACAAACAACAAACAACAAAAAACAGACATAAAAAACAAAATGACAAAAGAAACCAATGGTGACACAGTGAAATGACCCCAGAGGTCCTCTAGACTGAGCCCACTATAGGTGTCTGTACCTTTCTAAGTCCTTTCTGCATGTGTGTGAGTCCTTGAGGCACTATGTTCTTAAGCACGAGAAGGCTCTTATTGATTTCTTTTCTAGAGAGAATAAAAAAATAGAAGAAGAAGAAAGGTGGCACAGGAGCTATCGACAGCAACAAGATATCTCCAAGTCATCCCGTGGCCTTGCTCACTGTGCACACCACCTGGTTGAGAGAGGGCACCAGATAATAAGAGGCATTGTCTTTCCTTTCTGAGTTGGGTCTTTCTCTGTCCCTAATGGGACCCAGGGGAAGGTTTGGTTTTCTTTGAGTTCATTTACATTATGGGGAACCCAGACCTTGGAGGTTTGTACAGAGACCTTGAGTGTTAACTCTTTGGAGAACAGCCTGGAATATGCATTTAAACTAGGGATTCCCGGGTTGGGGAGGGGTATCCACATTCTAAATGGGCAAAGTAATGTCAAAGGCACTTTCCTTCTGGGCAGTCAGTTATTCACTGGGTAGGGCTGAAGGGGCCGTGTAAGCCTGCAGAGCTACTGAGTACCTGTACCTGAGTGCCTGTCCCCACTGTCACAGAGCTCTGGCTTGACTCCTTTCCTCTAGTCTGCTAAAGGCAACAGCTAGATTTCTTAGCTATGAGCCCAACTGTGGATTCCACAGAGAGTCAGGCCTTCAGGGCCATCCATAAGGCATCTGTGTTGCTCCCTAGGCTAGAAGCAATATGGCCTGTCAGGTGCTATTAAAACAGACAGAACTCATTGATGCAGGCAGGGTGGGACCTGATGGCCATTCTAGGACAAGAAAGGTGGGTATGAGGCTCAGAATAATCGATGTGAGAAAGCTAAGTAGGCATAGCAAGGTGATCCACAATAGACTTCCTGTTGGGGAATAGAGAGGACTTACCAGGGTTAAGCTTTGAGAACCCCATACCTGGCCCAGGTATACTCCACTAGAAGATGAGATGATAATGTTCAACAGGCCCAGTGAGGGTCAAACCAGGGATTTCCAACTCCAGTTCTGCCCTCCTCCATTTGCCAGCACAGCCCAGTGCAGTACCCCCCACCCCATGTATAGCCTAAGCCAGTTCTTTCTTTCTGTCCTACCTCTAGCCTTCTCCCATCTCAGCACCTACCCCTCTATCTGATCCTAGAATCTACCCTTCTGCTTGGCCTAGCCAACCATCTTCTACAATGTCTATCCCAACCTCCACCTGGCTCAGCCTCAATTCCTCCCCTCAGCCTGGGACAACCCCTTGCCCTGCCCAGCCTCTCCTGTACCCTGCTGCTACTCTGTACTCCCTGACAGAGTCACCCTCAGGAATTCCCTCTGCCATTCAAATCTAATCAAGTCTTCCAAAAACCAAGTCACAAGAGTATACTACACCAGGTCTTGCCTGGATCTTTGGAAGCCAGTCTCTTCCTGTCCCACTTCTCAGATGGACCCTGGGTGCTAGAGAGCTTGGAGACCATACTGTTAAAAGGGCAAGCCCTTCACTGCCTCCCACCCTAAAAAAGCCAATTGGCCTTATACTACGGAGCCAGTCGTCACCCCCTTCTCCCTGTTTCTGCTAGGTCCATAAATTTAGAGACTCTTGTCTCCTCTCTGAGGCTGGCTGGTCTCCCTCACTCCTCAATCCTGCTTTTTCTCTAGGATAGAGGTCAGGGGTTTTTCACACACCCAGACACCCCAATCCTAAATGTCCCATACCTCTCTCCATTTCTCTAACTCTGGATGGAGTCTCTGGAAAAGCATACAAAGTTGACCTTCCCTCCCTCTCAGTCAAAACCCCTAGGTTCATATCTCTGGGATTCTGGGCACAGTTGGGACACCTCTCTTTGTGGCTACCTGTTCCCCTCCCTTCCTGTATGGTGACTCAGTACAGGTGACTCACGACCCATCGTGAGGCTTCCTTACTTATGATCACAGGGGCCCAATGTGCCCTCCCCATCCTTCACTACATCCCTCAGGGTTTCCCAGCTGTTTCTCTGCTCCACTTTTCTAAGCAGAGAACAACTTGTTCACAGCAGACCACACACAGGCCATTATTCTAAAGGTACTAGCATACATAGCTCACTGGGTCCCATCTGTTATTATAGACAGGATGTAGGTAAGATCCAGGAGTGGAGACCTTCTAGAAGCATCAGGTCCATTCTGCTTAAGTACAATCTCAAGGGTGCTAATAAACTAAGGCTGGAGGTCAATTTGGTACATAGCCCCTTAACAAGGGCAATGCTGGGAGACCCCAGAGGTCTCTACAAGCCCTCCATTTCCTCAAGACCCCTGTATCCTGGCCACTAGGCTAGCCTCAGGATACAGAGCAACATCTTCCTACCTGTCTGAGGTGAGTGGCAGGATAACTTCAGCCTCTGTTGAGTAGGTAATGATGGAGATTCGCAGGTTAGGGCTGGGGACAAAGCATAACCACTGAGAAGCCAACACACAAGATCATCAACCTGCCAGGAAGTAGACAAGCACCAAGTACCTGCTCCCATCCCATCTCTTTTGCACTGAAGACATTCAGGGGTAAGGACTTAAGGTAAAATTGGCAAAGGATTCTAAAACCCATGGAGATACATAGGTCCACAGGAGAGTGTCAAGACAACCCTGATCCATCCCATGCTTCATCTCTCTTATCTTCCCCACCCTCGACCCTTTTTCTCCTTTATATGTATACACACTAAACGTCTGAATAGGCAAAGAGGCTCCCACACTCTCCAGTGGGGACATTCTCATCCCTGGACCCTAATATTAAACTCTTTGTATCTGTAGCCACTGTCTTTGTTGGGGGTTTTATTACTGTGAATAGATGCCATGACCAAGGCAAGTCTTATAAAAGACACCATTTAATTGGGGCTGGCTGACAGGCTCAGAGGTTCAGTACATTATCATCAAGGTGGGAGCAAGGCAGGCATGGTGCTGGAAGAGCTGAGAGTTCTCCGTCTTCATCTGAAGGCTGCTAGTAGAAGACTGACTTCCAGGCAGCTAGGGTGAGCGTCTCAAGCCTACACCCACAGTGACACATCTATTCCAGCAAGGTCACACCTCCTAATAGTGCCACTCCCCGGGCCAAGCATATTCATATTTAAACCATCACATCTACGTTTCTTCACCCTCCAACTCAAGATTTCCCCCCTTCCCCCTTCCCTCTTCCCCCTTCTCCCTCCCTCCCTCCCTCCCTCCCTCCCTCCCTCCCTCCCTCCCTCCCTCCCTCCGTCCCTCCCGCCGAAGCTCTTCATATTCACACCTCCCCTTCCCCTCTCTCCCTATGGCTCAGAGTAGGAAATCAGATTCTCTTGGCTTAGCATGAGGTGTACTATGGCTTTGTCCCCAACTCATCCATGTCTTCTTCTCCTAGCCCTTCCTACTACCTAGTCTAAGGGATCACCCATTTACAGAAGTTAACTGTTATAGTTTGAATTGGAAACATTGCTCACACTCTCCTGCTTTGAGTATTTGTTCTCCATCTGGTGACATTCTTTTATGTGGCTGTAGAATATTTAAATGGTTATCTAGCTGCTAGAAGAAGATCATCAAGTGAGGATCATTAATAGTGGTAGCCTGGTCCCTGTCCCTGCTGTTCCATTTCTTCTTAGTGTACCATGGTGTGAATAGCCTTGACCACATGATTCTCTTGCTGTGCCTGTGAAGGATGGACCTCTGCACCTGTGGGCCACGGATTCCTCTCTTAAGTTGTGTCTGATAAGAACTATGGTCTCAGTGATGTTACACCTGACCCCGTTCACTTTCTAGCCTTGAGGACTCAGCTCACACCATGCTTTCTCTAAGACCCTGAAAGTTTTCTCTGAGAGTTTTTGCCTTTTCTTTTGTCTTTCTCTAGCAAGCTCCCCAATCCATTTCTCTGGCCCTGAACATCCTGTTCTAGGTGTCCATTACCATATGGTGTCCCCTTACTCTGTTAGTGCACCAGCCTGGGTCTATGCTCTATCAGAGGGATACTCCCTTAAAACCCAGAGGAGACTACAGTCAGAAGAAGCCATACTTTGTGAATTTCTTCACCAAACCCTCTGCAAATGAATAAATGTGGATCCAGTTGTCCGCCACACTGCCTGATCTGAAGACAAAGGAGATATATGTCAAGGTATGACACAGCTTTGCCAGGCAGGAAGGGGAGTGTCAGCCTTCCTAGTATTCCAGTCTTTTATCAGGATTTTTAGCAACCTGCCCCCTTGTTACTGCTGCAGACCATGGTGGGTCATCAGGAGAGACGACTTTCCTCAGTGCCAGTAGTGAACAGAAGGTAGCTAAACAGTTTCATCCACTGGGACTGTGAAGTCCCAAGAAGGACTCACTGGGTCATTATGAAACAAACAGACGTGAAAGTGGGAAGGGAGATTAACTAAGAAGGGGACTAATAGGGGTGGGAGGTAACGAGCAACGAAATGATAAAAAATACATGTCATACATACATGAAAATAAAAGAGAAAAATACAGACAAGTCAAATGGCCAAAGATCAGTGCAAATGTGATTTCCAGTTTATAGAAATTTAGAGCACACTACAAACTTCTGTAAGCCAAGAACTTGGATACTTAGATGGGACAGTGACAGAAGCTCTAAGGCCCCCTGAGGTTCAGGTCCAGTCCCCATTCCCTCCCTTGACAGCTAAGAGGGGTCTAAAGGCCAGTCCAGCTTGCCTACCACCCTGAGGAAAACCAGCATCTTCCTTGGGTTCTTCTTGAAGAAACTGCACCCTTATGGCTGTAAACAGAGGCTACTCTGGACAGCAAGGTTGGGATAGTGCCCACAGTGTCAGGGGTGACCTCTGCAGAGTCACTCTGTGTATAGTTTGCACGAGTGAAAAGGTAATTCCTAGTAGGTTTTAGACCCGAGGGTCATGATGACAAGATCAGAGTCAAGGCAATGGGGACAGAGCTATCCAGAAGGCCTGTTGGTCTCCCTGGGTTCAGGAAGTGTTAAGTCATTGAGGGAAGCCTACTTCCTGAGGTCTGATCACAATGAACTTGCCTGTCTGCAGAGTATGACCTACCACTGATGCCCAAGGGATATCTAGGGACAATGCAGGAAGGCAACTCACTTGTCCAGGATGAGGTAGAGGTCGAAAATCCCCTGACAATCATCTCCCGATTGACCCTGAGGCACGTTTTGCCTCATTTGCTGTGTCTGGCGTTGGTGGGAACTTCTGAAGCCTTTGCTCAGGCGGTGGAATAATTTCCAGCCAGGACCATGGTATCGTAGGCTCCCACCTTTAAAAGTGGGAGGAAGCAACAGGAGCAGGAGCAGAAAGAGTGCCGAACAAGGCATGGAGGGACTGTGGCTCATCATGTTGACTGTCCCTGGGACTTTGCTAGCTCCTGGGATGCTGTGGAAGGTCACATGGAATCTTTCTCTACCACCTCTGCCTGAATTTAGGGGTAAGGATCACTGCCTCTAACCTACCACCAGGTAGCACTCTACCTGGAATACTCAGGGCACAGGGACTGGGGAGGCAGCTGCTCTGGGGTGTCCTTCCCCCAACTACCTGAGGAATCCTTCCCCCACCTTGGGACAAAACACTGTAGGGTTATGATGGGACAGGAAGGTTGACATGGTGACTTTGTGACCTGCCCCTATGCTCAACACCTTCATGCTGACAGTGCCAAGAGACAGTCACAGGAGCTTTGCAGGAGTCTCAGATGAGGACTCTTTTTCCACATTGCAGCCCCTCACAGGGCATCCTTTGGGGGCCACCTCAAAGAACCCCATATATTTTGTTAACTGAAAAGGTGACTGAGCTCACTGGGTACTGTGGGTGAAGGGGTCAAGGCACCAAGGGGTGGGTGCGTGGTAAGTGGGGAGGGTGGGGGCTAAATGTGGGTCCTGAAAGCTGCAGGCATTGTCTGACTTCAGAAAGAGATGAAGGTTGTGTATGGTTGTCAGGGTTCCCCACTGTGAGCAGTTCATCCGTCCACTGACATGTGACGGGCTGCCCATCCTTGATGACTTAACACAACCATTTTATTGTGACCTCAGGTTAAGTGAATCAGCTCCTCAGTTACGGTGGAGTGGGGAGGTCCCTTGGAAAGGGGACCTGGGAAAGCCCTAGTACTAGGAAAGACTGGAATAGTCTGGAGGCATCTTCACTGTCCCCTGTGGCACCTGAGCTGAGGAACTTCAGGGTGGCTCAGTTGGCATGGTCATGAAACCCTAACCTGTGGTCTCTCCCTGTGATCTGGGCCTCTTCACAGCATCAGTGGGCATGGACTTCCTTCGCGGAGGCCCAGAGCTTGAGGAGACAGTGTGTCTGCAGTGAGGAGCTTGAGACCGTGGGGACCTTTATGACATCACACCCCCTGGCATGGTGTCATTTGTGCTGTTCTCTGGCCGGAGCTTCACCAGGTGGTCCAGCTTCAGAGAGGAGTGTGGGTGGGCTCCCCAGAGCCTTCACCCTTCTACATCAAAGTACCTGGAATGGCAGAGGGGGAGGCGGTGTGGAGAGATGGTGCCACACAACCGCATTCAAAAGGAATCCAGGCCACTCAGACAGTAAGGAAAATCACGTTTAGGAATGCCACGATCACTTTTCTTCTTATGCCTGTATGTATGCTCAAAAAGTCATTAAGAATCATAACCTTCCCTCCTATTCATTTTAAAATAGACCTACAAGATAAATGTTTATAAGGGATGGCACTGAGTCTCCAGAAATCTTTTGTTTGTTATTGTCTTTTTTCTTTTTTCTTGTCTTTTCTTGTCTTTTCTTGTCTTTTCTTGTCTTTTCTTGTCTTTTCTTTTCTTGTCTTTTCTTTTCTTTTCTTTTCTTTTCTTTCTTTTTTTTTTTTTTTTTTTTTTTTTTTTTTTTTTTTTTTTTGAGACAGGGTTTCTCTGTATAGCCCTGGCTGTCCTGGAACTCACTTTGTAGACCAGGCTGGCCTCGAACTCAGAAATCCACTTGCCTCTGCCTCCCAAGTGCTGGGATTAAAGGTGTGTGCCACCACGCCCGGCTGTTATTGTCTTTAAAACAGTGACAGTCTCAAATAGGTAACGAATTGAAATTGATCAAATCTAGGATACTGGCTTTACAATATTAGAGTCCTTTTCCCATCTTTCAAGACACTTCTTATTGTCTTAGTTTTATGGGTTTTCCCATTGAATAGATAACTTAGACTGTGGCCTTTATCTGCCTTTTATTCATTCCTAAGAGGACTGGCCATCTGGTCACATGACCTAGGCATTTGTTTCCTCCTCTGAAGAGCCTGTGTGCATGTGTTCTTTCTTTACCCGGCTGTTGATCTTGTCACGTTTGCTCATTTACACTGTATTCTCAACACCAGGCTTCTATGAGATGTGGCAGTATATGAGACAGTGTGTGGCTTGGTTTTTCACTTAATTCTGAAGAAAAGAAAAAAAAAAACAATGCGCATGTTCTTAGATACTATGCAGATTGTTGTGGGTTAGATGAAAGGTAGCGGATACCATAGCCTAATGGCAAATCTTTAATCCCTGGGGATATAGCTTTCAATAGGAAGGTGAGACCTCCATCTTTTCCATTTTGTTTTCTAGCTCCTACACACACCAGCCACACCAGATGCTGACCTGAAGTACCATCTTTCCAAAGTCCCAAAGAAGTAGGACCGCCTGATCTTTGACAGGAGTCTTCAGAACTGTGAGCCAAACCCTGGACCGAGCAGACGATGAAGCCCCTCTTCTATTGAGTGCTATTGGTAGCTGCGGGCTTCTAGGGAGGCATGCTTTCATGAGGAGAGCTGCTCACACTCGGGGGGGCTGGCCCTATACCCACGCACGTGCCTGCAGCTCTAACTAGACTTAATGGGTTATAAAGGGAAAAAAATCTTAATTATGGTTTGAAAATTTTATATTTAGTTTTAGTAATCATTTTTTTAAAAAAACTGTGATTCAAATCATTATAATTATGTAAGTTATGTTTTACTTTTATGTATATTACTTGTTTACAGCAGAACAAATATGTTCTAAAAAAATAAACCCATCTTTTAAAAAAGCTAACTGCTCCAAGTATTTTGTTATGGCACCGCAAAGCTAACTTACACACAGATTAACTGTCATTTCCCACCCTTTTATTACTCTCAAGGCATTTGTGTCCCTGGACACCTTCAGATTCTCCAGTGTCACAGAATTTATCCTAACCTGGGACAAGGCTGCCATTCTACAAATGGGGAGTGTGGTGGGGGCGGGGGCTCTCAGACTGGCAGAGAGGCCGTGAGAAACCTTAGCAAACACCCAGGAGAGTTTCTAGGCCCTAAGAAGACACAGCTCTGGCGGCTGCTGAGCTGAATCTATCCTGGAGGATCTTGAAATGAGGGGTTTCAGAGAATCTTGGGTAGAGCAGCAGGAACCAGGAAAGCAGAGGCTAGAGCGGCAGTAGGGGAGGAGATGGTAGCTTGATCGTCCTGGGAGATTGAGTGGGAGTTAGGGTGGAGTGGAGTGGAGGTTGGGGAGCCTGGGTGGTGGTGAGTGACAGAAGGTAACCTCCAGTAACAGGCACCAAGCCTGGCTTCAGTTAGAGGCAGCTGGCCCAGGTCCCAGAAAACAAGTCCTCAGGAGCTGCAGGCTGTAGTCTTGGGACCTGGCTTGACTCTGTTTTGGTGGTCTCTCTCCAGTGCCTCCCAGTCTGGCACCATTTTATATGTGGGGCTACAGACTATAGACTTTTGGAAGTGTGAGTTGCAGAGACTCCAGTCCAGGTGCCTGAACAGTTTCCCTTGCAGGTGGGGTATGGCTGCTGGGTTGGGCCAAGTTCAGAGATTTTTGGGCTGTGCCCTGTGCTGACACTGGCAGTATATCCCCTATGCAGAACCCAGAAGGCATGGGGTGGGGGAATCCCTCTCAATTATTCCATCTCAGCCATCTGCTTTGCTGCACGTGTGAATTCTGACTTTCTGGGCTTCATTTCCAACCATAAATGACTCCATCTCTGATGGAAAGGGCTCTGATCTCAACCAGGGTATGTGCTGGGCGCTAGGGTAAGAACCACACACCAGCCACAGATCTTTCCAAACATCTGGAAATGTAACACATTCAGTAGCCATCATGGGGAAATGAGAAATGATCAAATTATAAACCTCTGAGTTTTCAAGATGAGTGGAAAGAAAATACTTGGTTTTAGAGAGGTGGCCCTGTTTGACTCTCATCCTCACATAGGGCATCCACAGCACACCAGGAAGATGACCCTTGCACCAGCTTTAGGACATAGAACATTCACACTCGTCTTCCAGGCTGGTCTGCAGTGTTAAGATGGGAGACACAGAAGGGGATGGGGATCAGGAATGGGTATGAAAAGAAGACACATAGGAGGCCAGAGCTGTGCGTTTGAGACCTTTAGGTGTGACTGGAAGTAAAAATGGCATTAAACTAATTGCTTGTGAATGCCACTGACAACACACACATGAGACATTTAGACACATTCACACACATCAAATAATACATTTTAACTTCTTGGTGAGACACAGAGCATTTTAAAATACCACACCATAACTGTGGTAGCTGGCATTAATTTTTCTGTGCTCAAACTAGGTATTAGGGCCAGTGTGAAAATATTTTATGTTAAGATCAGATTTTCAGGACACATATCAAGTGAAGGTGTCTAGAAAAGTAGGTCTGGGTAACTCTGGAAGGGAAAAGGCAGAAATAGTAGAGTGAGGCCTTTTATTTCTTGTAGAATTCAGTCTTGTCACAGGGACATGGCTTTACTTTTTAAATATATATAATATGCCCACATGCTGAAACACAAAATACCAAAGTTGTTTGTTTAATGACCAATTAAAACCAATTTTATAGTTTATTAATGGCTTTCAGTCGTCCGAGGCTTTCATCTGATGCTGCCCAGAAAATGCACAGAGCCATAAACAACAACCGAATGTGACAGGGGATCTTAGTGTGCTTAGTGAAATAATTTGCCATGTCATAGCAAAGGATGCTGGGTCGTTTTTTGTTGTTGTTGTTGTTGTTGTTTGATTTTTTGAGACAAGGTTTCTCTATATAGCCCTGGATGTCCAGGAACTTACTTTGTATACCAGGCTGGCCTCAAACTCAGAAATCTGCCTGCCTCTGCCTCCCGAGTGCTGGGATTAAAGGTGTACACCACCACTGGGTATGTGTATGGGGTTTCGATTTGAGAGGCTGTAGGCAAGGATTTCCTAAGCTGCAAAGACAGGTTAGTTATAAAAATTACTCTTATGTATAAAATTATAAATTCATATTATTCTCCCATAATTCCAACTGAGAGACCAGCCTGAGGTACAAAGTGAGACCTTATCTCAAAACAAAAAAATAATACATCACAAATTAATGTTATAACATTTTTAAGGAAAGTATTTTATTTAAAATGACATAATGCCCAGGTAATGGTGGCTCACACCTTTAATCCTAGCACTCAGGAGGCAGAGGCAGGCAGATCTCTGTGTTTGAGGCCAGCCTGGTCTACAGAGCAAGTTCTAGTACAGCCAGGGCTGTACAGAGAAACCCTGTCTCAAAAACCAAAACCGAAACCGAAACCAAAACCTAAATACAAATAAAACAAAAGACATACTGCAGAAAGGAAGGAAATAAATCTGTAGTAGTATATAAAGGCACACACTCCAGCACTCTCAAATAAATTATGATGTATTCAAATTAACTTGAACAGGATGGGGAAAGATGCTCAAGTGAGATGAAAAAACTGTCAGCATTGCATCCATGATTGTACATTAGGATGCACTCCTTCCTTCCTGTAGCCCAGACATGTAAAGGACATATCAGAGACACCGATGAGACAGGAACATGACCGATGACTGTTCTATTACTGATTTATGGGTCCTACAATCCAAGTGTCCAGTCAGCTTTACCCGTGACCCTTGTGAAAAATGACAGAAAACTGAAAACAAATGGGGAAATTGCTCTCCTCAGCGTTAAAGAGCAACCTGGTACCCAGTTCTGCATCGGAGAGATGTCTGCTGGGAATATCTCTGGTACGGTAGGCATGTTCTCTGCTGGAGGGGGCAGAGCATCCATCCTCCTTTTCTACTGACTTGGCTGAGGTCAGTGTGAGACCTGTTTGAGCGGTGCTCAGAGTCACCTTTCCCAGAAGGGTTGCGCTTCTGGCCTCTGAGAAGGGGAATCAGAAACTGAAGTCAGACAGGGAAGGGATTTCCTTCCTTAAAGTATACACAGCAGGACCCCTGGGATCCTCTGTGGCCATGCAGTCCATCTCAGAGAGGTAGCCTGGGACCGGGGAAGCTGGGCTCAGACAGACAGAAAGCTGAGGGTCTTATAATTGGGAATGGAGCTGCACATTTGTCTTTGCTCACAGTAAAGGCTAGACTCTCAGACACTTGCAGGAGCCAGGCTGCTCTCAGTAGGTGTCAATGAAAACCTTCCATTCCCACAACATCCCTGAAGGGCCTCATTCATTGAGAGGATCCCTGGAACGCTCAGCCTATCAGCTGTTTTTGATGCTGCTTGGCATGCAAGCTGTCCTTGGGTCAGTACAGAAGGTAGCAGAACCTACTCTCCATCCGGTCATGCACCACCCGTGCCTTCTTTTGTAGGAAGAGTGCCTGGCAGTCTATGTCTTACTTTGCTCATCCTGCCTCATTTTGACTCTTCTAAGGGTGTGTCATCATAGGACTTGGATGACATTCAGTCATGGGATCTCTCTATCATCCTGGTCTAGGATAAGAATCAACTCTCTCTATTTCAGTTTGGTGATGCTCCAATGTGAGACTTATCTGAAAATATCCTGCTTATCCCCCGTGCTAAGACGTGGGGGGTTGAGGCTCAATGGATAGTGGAACAAAACACACTCTCCTTGCAAGTCAGGTGAGAGAGAGCCATATCCCATCTTCCTCTTCACCAGGAAGTGAGAGCGACAAGAGGGACTTGATGATGTTACTCTTTCCCCCTTGGCGTCTCTGACACTGATCACCGCAGAGAGTCTGTGAGGGTCCCTGTGGATGGCCCGAGTGGAGGAAACTTTCTCCTGAAGTCTTATGGCTCCTAAGCAGTCCTCTTCTCCAGGCAGGCTGCAACTCTAAGCCATGGCAGTGGAGTACATAGGCTGCTACTGTGCTCATGAACCAGCCTTTCACGATCAGTGAATTAGCAAGCTGGATTGGCACATGGTAGGTAGGGTCCCAGATTAGACTACATATGATATTCACATGGAGAGCCCAGGGCAGACTTCAGAGAAGTGTGAACTGAGCCTTATTCACCAAGCCAGCTAGAGAGAGTCTTAATACACACTGCTTCTATGGAATAGATGAAAATTTCTCTTGCATGCCTACATTTGTCTTGGCCTAAGTACTATAAATATTTATTTTCTGGGTTTTTCAGAGATCTAGTGTCGTGATAACCTTTTGTAAGCTTGCATGTGGCTGCTCTGGACACATCTATATGTCATTTTGGGTGATGTGCTCAGGGTAAAGACACTCTAGGGATATCTGTGTTCCTTCTCCCTGGACCCTGCCCCCTGGGACTACACATGGGACCTTGCCACCTGTCAGTCAGGATCCATATGCCTTTATCCAATACACTTCTTGTCTGACAGTGGAGTAGGAACACTCTGGCATTTGTTTAAAAAATCTCTGTATATGCATGACTTGAAACTGCTTTGCAAAACAAAACCCATATAGAGAACAAAGTAAAAGGTTAACCAAGGGGCTAGAACAGGGTAGTTCTCTACCTTCCTAATGCTGTGTCACTTTAACACAGTTCCTCATGTTATGGTGAACCCCAACCATAAGATTATTTTGTTGCTACTTTATAACTGTAATTTTGCTACTGTTTTGAATCATAATGTAGATGTCTGATATGCCAGGTATCTGGTATGGGACCCCCAAAGGGGCCATGACCTACAGGCTGAGAACCACTGGGCTACAAAGTGGCTCAGGTAGTTAAATATTTGGCATGCAAGTACAAGGACCTCAGTTTGGGATCCCCATTGCCAATCTAAAAAGCTAGATGCAGTGGTACACACCTGTAGCTCCAGGCATGCTTACACAGCTGTCAAGTTTACCCTCGGGATGAATCTGGGATTGTTCTTCGTATAGAGCTTAAGAGCCTGTGGTGTGTCATGGATCTGGTGACAAAGCTGTAGAACTCATCTACGCCTAGCCACACGACACCACGAAGTTCTGTCCTTCCCAGTGCCCCAGAAACACATCTGAGGTTTACCTTTGGATGACAAACCTCCTAATAAAAAAATTCCAACTCTTTTAAAATTAGAATCCAAGAACAGATACATGGGTCCAAATTAGCAGCAAAGAAAGACCTCTCACTATTGCCTCTGTGGTGTCTGAGAGGTCCGCTGCCTGGGAGGCAGTGACAAGGGGGCTTTGGGAGACACCTGGGCAGGGGAAGGGAGCAAAGGAAATGGCCTGGGACAACTGTGTGGAGGATGGTGGCACTGAGAACAGGAGGCCAGGCACAGGTACTCCTCAGGTGGGAAGAAGCCAGTCTTAGAGGTGCAGGGAACTCGAGAACAGAGGTCCTTCAGGAGGTCAAGGTTGATATACGGCCCCTGCAGGGAGAGAACAAAGATAAGGGCACCAAGGTGTGGTTGGAACTAACTAGGAGCCTGCAATGCCTGCCAGAGGGAGTGGGGTCAGCACTAGCATCACCATAAGGTGGCCCTAATGAAGGGTCTTCTCTTCCCTTGGAGCTGTCTCCAGGCTCCACTCTCATGCTAGACTCAGTGCTAGAAGCTGAAGTCTGTCTGATGTGGGTTCGTGGAACCAATGGCTCTTGCTCCTTACGTGGCAGAAGAGACTCAGTAGCTCAGTTAAGGACTTGGGGATAGAAAGACATGTTGGAGACTGGGTAAGGGGACCCTATGCCACCCAAGGTGCTACATGGGAGGAGCACAAGGAGACAATGTTAAGAGTTTCCCTGTGATGATACAGGCTGGATGGCTCTGTCCTGCTCACTTTGCAGAAAGAGGAGGAGCTACATATCCAAAAAAAGGGGTGGTGGTGGGGTGCTTAGGCTTCGGTTCTAGAAACCAAAGTGATTTGTACTCCAGACTTCCAAATGCAAAATCTCAGGACAGGCTATAAGTACTCTGGGACAGGAACTGGGGTTGAGTACAAGGTTAAGCCATAGCTGGGGTCTTCTATTATCTGGCAAGCATATCAATGATGGCAACTCAGCACCATGAATCATGCCTGCCAGCCAGTGATCAACCATGGTTTTCATAAGGACTGCATCCAAAAGCCACCTGGGAGGCTCCACACCACCAGGCCTCATGTCTTGGGCTTTTCTCAGCTCATGAAGGGCAGAGAGAAGAGGATGGCAGAGAGGCCTGAACATCCATGGCTCTTATGGTGGGCACCCTATGGCCTAGCTTCTATAGCTAGATGCCAAAGGCCCTGAGTGGGTGGGGCCAGGCCCTTCAGACTAGGCCATGTAACTTCAGAAGCACCCTCCTTCTCTGGAAGGCATGGATTGACTTTTCTGTGGCCACCCACAAGCATGGGAAAGACAAGGCAGGCTCTTGGTTGGCCTGGACAACTATGGGGAACCCAGGGTTCTCAAAACAGGATGAGAGGTTCCTTGCAGAGAGTGAACATTGGGGGAGAGGACAAAGCCTGGTGGAGACTGGGGATCTTTCTTCCTAAGTGCTGATCTCATGGGTCCTCTCTGTCCAGGGCCTAGGATTGCTGCTCCACTGGTTTCCCCTCCCTAAGATGGATTTAGATCTGGGAAGAGAAGGGGACTTCAAACAGCATTCCAGGGCTTGACTGCACACAAGGAGTTTGCAATGCCTTTGTAGGATCTATGTGTCAGCTCCCTTCTCATTCTTTTCAGCTGGCCCATCTCAGCAGAAAGCAGAGTCACGCAGGCCAGTTCTTTCCCTCCTGTGTATGAAGATGTCTGGAGTGCAGGGCCACTGGCTTTTTACCAATTTTCACAGTGGGCAGAGGTTTTGCAGGGCTGGTCCTTTCTGTTTTTTTATCATCTCTGGCTTCATGAGCCTCTTTGTTCAGTGTGTCTTGACTTACCCACATTCTAAGGGTAATGTCTGTGGCACTGCTACACATGGCTGAAAATTGTACAAAGACATTGTCTGGAACAATGGCTCTGAGGACCGGGGATTGGCCAGTTAGAGCACTCAGTGGCTACTGCCCTAACACCCACATAATGCCAAAGGGAGACTCAATTATTTGGAGGGTTCAGGTAATGTGGGGGAGGCCTGTATATCTCTTCCACGGGCATTGGTTGTTACCTTGTGAACCTATCAATCCAGACCTGTCCCCAGAGGCCATATTCTCTTCTACACCCAGACCTCTGCTGTCAGGCCTGAGTGCGCTTGGGTCCCTGAACCCAGCCTGGATCCCAGCCCTCACAGGGCCCTTACCTCTGTTCCTCTTCTCACACACACATCATAGCAGGTACAGCAGCAGATGATTACAATGGGGCGCGCAGTGACCGGTGCTGGGGGTGGAGCTGGGGGAGGCACTGGAGGAGGCACTGGAGGAGGGCCCTTTTCTTTCTTTTGGGGCTGAGAGGGGAAGAAAACCTGTCTGAGCTTTGTGTGCCACTTCTGGAAGAGTGCCACTGTGTGCTCTGCACAACACCTGTCACTGTGGGGCCTTTTGGTTTGGAGGTGAAAGGAAGGATGCATCACATACCCTGGGGAGGTTTTTCACAGGAAGAAGAGAGCCCCCTCCCAGTTTTCAGATATGGACCTTCACAAAGTACTAACAGCCTCCCTCTGAGCCCTTGGCTCTCCTGGGTCAGTCTTGCTGGCAGAAGTCTGGCCTGGTTGCTGTCCAGCGGGACAGCACTAGCAGGTAACTGTCCCTTCCATTTGTCTCTGCATAGGTGTCCTCACCCAGGCCACTCTGCAACCAACACAGTCCAACCAAGGCAGGGAGGCTGCTCCTATCTGAGGCCAAACCCAGGCTCCACCTGCCCCAGCCTCTCTACAACATCTGGTCCTTACCTGATGGGAGCTACAGATGCTGACCCACCCTGTCCCTATGTTTCCTTAGGGACATCCCTCACTGCCCAGGGCCATCTGGGATTCTTTCACCCTCCTTATCCCTCAGGTCCCAGACAACCCTTCTACCCTGCCAGGAGACAGAGATGAAGACATTCATAGGAGCCAGAAGATCCCTATCCTGGAGATGAGAATCAGGGCTTATTTCAGAAGGCTCTGCTCTCAGCAACCTGGCTGCAGCCTCAGTATCAACCAGAGCTCACAGGAGTCTCCCGAAAGCCTTTGAAGCAATAAGAGCTGCTGCTATACTGATAGTTTGACCAAGGTCTTGATCAGAAGGCAGTGGGAGTGTTTGTTATCTTGTGATATCGAGAGTCCCCCAGCCTTTGCAGAGCCTTTCACCTCATTGTGCTTGCTGAGGTAGGAGGAGGCCCTGGGTTCAGGCCGAACAATGATGGCCATTTGTTGGTCATCATGTCTCTGACATGATGACCTTATCAGGATACAAAGAATGACTCACCGTTGGTTGTGGTACAGGTGCTGGCAGTGCCTTGACAGGCTAGGGGGTGAAACAGACAGGTATGAGAAGTACTGTTATGGTTTGGAAACTGTTCCCAAGATGCCTTGTGAGTTCAAGTCTTGATCCCAGCCTATGGTACTTATGGAGGTGTTGCAGCCTACAGTGGACATCGGATGACCCTTTGGAGGAAATTAATCCTTGGCAGTGTGTCTTAGAATAGGTCTTCCTCTTTCAGAACTGGAGATGAGGTGTGGACTTCCTTGCCCCACAATCTCATCACAATATATACTGCTTTCCCACAGGCTCAAAGGGCTGAGGCACCATGAAATAAAATCTCCAAAATCTGTGAGTGGGAAATCGATCTTTCTCAAAGTTGATTATTTCATGCATTTTTGTTGCAGTACAGGAGGGTGACTAACACAGTTCTGTTACTGTGCTGTCACAACACATGACCCCCAGATAATCATCCCTGGGGAACACATGTAAGCATCACACATCCTGCTACTGTGCTGGAGAGCTCCACCTGACCCCAAGGAAGCCCCTGGAGAATTCTCAGCATCTGCCTCAGCAGGCTGTGACTGTCATGGTGCTGTCCCAGATCCATGTCCTTGGGTGGGCAGAGAGTACTCACTCACCGGTCTGCAGCACAGCCACCAGATCCACCACAGCACTACAGGGATCAGCATTAGGAGCAGTACCACGGTGCTGAGCAAAACTTCCTTGCTTGGCTCAGCTGGCAGCAGAGGCACAAGTGAAGTTGGAGGCGGAGGTGGAGGTGGAGGTAGAGTTAGAGATGGAGGTGGAGGTAGAGTTAAAGGTGGAGGAAGTGGGGGAGGAGCAGGTGAAGGAGGACGGGGAGGAGCTGGAGGAGGGAGGAGTATAGTAGGGGAGCCTGGAATAGTTGGTTTGGGGATAAGGTTTGTTGGTGAAGTTGTCAGAACTGTAGAGGTTTCTGGGGCAGGAGTAGTGGTCACTGGGGGAGGTATCTGTGGGAAAGACGATCGCCATCCTTAGCAGACACCCTAGCTTTAATGTGGAACACTAAGTAGCCTCCTTCCTGGATGCCCAGTGCTTGCCCTCTCTCTGCCTCTTCTCCATTCTCCTAAGTTTTCTGGTACCACAGAAAACTAGCTAGCTCTGGCTATGCTCCAAGGCCAGAACCCAGGTGAGGATAGCCCAGGCTCCTTGGCACTCTTTGGATCTCAGCTGTCACTGTGGTCTCAGCTGACAATATGCTGGACTACAGGTGATCAGATCTCTGAGAGAAAGCCAGGCTGATGCTTGCCCCCAAGATATAGGATGCTTTCTTGCCTCCTCCCCACCACCTCTACAGTGTGGAACTTGCCTCAGCCTATGTGGCCCTTCCTTTAAAGGGTCACAGTCTTCCTTAGAGCAAGGACTCACTGGTGTGAGGTCCCTGTGACTTAGAAACACCTTGGCAGAAAACACACTTGGAGGGTTGGCAGTGATAGTGGCGGCTGCTGCCAGGGCTGGCACCTGCCCACCCCCTTATCCCTGTCCTTCTAGAAACTAGGATGGACCGCCCAAAGTGCCTGTGTAGCATAAGCTACTCCTGGGTCTCGCCTAGCCCCCTCCTCATCTTTGACTTTCCAGGAGAATCCGTATCCTCCCAGGGCCTCTACCTACCCAAGGCTATGGAACCTACTGGGATACTCACACAGTCAGAAGAATTCACACGGATTCTGTGGGCAAGGAAGTCTTGTCCATTGTTCAGGCTAACTTCAACTAAGATGATTCTAATGCACAAAAAAAGCAGACCTCAAGAAGCAGTCTAGAGATTAGCGCCTGCACAGGGGCTTTCTTCAGGGTAACAATTCTGAACTTCTAGCACTTGGGCCTCTCAGAGTGGACAGTTGAGCCATGAGAGATGATTGCCCAAGCACAAAGAGTCAACTTGTGCAATTATGGCAAAGTGGATGGTTCAGGACATGGCCTTTGATATCATTATAGCAGTAGGCTATAAACAAGGCAGTGTTGCTTCATGCCCTGTACAACTCTCTGGACTTATAAAGGTTTGTTTTCTTAGCTTTGGGACACCAGGTATTGATGATACTCTTGTTTATCATCATTTACTCCCAGCTCTGAGCTGAGCCTGGGCACTGGTCAATCCCATAGGGATCACCAACAAGGCCAGGAGGTAGAGTATCCAGAGCTCACCGGCAGACAAACAGATGCTCTACAACAGAGGGGAAACCAAATGCTGTATACTATGAGGACTACATTGTCTCTGGATTTATAGGGCCAAGAAGTATGGGCACTTACTGTTCAGGTTGCTCTATCTTTGGTGCAGGACAATACATGACAGTGGCATTCTTAACAGTTGGATTTTTATCTAAAGAAAGTGGCATAAGAGGAATGTCAATTGTCTTGCTCATGTACCCATGTTACCTCAGACTATGCAAGACAATCAGAACTGACATCTTAGCACTTCGGTAATGATTGAAAGTAGATGGTTGGTGCTTCAAAGTCATCCGCAATTCTTGGCACTCTTGCATACTGTGGACCATGGCCATCCTCTCTGAGCTGATGTTTAAAGTAAGACCAATGAGGAGAGGCCAGGGAATGAAATGAGTTTCAGTTGATCTGCCAAGGATGTTGAGGAGGAAGGGACAAGCAAGCATGGGTGGGCTGAGCCGTGGGAAGAGGTCTTGCTTTGTTTCAAGTTTTCTGACTCGTTTTGGAGCCTCACAGATACTGGACCTAGAGGTCACAGAGCTTGCTTATGGGTTTGGAGGTTGGATTAAGAGAAGTCAAGGATGACATCGGGATAAATAACCAGGGAGATTGTATGGATGCCAAGCTAGGGAATCTAGCAGAGAGGTTGTTGATGACTATTTCTGTGGGAACTTGAGAAGGGCACAATAATTGTAACATTTTCATCTCGCCTCCCAAGCTTGGTCCAGAGGAGAGGGCTGAGTGGAATCTCTGCTGGCAAGGAGGTCCAGCTTTCCCGCATGTCCCACCCCACTGGGAATGGGTTAGCAAGGGTAGGGATCTTGCTTGGCCAAGAGGAAGGATTTCTGTGGAAGATATGCATCTCTGAGGCACTGAGAGGGTTTACTTACCGATGATGGTGGAGTCATTGAACTTGAATCTGCAAATAACTTCGTTGAGATTCTTTGCATTGTGAAAGCCATATCCTCTTAAGAGCACTGGGTGATTTTCTGCAAGGGAAACATGAGGTAGAGGTGGTACGGCCCTGGTTGCATAGTTTATAGTGGCCCCAGACAGGATTTCCAAGGCTCCGTGAGAGGCAATAGCTATGTCTGGGCCAACATCTGTAGGTTCTACAGCCCAATTCTTTCTATGTCACCCATGGTCTATGCCAATGTATCTTAGTTGAGCTTTGTATGTGTTGATCACCTTTCTCCACCAGTCTTGATTTAATAAGCCTGCAGAACCCACCAAGCACACACAGACACCAATCCTAAACTCCCATGGTTCCAGGTGGGAGACCCTAGAAATAAGGCTAAAACAGGAAGTGCAGAGGAGGCTCCTGACCCTTCTAAAAGTTTTTCTCATAGGAGACATTTTGTTTCAGCTGCAAAGCCAGAAATCAACATATCTGTTCTCAACTATTCCATCTTCCTTACCCATTGAAGACTACATCTCATAAGCAAGCTTGTTCTAAAAGCAGAGGCTCTGCTCCCTGGCTTTTAGTTCAATATGCAAGGGACACAGAGAGGGTCTCTTGGCAGCTATTCCCACAGAAGGCAGGAAAAATTCTCTATCATTTATCTGGACAGATGCCATGGGATAGTCCTGGCTCATTCCCAGCCCCATGTACTTCAGATGCTCCATGGAGCTGACCCTCCTGAGTCTTTGTGGCACACAGGTTGACCCAGAAACAGCTTTAGGAAAACAGTCCATACTGCTTCACTTGGGGTACAGGCCTGGAGATTTACCCCCAACTGACAAGTATCCTGAATGTACCAGCTTTGCACAAGATAACCAGTAGTTTAACAGGTCAGTGGCTGAGCTGGTGTCTGGAGGCACCTGTCATTGTGACTGAGCTACAACGAGAAGAATGTCAACTTGTATTTTCACTGGGAGTTTGTCACAGCTACCTAGACACCAAGCCCTGTGTGTTTAGGAATAGGGAGGCATGCAGCAATTGGTCGGGGCTGCAAGGCTGGGCTTCTTTACCCGGAAGCAGGAGAACGCTTGTAGGAGAAGGCTCCTCTGCTCCTTCATTGCTCAGTCAGCAAACTCCCCACTCTTCTACAGTATGGGGAAGATTAGTGGCATCCAGAGCCAAGGACTCAAGTGTCCTTGGTGTCTGTTCAGGTTCTAGAACCTGGAGTCTAGATTCTCATCTGTCACCACACTATCTACTGTTTCACGTCTCCCAACAATCCTGGCACAGTGCTCCCATTCTTTGAGGGGAAACACTTCGGTCTCCCCCACATGTGGTCATTTACCCCAGCCTGGGCACTATGGATAGTGAGCTTAGTCCTGTCTTCTCAAACTTGGAACCATGGATCCCACAGAACACAAGTCAGGGCCTAGCTGTGTGGACTAGAGGCAGCCCATCAGCTAAGCTGTCCCCACAGGAGGGGACTTGGGATTTCCTCTCTTCCTTTTTATCAGTATAAGTACATGCTGTCCACATGAAGACCAAGCCTGTGTACATAAAGCACCTGACAAAGAGAGTTGGCCTTCTAAGACTACACAGGCATGTTCTTGGCACACTGATAGGAGAGCCCTAGGCTGGAGAGAGGGTGCCTTTGTCAGGTTCTATGAGTGTGGCTGTCTTTGTGGATATTTCAGTCAAGCATGCAGGCTTCTCCCTGTTCCCTGTAAGAGAGCGGATGTCCACTTGGGCCTGATTTCTTGTTTTCATCAGTTGATGTGGTCACATGGCTGCTGTCCATGTTATATGGATATAGAAATCTTACATGTCCACTCTTGGCTGCACTTGACGTTTCTTGGAGGAGCCAAATTGATCTTGGCATAGAGTTTAAACATCCTTTCTCTGAGTCAGAAATGCTCTACAATCGAAAACTTTTAAACTTTTTTTGAGGCTCAACAGGTCTCCCACAAGTGGAAATACTCTTAAAATTTACATTTAACCTCATGGTGAGTTATAGTTGAAATGTAGTTGCACCAGAAATAATGCCTGATGTCACCTTTAAGCTGTCTGCACGCAGTGTATGATGGAACTTGAGTTCCATCCCCCAAGATATCCTATTATGTCTGTGTAAATATTACAGAACTGGAAATACTACAGCATCTAAAATAATTGTAACAGTAAGGGCTGTGGATATGGGTGTTTAGCGTGTGGTGGCTTCCTGACTGTGATTTTCCTACTTTACAGCTAAAATATTTGTTCTGAGACAGAAAAGACGACAATTGCATACACACTCACATTGCTACCACTGACACATACCCCTTGACAAACGTACATTGCATTATAACCAGTCATAGAGATAACACATCTGCTTGCCCTCTTTAAACCACAAACCCACCACACCCTCAGTTCATATAAGTACACAAGACACATGCACTGGGTGTCCTATGTGTAGTTACTTCAACACTGTTTAGAAACACATCACATATCATACTTCTTAACGGTAAATATCAAACACACCACAAGCATACATACAACATCTACCACATACCCCATATACTCACTATATACACCCACCACACATACCACACACAAATTACACAAAACCCACACATGCCACATGTGACATGGGCACCTCATAAAGCTTATGTACGTAGAATAACACAGCACACATCCTACAAACAAAGCACACATGGTGTATGTGTACACATGTATATAACACAAACACCAAATGTAGACCACAATGTGCTTCCTAAGACACACACACCACGTAGACAAGTTGCACAAAAGTATACATCACGTAGCCCCACCTCCACCCCACACACATTCTCATACCACAAGTAGGGACATAGGAAACAAATACATACTGTCACCCAACCATATGTCACACAGACCACCTCCACCACCTCCACCCATACCCACACTAACACATATATCACTACCACATATAGCAAGCAGCTGCTCCTCAGATCTCACCTCCTGCGCACGGAAACTCCACCTCTCTGAGTTCAAGGCAGGTCATTGTGCCAATCTGATGGAGAAAGGGAAGAATGCATAGGCAGGGAGGCCTTTGGGGGCCTGGGGAGATGCTGTCACTCACATTGCTTGTGTTCAGCCTGCTCACCGTGTCTACAAGCTCATGGAGATCATCAGAATGGCCCACAACGAACACATTTTCGTCATTGTCTGCAATCTCATTCAGCTACAAAAGAGAGGGTATCTTGAAACCCAAGCCAGAAGACAGAGGTCACAGGGGGTCCCTAGATGTGACACACAGCTACTTGCCCTCAGGGCATGATGACTAGGAAGTGTTAAGGTCAGAGGTCAGCTTACCCAACCATTAAGTCTGTTTCTGCAGTGGAACCTGTTGTTTGTATCCCCTGGGATAGGTATGGACCATCCCCAGGGAGGTCTGGTCTGTACCAGAGAATTTTCACTAGTAGGCTTCAGAGGGCCCCTGCTTACCTGGGCCAAGTTACCTTTTGTCTATCGTAGTTGTTTATACCGACACAGTAAACGTATGCCCCCATGCTCCGAGCTTTATCAGCCTAAGAGAAAGGAGGTATTGATTAAAGAGTCAAAACATACAGAGTAGTTGGGAGGATGGGCCAGACTCACCTTGTCCTTAGACTCCTTCAATACTTGTGGTGTCATTTCCCCCCAAATGACAGCAATGATCAGACTAGGCCTCTTAGTGGCTGACAAAGAAATGAAGAGTGGCATGTTGAATGGGGCTGCAGGCCCAGGGCTGTTTACAATAGGTAGATCTGGTGAGCCTCACTCTTCAGCCTCCTGAGACAGGAGCTCAGACACACAGAGAGAATCCACTATTAAATAGAACCCCTAAAGAGTTAGGGCCTTCCATCAGGTCATTGGGGCTCTCAGTGCTCTTGAACTACAGAATCTATGCCTCAAGGGTAGGCTAAAAACACATCACAAGTCCAGCCTGTCCCTGGATAGCAGGAGGAAAGGATATCTCTTGTGCCAGTAAAGCCCAGTGAGATTTGTTTGTGCCAACTCTAAGCATGTTCCCAGGGCTGTTCTTCTGCCAATGGTGGGCTCAGTGAGTCAGAATCACAAATCACAGTGTCTTGGACAAAAGACCCCCGGTCCCTTAGCATCTTTCCCTACATGGTCTAACCTGTTCCGGACAAGTACCTCAGACCTACACTCTGGAGGGACATAGGTCCTTCCTTTGCATAGCAGTTGTTCTGGCTGATACCGGAGCCTATGAGGAAGAGATGGAAGAGGCCTGATAGCCTATGATAGCAAATGAAGCCCTGGTTTCCACCCCACAGAGTTCTCAGTTTGCTCAGCCCAGTTTTCTTGTTTCCATTCACCAGCACATTTGCAGGCCAAGGACCAGTGAGAACAAAGCCTACATAGGACCACATGCAGCTTCCGGTCATCTCAGAAGCATCCCGAGTTGGGTGCTGTGCTCAAAGAGGCCTGCTGTGCAGGGAGGGGTAACACTGCCTTTAAGAGACTCAAAGAGAGACCCAGGCTCAGCAGGAAGCTCAGCTCTGTGGGTCCCACTCTGCTGAAGGGGCGGGGCAGTCAGCTCACCTCCCGAGTTGACCGTTTGGATCTGTTCATTAGCCTGCCAAGAGATGAAGAAAACTTGGTGACTCTAGAATAAGATGAACCCCCACCCTCCATGGTAGTCTACACTGAGCCAGTGCCCATATGTGGTTCTAGCCCTCCGAACCTTTTCCAGTCCTCTGTGTAGGTTTGCTGATCCTTCTATCACAAGGGTCTCAATGCTGGTGAGCGCTTGGCGGATTTTCCATCTGAAGTTGAAGAAGCATGAGATGAGGCAGGCTGACAGTGCCAAACTAGCTTCAAGCACTTGCACAGATTTGTCCACTGTGTAGACTGTGAGTGTGGGGAGGGCACCAGGTCCTGGTACCCCCATTCTGTCCCAGGTCTTTCTCTAGTCCTGATCCCATTAGCACTGAGAAACTTCGGAAGGTAATAGTGTGTTGTTCACTGGGTCCCATAGGAATGTCTGGGTTCCTCTGAGGTTCTAACTGCCTCAGACTTTGGGGACTTTGATAGAGATTTTGCATGCGCACCCTTGAGGTGTATGGTGGCATCCTGGGGATGTATGTCTGACCCAGGGACTCTCAGAGGCACTGCACTCCTAATGGGGACCCAATGCCATGGACATCCTCCTTTTGAGCAGCTTTTTCTTCAGTGGATGGGGCTGAGAGGACGATGCCACTCTGCTGAGTCACTGCCCAGCTTCTATCTCACGGTCACAGACCCCTGACTGCCTCTCTTTCTTCTCCCCTGCTAAAGGCAGCAGTCAATATGCTTACACCAGGGTCCTGATGCAGACTTCATGTCCAGAAAACCTGACTCTGGAAGTCAGACCTAGGGGCTGTCTGAGAGGCGTGTGTTCCCAAGGCTGGAAAGGAACACGGCCTGTCCGGTGCTATTAAAGCAGATAGGACACACTGGGGTAGGCAGGACTAGCTCTTGTGACTGTTCTAGGACAGGAAGGATATGTGTGTGAAGGATTTAGAGTAATCTGACATGACAAGGCTGAGCAGCTCAGCAAGTGACCTAGAATGAACTGAGTGGCTTTCTGTTGGGACAGTGAGAACTTGCTGTGGACTAAGCTCCCAAGGTCCCATGGCTGGCCCAGCTAAACTCTGCCTAGAAGTGGAGGACACCATGCTCACAGTCCCCAGTGAGCACCAAACCAGAGGTTTGTGCATCCTACTTAAGCTCTTCCCCTATCCATCCCAGGCCCTTCTCTCATGTCCAGCCTAGCCCCATTTCCCCTGTCCAGCCTAGTCTTCTACCCTCTACCTAGGTCAATTGCCTCCCTTCTATTCAGGTTAGCCCTTTTCTCTGTCCAGCCCAGTCCCTTGTGGCTTTCTAGGTTTCTTGCAAGACTCTGCTGTAAATGTCCTTGCTGCTATCTCAAACTCAGTCAGGTCTTTCCAAACCCAAGCCAGGATGTACCCTGCTTGGCCTTCCTTGGGCCTTGGAGATAGCCCTTACTGCTCCTTTTGAAGCGCCATCTCCATAAGCCTGGGGCTTGTCTCATTTCCCTCTTTACTTCTAGTTTTCCTCCAGGCCCCTGGATAGAGGGCCCCACAACTCCAGACACCTTTAGTACTAAATATTACTGCCTCCTTCGCTGCTCCCCTTGTTCTGTAGGAGTTGCAGACAGGGCATCTAAAATTCTTCCTCACAGACAGACTTGCCACCCTCACAGTTTCTTGCCTCTGGGACTATTGGCACAAAAGAGCCCTGAGTTGCTCACTGAGCCAGTAGGGTAAGCAGGTGTCTCTCTGTGTGTGTGTGTGTGTGTGTGTGTATTTGTGAGTATATATATAAAATAGATGCATACATATGTATATGGTTACATGCATGTATATGTGTATGTTTATATGTATGGATAGGTATGTGCATGTGTAGGTATAGATGTAGATGTGTATATAGAGAGCAACTCAACTTCCTCAATGGCTGCATGTCCCTCATACCTTCCTATATCACCCAGCTCTGGGGGTTCATGGTCTTTATCCTAAGAAGAGTCAAAGGGGATACTAGCTGCACTGCTGTTTGGTTCATATGTATATGTATAAGTATATGTATATATATATATATATATATATATACATATATATATATACACACATATACACATATATATGTCTCTAATACACACCTACATTTATACATACATATGCCTATACATACATATATACATATACATATACATACACATAGCCATATACATATAATGCATCCATTATATAATATATCTATAAATACACTTACAAATAATATGTATTTATATATATATATCCCTACTGACCCAGGCAGACAGTGAACAACTCTCAGAATGGGACACACACACAGGCAAGACCTTGAAGGGACACATAGCTGTCTAGCCATTTCCTTAGTTTCTAAGTGTTTTTACATCCAGGACCAAGGGAAGATCCAGAAGTGATGGAGGGAAAGAGAGTAGAGAATTTCTGCAATTGCTAGGTCTATGAGTTCTAGTGAAGAAGGTTCTTAAGGGGACTGGTGATCTGGGGCTTGAAGTCAGCTATCATGGGGGACAATGGGAACCACATGGGAGTCTTCCAGAAGCTGGAAACTCCTTGTGTCCAGTCCACTGGGCAAGCCTAGGAGTTTAGACAGTACCTACCTTTCTGAGAGGAGTGGCATTTTGATTGAAGCTCTGGTATCAAAGAGAATGAAGCTCATACGCTGTTTGGGGCTGAGGAAAAAACACAGCCCATGAGAAACTGATGTAACAGCCCGATAGCCTGATAGGAAGCAGATAAAGGGGGGACATATGCCAAATCTCTGCTCCCACCCCACCTCTTCTGCACTTGGGACATTTCATAGATTGGGACTCCAGACAAACTTGATGAAAGGTTTTTGAAGCCTATGGAGATACAGGATTCCTGGGAAGAAAGATTGCTAAGATGATTCCCTGCTTATTTGGCCCAATTTTGGTGCCCCCAATTCATCTACTGATACCCCTCACACCCCTTGCATACAAAAAGGGCTTCCCCTGGGCCAGGGACCGTAAGTCTAAGTTCAACCTCAATGGTCAGTCTTTAAACTCTCCCCCAACCGGGGCTGACCTCAGCTCCATTAAATAAGGGGGAGCCTCCAGTTAGTGCTAACTGGACTGTGTCTCTTGTCCCTGGGCTCTGCGACCCTTGCCATAGGCAGCAAATTTTCCGGTTCCTCATTGACACTGTGCAAATCAAATGGTGATTAGAAAGGAGGAAGTCCCCCACTCTTGGCAGCTCGTTCCAGGCCCGCCCTTACTGGGCGTGGTGGTTGGGGGGAACAATCGACCTCATGGGAGACAGCCTCCTGGCTCGCCTGGGAGGACCATGATGGCTATTGTGATGAAGTGCACCCTCTCATGGTTTCTGGCCTGATAGCTAATGGGGCCAAGATATACTTGGGGAAGCTGAGGCCTTTATTACTACTGATCGTAAAAAGTCTTACTATGACCTTTTGGATACAGAAGAGTATGAACAGTCTTTTGAACAGGGAAAGGTAGTGTTTCCTGATAGAAACAATCCTCATTGAGGTGAATTGGTGCATTGAGAAGATGCACCAACAATGCCCTTTGCCTCACCCGAATTCTAAAGGCCACTGCTCTTCCCCCAGTACCTAAGATCCACTGGAAACTGGGAGACCCCATATGGTTGAGCAGTGTCCTATTCCTGTCCCCAAATTACAACAATTATACCTTTTGGTACAACAGCAATTAAAATTGGGAATTTTGCGGGGCGGTGGTGGTGCATGCCTTTAATCCCAGCACTTGGGAGGCAGAGGCAGGCAGATTTTTGAGTTCGAGGCCAGCCTGGTTTACAGAGTGAGTTCCAGGACAGCCAGGGCTATACAGAGAAACCCTGTCTTGAAAAAAAAACCCAAAAAAACCCCAAAAACAAAACAAAACAAAAACAAAAAACAAAACAAACAAACAAAAAACCCCCCAAAAACCCAAAAAAACAAAAAAACCAAAACCAAACAAACAAAAACTTGGGACATTTGAGGGCTTCTACCAGCCCTTGGAATTCTCCCGTTTTTGTGATTAAGACAGTTAATGGGTCCTGGAGGTTGTTACTTGACTTGAGAAAAATTAATAAGAGAATGATTCCCTTTGGGAACCCCAGAGGGTACTCCCATGGATCCCAGTGATCCCTAACACCTATCGTTTGACCATTATTGACATTAAAAATTGTTTCTTCTTCATTCCCCTACACCCTGAAGACAGTGAGAAGTTTGCCTTTTCTATTCCTTCTGTTAATTTTGGAGGGCCTGATTCTAGGTTCGAGTGGATGGTTCTATCCCAAGTCATGGCCAATAGCCCTCCATCCCATGTGTCAATATTATATGCTTAACATTTTTTCATCCTTTTTAAATGATTCCAATATTTTATTTTACATTTTTATGGATAATATTTTGGATACCTCTAGCTTTTTGGGTCTTCAGGAGCTTACTGATAAGTGTCTCTCCATCCTTAGATATATAACTTTCCCGTTGCTTCTGAAAAGGTTCAATAGGTGCTGACAGTTAAGATCCTGGGCTCCATGTTGTTCTTGGATGCTGTGTCCCCTGTTAAGCCTCAACTTCAAATTCAAGATTCCTATACCCTCCCACAGTTACAAAAGCTTTTGGGAGAAATTAATTGGATAAGGTCTTAGATCTCCATTGCCACAGAAGATCTAACACCATTTGACCTCCTTAAGGGAAATGACCTTTCTACCCCTGTAGTGTTGACATCTCACCATATCCAACTGCTGAATAAGATTCAACATGCCATTGATTCGGCCACCCTTAAACGATATGATCCCAACCTACCCCTTATTTTGTATATTTTCCCTGTAGAAATGTTGTGCATGGAGCTACCTGGTCAAGAGGGCAAACCTGTCCATTGGATCCACCTTTCAATGAGAGGGGCCCCTCAAGTTTATTCTACGGCTAACCAGCTGGTCAATTGCATTGTTAAGGGGAGAGATCTTTCCGTTAGGCTCTTTGGAACAGAGTCTTCTGTCCTCATTACCCTATTTAAAAACACAGATTTCCTTTGGTATAGAGAAACAATAGCTGAGTTGCTCTGGCTTTAGAGGACTTTCCAGGTGAAATTGATTGCCACTTAGGACCATATAAGTGGACGAGTTCCTTTTCCAGACTTGAATGGACGTCCCCCAGGCTCTTTCTTTCTAGCCCCAATTCAAATTATCCCACCATCTTTACCTGGGGTCCTCCATTGTTGTTTACCCCCGATGGACAAAGGTCCATCACCTATAAAGTCAGACCTCCAAGAAATTGAGGGCTCTACCCAATTTAAAGAATTGTTTGCAGTGGTTATGGCATTAGATATGATTTCTGAATCCTTTAATTTGTTTTTTGACAGTCTCTATGTAGTAAACTTACTGCCTAATTCGGTAGAGGCTCATATTAGGCATGATTCTAACCCCATCACCCCCTCCCCACATGATTCAGGCACGTACTCTACTAAAACAAAGACAACATCCTATTTTTCTCCAACACCTTTGAGGTCATCATGATCTCCCAGGGTACCTATCCATCAGAAACAATCTGACAGATGAACTTGCCTCAGGCTTACAATGCCATACTATTGCTGAGGCATCTCAGTTCCACTCATTAACTTATGTCACCTGGAGGGGCCTAGGACATAAATACCCCCAGGTCCCAATAAAAGACCTTATAAAGACCATCCATATCTGTAAGTCTTGTCAGTCATTCCTACAGTCATTCCTCCAGCCCATGGGGAGTAATCCCCAGGAGCTCCACCCTAATAATCATTGGCAATTCGATGTTATTCACTATTCCCCATTTGGGAAGCTAAAATATGTATTTGTGACTGTTGATACCTTCTCCCAAGCATGTTGGGCATCGGCCCCCTGGAAAAAGCTGAACATACTATTAGCCATATGCTTCAATGTTTTGCCATTCTCAGACTTCAAGGTCAAACTAAAACAGATAATAGCCTGTGTTTTACAAGCAAACCTTTTTCAGAGTTTCTCCAGATGTGGAAGATCTCCCACACTATGGGCATTCATTACAACCCGAGAGGACAGGTAATTGTCAAAAAGACAAATCAAGCTTTAAAATCTCAAGTTACAAAAACAAAAGGTGGAGTCTTTACCCCCATATGACCAGCTTAAAAAGGCATTATTCACTTTAAATATTTTAAATTATTCAAAAGAAAATACTGTTGTCCCCATTTCAAAGACATTGGACCTCCTCCATCTCCTATAGCTTGATACAAGACAGATGGTGAGACCCAGTTACCCTGCTCCTGACAGCCAGGAGGGGATTCAGCTGAATACTTCCCCAAAGTGAGAAAAGACCAATCTGGATACTGGCCAGAGATATAAAGTATATATCTCAACAAGGAGAGGCTGACAATGACATTTCCAGGGAGTCCACCTGTCCTGAGGAAACCCCCCTATGCTTCTTCCTCAGGAGGCCAAGATGATCAAGAAAATGACCCTGTTGCTGACATGGATTCTGCTTCCCATCATGACGGAGGGAAGATTAGGAGACCCCCAAGGAGCAGGAGAGATCCTCAAACAAAACAAAACAAAACAAAACAAAATAAAACAAACAAAAACTAAAACAACCACCATCACCACCACCACCAATTAGGTAACACCTGTGACTGTAAAGGAGACACCTATGACCTGGGAGGCACCACTCTACAGATTATTACAGTGGCACCAATAGTGTCCCCGCTCAAAAGTGGGAAAAATGCTGTGTCTATGCTAATCGATCCAGGATCATTCAAAACAAGATAAAGAAGCTTCAGGAAGACCTAGAAAGGAGGCATAGAGAGTGCCAAGAAAACCCATTGTGGACTGGATTTCATGTTCTATTGCCCTATTTCCTCCCTCTCCTTGGACCCTTCCTTCTCCTTCTCCTTCTCCTTCTCCTTCTCCTTATCTTGACTGTCTGGCCATGTCTGTTCAATCAGTTCACTCAATTTATCCATCAGAGGCTAGAGGCAGTCCGGCTTCACCAAGTTGAGGTGCATTACCAAAGACTTGTCTCTTCCAAGCCAGGCTCTACATATCCCTCTGTCTATGAGCCCCCCTTCTCAGCTCTCTACCTGACCAATGATGCGTAAGATCTCAGATGTGCTGAGACAACCTAAGGCAGGTCATGGAGGACTGCCCCCAGCCAGAGTGACACATGGTATCCAGAGATGGGTAAGATCCCCATGTGTGGAACAATCTAAGACAGGAGGTATGTAACCTGCTCATTACAAAAACAAAAGGGGGAAATGTTGAGCCCCATTTTGGCCCTGGTTTGGGCCTTGAGGACAAACCCAAGCCTGGCTCAAGTTTTGAGACCTGTCTCAGTCACTTCCGTATTGGAGTGACTCAGCAAGACCTATTTGGCCCTGCTTCTGCCCCACCTTTGTTGATGTAGAACTTTGCCATTAGCCCTGTCAGCCACTCCATACCCTCCTTCCCCGCCTCCTACATCACCTTACCCCACCAAAAATTCCCCTCCCTATGTTCCAAACTGATATAAGCGAGAGACTGATGCCATAAAGTTGAGTTCCTGCTTTGACAAGACTCCCGGCTCAGTGTGTTTCTTTCTGGCCATCGACACTTGCCAT
The DNA here is from genome assembly GCF_978045245.1 of Mus caroli. Lineage (NCBI taxonomy): Eukaryota > Metazoa > Chordata > Mammalia > Rodentia > Muridae > Mus > Mus caroli. Next base: position 26,985,835 of record NW_028227267.1, on the reverse strand, counting down.
CTCTCTCAGCCCTGGAGAGACCCTGTGGGATGGGACCTCTCTTTTCTCACCTGGACCTGCTGGCAAGGAGCCAGCACCTGATCCCTTCTTGTGCTGCAAACCCAATACACATAGACACATACAAACATGTATACAAGTACATATGTGGGATCCTAGTTTGTGTTCTGTTGCTGTGACAGAATGCCCTGATCAAAGGCAACTTAGGACAGAAAGGGGCATCTTTGGCTTACACTTCAGGTTATAGATAATAATTTCAGGGAAGTCATAGTGACATGTGCTTGAAAAAGCTGCTCAAAGTATACCCACAGTCAAGAGCAAAGAGATATGACTATACTCTTGCCTAAACAGTTCAGGACACTTTGAAGAAGATCTAGATCTTCTTCACTTTCAATTAATGATCAAGCCAAGCCTCCAAAGACATGACCACAGGTCAGTTTGATCTAGATAATTCCTCAATTGAGGATCTCTTCTCAAGTGATTCTAGGTGGTGGTAGTTGACATCTAAAACTAACCAGCACCATGCTGAACAGGCAAGCCCACAATGACACTCCTCCATGGGGTCTGCCCTCTCTACCTTGCACTTCTGCTGTTATGGTCTTCCCTTAATCAATCCCCCCTCTCCCCCTTTCTGATCTGTATTCCTCATTTCTGAGGCAGGATTAGCCAATGCTGAAAAGATGTATAGGACCAGTATATTCTGTTCCCTAGTCTGTCTAGCATTCTAGCTTTGATCTCTGCTTCCTACACAAGGCATTCCCATGACCCCAAACCTAGTCTGCCTGCCAGTGGTCACTGCTGATAGGAACTTTAGTGTGCAGGCATACTTCACGTATTTCTCCACCATATCTTCCCAGGACGTGTACAAGTCAGCCCATTCGTTCACAGCTTTGGACCTACAAGGAAAGGAGTCTTGAGTCATAAGAGGGAAGTGGATCATGCCAATGAGAAGTGGGAGAATTGCTTTGCCTCCCCTTCTTCCAACAGACTTCTAAAAGGGCTGCTTGCTCCTACCTTGTGCTGACCCTGGGAGTCTCTCACCTGCCCCCCCCCCCCCCCCAGGTAGAGATCCTTCTGGTGTTCACCTTTTCTTATAACACCTCAAATTCCTCAAATTCTTCTAAATTTTCCAGTATTCAAAAGGCAAATGGAGACATTTCCTCCAGGAGGCTGGGCTTCAGCCATGGAAAGTAAGTGTTTGAGACTAGTTTACTCTCTCTCTCTCTCTCTCTCTCTCTCTCTCTATCTATCTATATAGCAAGTGTGCAAAACAATGGGTTTATGACATCTTCATATGCATACATCATTCTGCTTTTCTCATGCTGTCCTCACACCAATTTCTCTTGTCTTCACTCTTCCCACTGGTTCTCTTTCTCCACCTTTTCCTTTTTCTCCTCTTCCTCCTTGACAGTCCCCTTTGACATCAAACACACACACACATACACACACACACACTACTCATGTGCATACCACACACACACACATAACTCATGTGTACACTACACATACACACACACACTACTCATGTGCACAACACATACACACACACACACACACACACACACACACACACACACACACGCACAGGTTTCCCACATGTTTAAGTATTCCAGCTTCCTTAGCAGCCTGTAGAACTTAGGCATCCTGATTGGGAAGGCTGTTTTACCTTGGGTGCAAACTTGGCAGCCAGTCCCACAACACCCAGAGGAAGTCTCACTCCCAGGCACTCTAACACACCCAGGATCATAGGACCAGAGGTGCCCTGAGCAGACCTTGGGCATTAACTCCACAGCCAGTACCACAACATCCAGAAGGAGCTCCACTCCCAGGCACTCTAACACTCCCAGGATCCCAGGAGCTTGGTCACACCAAGATCTCAGGGTCTCAGAGACAGCTTGACTCCCAGGAGCTATGACACACCTAGGATCTCAGGATCACAGGATCCCAGAATCACAGGATCCCAGAGGCAGCTGAACTCTGAGGAGTTCTGACACAACCAGGATCACAGGAAGGACAGGTCTCAGTCAGATATAATGAGGGCAGGTAGCACCAGAGATGGCGGGAGGCAAGTATGAGAACATAAGCAACAGAAACCAAGGTTACTTGGCATCATCACAACGCAATTCTCCCACCATAGCAAGTCCTGGATACACCATTACACTGGAAAAGCATGATTCAGATCTAAAATCACTTTTTATGGTGACAGTAGAGGACTTTAATACGGTCATAAATCACTCCCTTAAAGAAATACAGAAGAACACAGGTAAACAACTAGAATCCCTTAAATAGGAAACACAAAAATCTCATAAAGAATTACAGGAAAACACAATCAAACAGGTGAAGGAAATGAATAAAACCACCAAAGATCTAAAAATAGAAATAGAAATAATAAAGACATCACAAAAGGAGACAAACCTGGAGTTAGAAAACCTAGGAAAGAGGACAGGAGTCATAGATGCAAGTATCACCAAAAGAATACGAGAGAGAGAAGAGAGAATCTCAGTGCAGAAGATACCATAGAAAACATTGACACAACAGTCAAAAAAAATGCAAAAAGCAAAAAGCCCCTAACCCAAAACATCCAGGAAATCCAGGACAAAATGAGAAGATGAAACCTAAGGATAATAGGTATAGAAGAGAGTGAAGATTCCCAACTTAAAGGCCAATAAATATCTTCAACAAAATTATAGAAGAAAACTTCCCTAACCTAAAGAAAGAGATGCCCATGAACATACAAGAAGTCTTCAGAACTCCAAATAGACTCGACCAGAAAAGAAATTCCTCCTGACACATAATAATCAAAGCACCAAATGCACTAAACAAAGAATTTAAAAAGCAGTAAGGGAAAAAGTTCAAGTAACATATAAAGGCAGACCTATCAGAATTACACCAGGCTTTTCACCACAGACTATGAAAGCTAGAAGATCCTGGGCAGATCTCATACAGACCTTAAGAGAAAACAAATGCCAGTCCAGGTTACTATACCCAGCAAAACTCTCAATCACTATAGACGGAGAAAACAAGATATTCCATGACAAAACCAAATTTACCCAATATCTTTCAATGAATCCAGTCCTTCAAAGAATGATAGATGGAAAACACCAACACAAGGAGGGAAACTACACTGTAGAAAAAGCAAAAAATTGATCTTTCAACAAACCCAAAAGAAGATAGCCACACAAACATGATTCCACCTCTAACAACAAAAACAACAGGAAGTAACAATCACTTTTTCCTAATATATTTTAACATCAATGGACTCAATTCGCCAATAAGAAGACATAGACTTACAGACTGGATAACACACCTCAGTGACAAAGACAGACACTACCTCAGAATAAAAGGTTGGAAAGCAATTTTCCAAGCAAATTGTCCCAAGAAACAAGTTGGAATAGTCATTCTAATATTGAATAAAATCAACTTTCAACCAAAAGTTTCCAAAAAAAAAAAAAAAAAAAAAACAGGAAGGGAAGGATGCTTCACTGAGGCACCTCTAGGTGAGGGCGGGCATAGGCCTGTGCTATACCCTGGCATCTCAGTTCTCAACAGGCAACATGAGCACAGGCACTTCCAGCCCTGGCTACTAGACCTCTTTACAGCCTCTTTAGTGAGATGTACAGCTCTGCTTCCCTAGGGCCATGTTCTTTGGAATGTTTAAACTCTGGCCAGGTGAGGAAAGCCATTTCAAGAATGGGCCAGTTAGTCTGAGGGTCTAGAGCTGTTTATTTTTATTCATTTTTTTAACTTAATCTTTTTAGTAATCATTGGGAAAATACACATAGTGCACCCTGATCCCACTCACTTTCCAATCCTCCCAGGTCCACTTCCCCCTCTTAGAACCTCCCCAAAAACAAAAAAAGGGGGGGGGGAGAGATAAAATAGTGAGTCTAATTTGTGTTGCCCATATACTCACTGGAGCATGGTCAAACTACCAGTGGCCAGCATCTTAAAGATATCTGATTTATTCCCCTACCCAACCCCTGCCAAAAGACATCAACCTTGAAGAACTACATTTCAGAATCCTTTTCACAATTTTAAAGAGTTCTCTTCAATGGCTTCCTGTCCAGATAGTTTTTTGTTTTGTTTTGTTTTTGTTTCTGGTTTTGTTTTTTTTTTTTTTTTTTTTTTTTGGTGGGGCAGGGGTGGGAGTCAGGGAGAGAGGTTGTTAAAGAACCCTTCTGTCTCTCATTATCAAATCTCTGTCTGCAGCCTTCCGTACTACTGCTAAAAGAAGCTTCCTTGCCCTTTATAGTCAGTGGCAGCACAGATCCGGGACCACCACATGGTTTCAAGCTACAGTATGGACTACAGTGTCACTTCTGTAGTTTCTCCATTCTCTCCCGAGCATCCGGCTCTGTTCCGCTATCTTTTTCTTCCAATTTTGTGAGCCCAATTTTTAAAAGCATCTTCCCGTAATGATGTTTCTTTTCTCAAGTTTTTCTGGGGCCACTTCAAGCTCTGTAGACTCTCTCACCTCTGCCTCCCTGCCTCCCCTCAGAGCCTCTGTGGGACTCAGGTTTCTCGGAGCTGCTTCACAGTGGCAGGTGCCAGCTTTGATCATAGCCCCACTTCAGGTTTTCACTCTCAATTGTGATGAGTTTTTCCTGGATCTGAATCTGCAGCACCTGCTCCTCCATCCACTCCAGCAGCTTGTAGGTGGAGTAGATGTTGGGGTGGACCCAGGTGACCGCTGAGTTGGTCAGTCTGCACCTGAGGTGGGTCCTCTGTGTAGCTGCCCTTTTATTTATTTTTGACATTGTGTTATTCTTATTTTTAAAATCTTGGTCCTGGTGATAGTATGAGGTGCACTGAGGCTGGGCCTGACTTGGGCTCTCTTTTGTATTGTCTTAGATTAGACCTTTTATGTCCTTGTGATCATGAATGGGAGCTTCCAGGAGGTGATGCTCAGATGCATGGCCCTTACACGCCATCTCAACCTCACCCTCTCCATTGTTGCTGCAGGCTGTGTCTCAAACTTGGTGCTAGAAGAGCATAGGCTGGCAGCACCATCACTCATGGGACACATGTATCACACTTTTCACCTGGGTTACTATCAGCTAATTCTCTCTCAACAGTAGAACAGAGTGAGGTTCCCAAAGAAAAAGCTTTTCTTGGAGACCATTCAAACACAGCATGAATCTGAGCAAATCACTCTGGAAACCTCACACCCAATAAATGAACTTGACATAACTGGTCAAAAGACGGATGGTGTCTGACAGTTGCTGGGTTAATAAGCCTTTGACTACAAAGCCATCCCTGACACCCACTTTCCCAGCTTATAGGCTGATGCATAAGACAGTTCTTTTACCAACTAATGGCAACATTGCTTTCTTTCTCATAATCTTTTTGTCTCCCTACCTCCACCAAGTGAAGAATATTTTCCCATAAAGGCTCCTCGGTAGCCAACCCCCCCCCCCATTCACACACACTAGGGGACTTTTCAGCTTTCGCCTTCTGAAGGAGGATCTAGATTCTAGAACACAAGAGAAAGAGAAGGTTTGAAGCCAAAGGAGAGGGTCATGGGGACAGACAGGTGTTGTCTAGGAAGCAGGCAGTATGGAGCAGAACTTGATCTTTCATCACATGCAGCCACACTCAAGTGTGAGAACAGTGATCAGTGGACAGGAGTGTGTGTCCAGTGTCAACATTTTGACACCAAAACATCAGAATAATGTTGCCTTGTTTGAAGGGTAGTGGAAGGTGGGGCAGGATAATGTAGAGGAGTAGAAATTGAGGAAACAAAATTCTTGTTGCCTTTAATGGAGGTTGTCAGAGCATCCACAAACCACACAGCGGATGGCAATCGGGACTCTTCCCGGTATCAGAAATGAGCACATAAGAACGGGAAGAAAGCCAGGTTGTAATGGTGTCTGGAAACGGGTTTAGACCCAGGGGGGAGGTAGAAAGGGACAGCGGTGGTTTCACGGCTCTTGCTGGAGTTTCATATGGAAACCTTACATTTCTATCAGACAACACGGAATTTAAGTCAAAACCTGATAGGAGAGTCAAAGGAGGACATCCCATATCTATAAAAGTGTCAAGTCATCAAGCAGATGAAAAAGTTATCAGCAAATGCACCAACAATCAAACCGACCACTGGCAGAATATGTCGGAACAACAGACAGAGGTACATAGCAGATGTGCCATCAGTGTGATGGAAATCATGGGAAGAGCTGGACGGAATATGTAGACCTGGAGAAATAAGAAAACAGGTGAATCAACAAGTGTCCAGGCTCAGAGCCAAGGAAGTTCCTCCCAGGATGGGTGACATTAAACACACAAAAAAGTTTGCAAAATTTTCAATCATCTTAAATATTCTTTTCAAGTACAGGCACATCTTGCTCGACAGGTCAGCACTGCAATAGGATTAGTGGCTTATCAAAATGAAAAGACAAAGTTGGGGTGGGTGGAGTGTTTGTGGGGGACACGGTGGGGAGATTGGAGGTGAGAGAGGGTGTTTACATCATATCTTATTGTATCCATGCATGAAAGTCTCAAAAATAAAGAAAAATAATTTTTAAAGTTGGGAGCAAAGGGGAGATGTGCAGCTCACACGGGGCTTTTACATCACAACGAACTAGAAACTGGAAGGGAAAATGAGTGTTATGCTGTCAGAGGAAAGAAATAAAAGCAGAGTGAAATAAAATTGAGAATAGAAAAACTGAGAACTGTGGGCGAATAGTGATGTAACTCTTTGACAAGATCATCAAGATTGGCCAACCTTTATTTGGAACGATCAAGACTGATAAAAACACCAGGCCTTGAATGACAAACGTAGGTAAGAGGTGACTGCAAACCTAACAGGAGAAGAAACAGCATAAGCACTTACACTTGGACAACAGGGATAACCTAAACCGCAGATGGGACAGAATAATTGCTTAAAAAAATTCAGGCTTCCCAAACTAAATGCTGAAGAGAGATTATGAACGACTTCTTAGTTATAAGAAGACAAAAACAGTATGGAAAAACTTCTCACCGAAGAAAAACGCAAGAACTGCAGATCTGTGTGTACAAGTGTGTGTGTGTGTGTGCACATGTGTGAGTGTGGATATAAAATGTATAATTTTCTTCTAAAAACAATCACAATCAAAACCAAAAGTTATGTCATTCACAGACTGGGGAGTTGGATGTCAGAGCTGGATGTTCACTGTGTGTCTACTTTGTGAGACCTTTGCCTCCTCTGCCTAGTTCTGGTCATGTAAGACATCCATCCTATATGCAGTGCCTGAGTAAAACGGAACTCAGAGGCATATAGGGAGTAATCATGGAGGTCTCAGGTGGAGGGAGGCCAAGCCACTGTCAGGCTGAAGCAGGAACAAGGCAGCAACCACGAAGAAGCAAAAGAAAGCACCACACAAAAACTTTAGATGTCATCAAAGGGAGGACAGAGTCTATTCTTTCCATGGTCTCTGCAAAGGAATGTTGTTTTAAGTTCAAAGCCTCACTCCCATCTTTCCACCGTTGCACTCACTAACTCTGTTTGGACTGGAGAGCCTCCTGGGGGCTACCAAGCAACGAGAGGAGTCCAGTGAAGTCTGGGCCTAAATTGCTTGGGGAGAGGTTCCAGAAATCTCTGGGTAGAAGTCAGTACCTGCGGCCACTGTGGGAGGCCATGAGAGACAAGGTGACAGGACTCAGCAGGAGCTAGGCTCTAGCTCTGACCCTTGTGCACAGGCTTCAGAGTCATCTTTCTACCTAGTATATAAACCACTGGCTGAGGGGATTCGAGAGGTTCTGAGACCCTGACACAAAATAAACAAAACAAACCCTAACAATGGAGAACAAACTATCTGCTTTTGTTTCCCCAACCTGGAACTTCTAGTTAGGCTCCAAGCCCCCAAGACTAGGTGTCCTTCCCAGTTTGTTCCCTTCTGGATCCCCATGGCTGCGAAATTGCTGTGCTCACTCATTCCACAACACAGGTAGGCAGTTACCATGGGTCAAAGAGGGACAAACTTGAGAGCACCCTCAGCTCCCAAACTCCCACAAGTCAGTTGAGGTCAACATGGCTGTGTACAAGCACTCTCAACGCTATTCTTGCTCATTTCCTGGTAATAGGTGGTATCTTGCCCGCTGACTTCTGTCCCAAGTTCACCAGGAGAAGCCTGTCTACTCTGGCTCTGCCCTCCCTGTGGCCTGTTGCCTGAATATCGGACATATCCTCTAGATGAAGTGTAGGGGAGGGAGCAGGTAGATTCCTTGAGGGACATTGGGACAGTCAGTCTGGCTATCCTTAGTTATTCCTTAGTTATACCTTAGTTAACCAAGACTGATGGGTAAAGGACAACTCTTCCCACACAGTGCTGGAACCAGATCTAGTCAGACTCCAGAGTGACAGATCTTGGAACTATATGACATGAAAGGCCTGGGTTGTGTCTCCTTCAGTCAGCTGTGTCCAAGGAAAGGACAAAGGATACCTCACAGCCCGAGGAGAGATCACAGGTGCCCTGAGAGGAGTCAACCCCTTCTGACTGGAGTCATGTCCTTCCACAGGAAGCAGCATCTTCTCTTAAGTTGCTGCTCAACCATCTGTCCTTGGGTCAAAGATGTATGACGCCCTCAGAGGCTGAGGCCCTTTTAAGTGGTAGAAATCTCCCCACAGGATGCTAGTCACAGAGGGAAACAGCAGGCAGACAGAGCAAGGGCAGAGGAGGCTTTCTGTGGAGGACCAGAGAGTAATTCCGGAGCCCATCCTCCACGCAGCTGGGTCCTAGGAGCAAGAGCTCTAGGTCCTAGGTCCCTCACAAAGGCAGGCCAGCGCCTCGTCCCTTGTGCATAGCTGTTACAGAATGCATAGCCTTAGCAGAGAGAAACCTGGCAAAGTCCCATGGACTCTGCAGGGATTGAGGTTGGAGGTCCATTTGCACAGGAGAGGCAGACAGTAGAGGCCAGGGAGTAAAGACCTAGAAAGCCTCATGTCCTGGGTCCCACCCATTCCATCCTAGAGTTTCCTCTCCTGCTTTAGGACTATCTAAAGCAGATCACACTCCTCTTACTTAGACTCTCTGATGACATGCTGCAGAGGTGGGTAGCTGGAGCCCCTGATCCTACAGCTCAGTGCCTCTGATGTGCTTCATCCAGTAGTTCCCACACTCACCATACCCACTAGACACGGAGAGGGAGAGCCGGGGAAGTCAGTGATCAGGCGTGGAGTCTGTCTTGGTTTGCTTTCTATTGCTGTGACAAACACCACAATCACAAGCCTCTTGGGAGAAGAAAGGGTTTATTTCACCTTGAAGCTTACAGGCTACCCTGAAGGGACGTCAGGAGAGGAACTCAAGCAGGAACCACAAGGCAGGGTCTGAGTCAGAGACCATGGGGGAATCCTGCTCACTGGCTTGCTCCCCATGGCTTGCTCAGCCTGCTTTCTTATACAGCCCAAGACCACCTGCCTAGAGGTGGCATTGCCTAGAGTGGGTTGCTCCCTCCACCATCAGTCATTACTGAGGAAAATGTTTTACACGCTTACCCACAGGCGATCTGACAGAGGTATCATCTCAATTCGGGCTCCCTCTTTTTCCCAAATGACTTTAGTTGGTGTGAAGCTGACAAAACCCAACCAGCACAGAACCAGTGAGCATCTCTTCTCTTCAGTGTACTGGGGCTGCACCGCTCTGAGCCCGGCTCTCAGAGTAGACAGCTGCCAGCTCGACCTCTCTCTTGTCCACCAACTCTTCTTCCTCCATCCATATCAGGCTTGTGGGTATTACCCAGGGTTCTATCCCCCTGCTCCCTTAATCATGCATAGATGTTGCAGGACTTGCAATCTACTGTCTCTCAGTCACTCCGTGTGGGCTTCTGAAGAGCACTCCACTACAGCCCCAGATCCATCCCTCATCCTTCCAGGGAGACAAAGTGCTCCTTAGGAAACAAAGGGCCCATCTTCCTTTGATAAAAATCTCTTTTCCTCATGATGCCCAGTTAGATCTGATCCTCAGACCTCCCCTCCCCCTCTCATCTTCCTCCCTGTATGTTTTCCTTAAACTAGGATCCTACTAAAATCCTTAGACATTGGAATCTCAGAGTCTGTCCAGGTGGCTCTCACCCAATCCCTGCCCTTGTAAGCTACTTGGCCTAGAAAGCAGGTGCACACTCTTTTTCTTCAAATTCACTGAAGAAAAGAATGAGAGATGACTAATGTATAAACCAGACCAAACTACTCAAAGGACATCCTGATTTTTTCCCCCATTTCTAGGCATATAGGAAATCAGGTCCAGTTCTCTGGTCTCATTCACAGACAGTTCCTACTTCTCTCCTGGCAGAAACTGTCACCCCACAGGCCTTGTTCTGCCAGGAGATAGAAATGCCCAAGGGTTATGCTAGGACCAGGGCAGCAAGGGCCACTCACTTGTCAAAGACGAAGTAAATGTCAAAGTCACCATCACAATATTGCAGAGGATCTTCCTCATCTACCCCAGTCTGTCTTGCCTTTCTGACTTCATGACTAAAGAACCTAGCAGAGTCCTCAAGATAGGGATTTTGGCCAGATCGAGGATACAGAAAACTCTGGACTGCAATGAATAGCGTAGACAATAGCAGCAGCAGCAGGTACACTAAACAGGAAGCCTGGGGACCACAATACTGCATTTTCTTGGCTGATCCTGTGAGTCTACTACAATTTGGGAGCTTGTTCTAGCCACTCCTCATTTTGTTCTCTGGTGCCTCTATCTGCACTTAGGGACAATAGCCCTTGTGTCCTCTCACCAGTTCTTACTGCTGCTTTCCACTTGGTGGCCTCAGAGCATAGGGACTGGGGACATGGCTGTACTGGGGTATCCTACCTCTAACTGCCTGCATAACCCTTCCCTCAACACTCTGGGGTTATGACAGACAGGAAGGTTGACATGGTGACTTTGTGACCTGCCTCTCTGCTCAGTGCCCTGCATGCTGACAGTGCCAGGTGGCACTCATAGGACCTTTGCAGAGGTTTCAGAGAATGCCCCCTTGTCCCTCATCACAGCTCTTTACAGAGGTCCTGAAGGGCCACCTCAAGGAACCCAGGCATTATTTTTTTCTAAGAAGGTAGCAGAGGTAGGAAAATTACCAGATCATGGAGGACAAGGAAGTCATTGTAGGAAGTAGAAGGCCAATTGTGGGCCCTCAAGTTAGCCAGGCAATAGCAGGGTCTAGAGAGGGATGGGGGTTCTGTGCTGCCAACAGCATCTTCTGTGAATGGGAACAGTCCAGTCACCAGTGCCATGTGACAAGCTGCCCAATCTTGGTGACTCAAACACAGAACTGTTATTATGCTCCCAAATTCCATGGGTTAGACCCTTGGAGAGGATGGCATGAGAGAGCCCCTACAACAGGACTTCTGGAAAGACATCAACACAAGGTGGGGCTTATGTGGTGGAGACCGCAAAATGATCTGGAAACTTCTTCACTGTCGCCTGTGGTGCCTGGACTGGAGGGCTCCGAACACTCAGCTGGGGCTAGTTGTGGAACCTTTGCATCTGTGATATCTAATGACTTGGGCCTCCTCACTGTGTGGTGGCATCAAAATGTGTTGGCTTTTCTGATGGAGGCTCAGAGCTTTGAGAGTATCTACAGGGGGGGAAGGTCAAAATGTGGAGCCCTTTATGACATCACCCATGCCTGTGGGTCAGAGATCCTGCAGCAGAGAGAAGCAAGGACATAGCCCCCAGCTCCCAGAGGATTGTGTGTTCGCTTGGACCACAATTACTTGGCTGCATCATATCACATCACTTGTGGTGTTAGAGGGGATGTAGTGTGGGGAGACACATGCATTTCAAAGGGGTTCAGAGCTTTCCAACTGAGTGCAAACAGATTTAGAAGTACCCTGATTAGTTTTGTCTTCTTTGTTTTATGTGCCCGAAAGCAAATCTGATAAAATTGTTCTTAATAAATCTAAAATAGATCTTCTAATTCATTTACTGTACAAGTGCCTTACAGCACACTGCATTGGATTGGTGGTGGGCTTTTGTTTGTTCTGTTTCAGGAATTATTTGAAATGACAGAGTATGTTGAACGGATGGTGCTTTAAAATCTGGTGTACTGCACACCGGCATATTACAGTTCTGACTCAAAACTAAGAAATACAGCAAGGTCCAAGCCAGAGATGAGCTTTAGCCCAGTTACCTCTGAGAAAGCCTCTATGCAATTCTGAGTTCCACCTCTCTGTTCAGGCCTTCCCAAAGAGCCCCATCTTGAAAGCTCTCCTACTGTATCTTTCCTGAGAGTCTAACCCTTCAAATACAGTAAAATGGTTAAGTTACCAAGATTGAGTGGCTTGTCACACAGCAGTGGATGACTAGACTGATCACAGATGGTGGCAGGAACCTGTCATCTCCACCACTTCTAGACTTGTCTTTGCCTTGGCTGACTTCAGAACCCACAAATAGCTTCTGATTTCCCACCTGGATTTCCTTACATACTTCAAAGTGACCTGTGATCTTGGCCACTTTGAAACACCATCTCAGTGAACAAAATTCTGGATTCAGTGGCGAGGTAAGGGACAAGAAGGCCTTATCTGACACCAAAGGTACTGTAACTGCCACTTGGCACTGCTGGCATGCAGGACATTGAGCAGAGGGGCAGGTCATAAAGTCACCATGTCAACCTTCCTGTCCATCATAACCCCAGGGTGTTGGGGGAAGGGCTATGCAGGCAGTGAGATACCCCAGAGCAGCTAACTACACCCCCAGTGCCTATGCTCTAAGTGAAAAGTAGCAGTGGGCTTTAGTCAGAGGACACAAGGGCTATTGCTAAGTGTGGGCAGAAGCACCAGAGAAAGAGGTGGTCGGTGATCAGCCTGCCTGGGACCTTACATTAAGAGGGGACACAGAGACTACCAAGAAAATGCTGAGCTGCTGTCCTCAGGTTCCTCACTCTGTGATCTTCCTGCTGATGCTACTTCCATCACTGCTTAGGACAGAGAACTTCTTGTACCAGTACCACGACTGGAAAAACTACCACGGACTTGGTTTGGACCCCAGAACTTTCTCCTATGAAGACCAGAACCCAAAGCATATGTGGCACCAAAGAAATTCGGCTCAAGAACCATGCCAGGCTACTCCTGACATCTACTTTGTTCTGGATAAGTGAGTCACTTTTCCTTATAGGGGACACTGAAGGCCCAGTCTCTGTAGGGGCCATGGTGGTCAAAACCCAGCCTCTGGGATTGACTTACTTCCTGAAGTCAAGGAGGCCACGACAGGGCTTCTTGATGGCTTTGTCCATAGTATCTTGCCTGCATCTGGGTTTCATTGTCCTCCAGTCCATTGACTGTTAGGATCTCAGTCTTTAGCCATGTGTGCAGCCCACTCAAGGGGCTCTGCAAAGATTACTGTTACCAAGTGGCCCAGCTGGGCTACTCTAGTCAGTCAACTTCTTTTTCCTACAGGAAGGTCCAAAGACAGTCCCCAGGCTGAGTTTGCTTCAGTGTGCCTCTGGGTAGCCTGGGCTAGTTCTGAGGCCCTTCTTGGCTGTTAAGGGGAGGAGGATGTTGTGGATCGGGCTGGGAGAGATAGCCTGGACTCCTTTCTCTGCACTTCCTGGTAGGCTAGGGCCAGACTTTCTGCTCACTCAACCAGAGCAGAAGGTTGGGGAAGTCATGTCTGGACTCCCCCAATTGCTTGCATCTTCAAACACCTTGGGCTTCTGCCTGGTGCTTCTCTGTTGGAGGGCACTCTTAGGTTGGCAAGGTGAGCAGGGCATTTGCTGGTGACAAGACCAGGGTTCTTAGACTTGCTCTGTTCATTATTTCAAGCTTGGATCTTCTCATTTCTCTCATTTTTCTTGAACACTGGTAGGTGAAGGGACATGAATCTAGCCCCTAACTTCTAAACCAGGCCAGCAACTTAGGGAGCCTCCCTAGCTATTCAAAGAGAAACCTTTTCTCCATTCCGTCCAGGAACCTCTGAAAATTTGGTACATCTTGTCACAGTTATCACTGCTGATGTTGGTATTCCCCCTTGGGTATCAAGACCAGGTGGGGGATGGGCCCTGGTAGGGCTGTGGGGATGAGAGCCTCTTGAGCCAGCTCTTCCAGAGAGTGGTCCTTTTATCTGCCTTCCTGTTGCATTGTGTCCCACCTACTTCCCTAGCACCCTACTGTGGGGTAGAGGATGGAATAAGCTCTTCTTTGTGATGGATGGAAAGGGCTGTGGGCCTGTACAGGTAGGGGGTGTGAAATATCATTAATTATGCAACTTAGTAATGTGCCATGCTCACTTGCATGACCTGCTAGTTTACAAGAGACTGAGAGCATCTTTAATGTTTGACAGTATAAAGAGTATCACAAGTCAAGGTGCCTGTCAAATTCTGTACTGCTGATTCCACTCCCTCAAGGCAGTCACATGCAGTCTACTAGTTTTTTCTATTGATATTATGGCCTTGCTTGTACTAACAGGACTACACTAAGTACCTTCGGTTTCTGTTTGAGGTTTATAGATCACCTATCAACTGATAACTAGGGGGAAAGAACATTCATCCTTCTCATAGCTTGCTGCTTTTCCTGAAAGATTGTCTCACCCCCTTCCCTCCATCATGGTTATATCACTGTAATGTTTTGGCCTCAGATTTTAGCACCAAAGACACCTTCACATGCCTGGTGACCACGTTCCATTTAAGAATCAGCCCTAAGAATTTAAGAATGCCACAGATGGGGCAATGTTTTGGAAACTCTAGGCCCCTGTGGTCTTTCTTCCCTTTGTCCTTAACCCTCATTTTGTCTTGAGTTCTGGAATCCAGATCCTCCTTCAATATAATCTCAAATTGAAAACTTTGAGTTTGAGAGTAGGGTGGATATTCTGGGTCTCTGTGAATATTTGTGGGAAGGCACACTTTATGGAAGGACAAAAACAGAAAGCCTTGTCACCTCCTGTTAGGGAAAAGGAGCTGTCTGTCACTTTAGTCTGTGTTATTTTCAGAATCAAAGCTTAGTTACTAAACAGTTGAGATGGGGTATACAATAGCAATGAGCAGGACATAGGATTTGGAGAAAGTTACAGATTCACCCATATTTGGTTAGAATACTGTAAAAGCTGGCTCTTCCCTTTGGAGCTTTATCTTTGCTCTGTTGTTCCCATCCCCACCCTGCCTCCAGATCTCTCTCCCCATCCACTCTGGATCCATATTCTCTTCACAGTGACATTCATGTTGTCCCCCTTGAGTCCCCTTTGTTACTTAGCTTCTCTAGATCTGTAGATTGTAACATGGTTATCCTTTATGGCTAATATCTACTTATAAGTGAGTACCTAAAACATTTGTCTTTGTGGGTTTGGGTCACCTCACTCAGGATTATCTTTTATAGTTCTACCCATTTGAAGGAAAAATTTCATGAGATCATGTTTTCAACCATAATGCTCCATTGTGTAGTGCAACAGATTTTCTTTATCCATTCTTTGGTTGAGGGACATCTTGGTTTTTTTCCGGTTGCTGGCTTTATGAATACAGCTTTTTTGAGCATAGTTGAGCAAGTGTCCTTGTGGGATCATGGAACTTCTTTTGGGTACAGAGTGGTAGAGCTGGATCGTGGGGTAGATCTATTCCCAATTTTCTGAGAAACTGCCATATTGATTTCTAAAAAGCTGTACAAGTTTACACTCCCACCAGCAAAGGGGGAGTGTTCCCCTTGGTCCACATCCTCATCACCATGAGCTGGAATTTTTGTGGTTTTCATTTTAGTTATTCTGACAGGGTATAAGATGGGATCTCAGAGTTGTTTTGATTTGTATTTCCTTGATGACTAAGGATGTTGAACATTTCTGTAAGTGCTTCTCAACCATTCGGAATTCTTCAATTGAAAGTTCTCTGTTTATTCTCCCATTTTAAATTAGATTATTTGGTTTGTTAATATCTAGTTTCTTGAGTTCTTTATGTATTTTGGATATCATCCCTCCATCAAATGTGCAGTTGGTGAAAATACTTTCCCATTCTATAGCCTGCGGTTTTGTTCTATTGACAGTGTCCTTTGCCTTACAGAAGGTTTTCAGTTTCAAGAAGTCCTGTTTGTTAACTGTTGATCTTAGTTCCTGAGATGTTGGTGTTCTCTTCAAGAAGTTGTCTCCTGTGCCAATTCATTCAAGCTACTCTCTACTTTGTCTTCTATCAGATTTAGTGTATTTGGCTTTATGTTGAGGTCTTTGAGCTACTTGGACTTGGGTTTTTGCAGGATGATAGATATGGAACTATTTACATCCTTTTACATGCAGACATCCAGTTTGTTGAAGATACTTTATTTTTTCATTGTATAATTTTGGCTTCTTTGTCAAAAATCAAGTGTCCATAGATGTGTGGATTTACTTCTGAGTCTTTGATTCCATTGAACAACCCGTTTTTAGGCCAATGCCATGTTTTTGTTTTTGTTTTTAATCACGATTGCTCTGTAATACAGCTTGAAATCAGGAATGGTGATACCTCCACAAGTTCTTTTATTGTACAGGATAGTTTCAGGTATCCTGGGTGTTTTGTTTTTCCATATGAAGTCGAGTATTGTTTTTTTCAAGGTCTATAAAGAATTGTGTTGGAATTTTGATGGAAATTATGTTGAATCTGCAGGTTATTTTCAGTAAGATGGCCATTTTTACTATGTTAATCCTACCAATTCATGAGCATGCAAGATCTTTCCATCTTCTGATATCTTTTCTGATTTCTTCCTTCAAAGCCTTGAAGTTCTAATATATGTCTTTCACTTGTTTGGTTAGAGTTACACCAAGATATTGTATACTATTTGTGGCTTATAAA
This sequence comes from Mus caroli, assembly GCF_978045245.1. Lineage (NCBI taxonomy): Eukaryota > Metazoa > Chordata > Mammalia > Rodentia > Muridae > Mus > Mus caroli. Next base: position 26,969,131 of record NW_028227267.1, on the reverse strand, counting down.
GGGTGTGGTTCCCCTGATTTCGTTCTCTGCCATTTATCATTTGTATGTAGGAGGGTTGTTGATTTCTTTGGAGTTATTTTTGTAGCTATTTTTGTTGCAGGAAATACTTAAAAAGTGGCATAATCCCACCCAATACCTAGCTTGCCCCAGAGGGCAGGCTGACCATGCACTGGCGGGCAACGGCCAACCTGTTCGTATCTTGTGGGGACTCTCGGATTCAGAGCTCCAAAAATCTCTCCACCCAGTTCGCTAAGTTCCCATTGGCAGGTTGCTACCATGCCAGCTCCATGCTTCAAAACCTCCAAGGCCTTTTGTAGTGCACATCAGGCAAAACCACGCTTTGCCTCTGTACCTTTCTCTCTTGAACCCAGTCGAGCCGCTGAGTGAAGGAAAACACCACACAAACTTAGTTCAGAAACAATGGTAACTCAACGATGGGCACAACAACTAGAATCCTAATTTTGTAAGCCATATTAAATCTAAAGCCTAAAATTAAAGCCTCTGGTGGCGAATCCTGGCAGATCTGCCATTGAAATTGGGGAACACTAGTAGCTACACCTTGTCCTCATTATCCCCATCCAAAAAGCCCCCATCTCTCTCCTGCCTACTCTTTTCCCCTATCCAACCCAGAAGTCCCATCTACTTGCCCAGTGATTGGCTCCTTTATTCATTAGGGGATGGTTCAAAAGAAGTCATCTGAGTATGTGACTCATTCCTCATTCTAGACAACCCCTCCTGGGAAAGCAGAATTAACATCAAAATACAAACAACACCAGGGCCATCCACAACACCACTTCACTGAAGGTGTTTGTCAGTTGTAGGAGTTCCTTGGTAGAAATTTTGGGGTAACTTATGTATGCTATCATATCATCTTTAAATAGGGATACTTCGACTTATTCTTTTCCAGTTTATATCAGCCTTGCATCCCTGATCTCTCCCAGACTTTTAACATGAAAGGGAGGTAGATTTTGTCAAAGGGCTTTTCAGAATCTAATGAGATGATATTTTTTTCTTTCAGTATATATGTATGTGTATATATATATATATATATATATATATATATATATATGTATGTGTATGTGTATGTGTATATGTATATGTATATGTATATATACACATACATACATACATACATACATACATACATACATACATATATTATGATGATGATGATTACCAGATTTTCATATGTTGAGCCATCCCTGCATCTCTGGGATTAAGCCTACTTGTGAAAGACCCACAAAGTGAAGACTCCCCCACATTCTGACTCAGGAGAGGCTACACCCCAAATCACTCACAAGAAACGGCCTTGATGCAAACTGCAAGAGGACTTTTTATTCCAAGCGCATTCTGGGGCCCACAGTAGTACATCACGCAGGGGTAGAGGACTGTGGACCCTGAGTAGCTGGGAAAGGGGGTAATTAAAGGAAAAAACTACAACCCAAGTGGGTAGGGAGGGCGTTATTGGAAAATACTGAGAATATTAGTGAAAAATCATAAGGGGGCACTAAAAATCACAAGTGGAAACTCCCTGCTTCTCAAAATTGTTCTTAAGATTTTAGTCTAACTTTTGTGGTCAGCCAGGTCCTGGAACAAGGTCACTGAACGGGTTTGTGTAATTAGCTGTTCTGTGGTCAGCCAGTTCTCGGAACAGGCTGCTTCAGGGACCAACTACTTTTCTTTCTTGGCTCCAACTTGGTCTAGGGGGTCAAACTTAAATTTTCTACCTTACACTTGATGATGGTGGATGATCTTTTTGATGTGTTTTATTAGATTCAGTTTGTGAGTGTTTTGTTGAGTAGTTTTGCATCAGTGTTCATGAGAAAAATTGGTCTGTAATTCTCTTTATTTTGTTGAGTCTTTTTGTGGTTGGGTATCAGGGACTGTGGCCTCATAAAATTAATTTGACAATGTTTCTTCTGTCTCTATTTTGTGGAATAATTTGAGGAGTATGGATATTAGTTTTTCCTTGAAAGTCTGGTAGAATTCTGCACTAAAATCAACTGTCCCTGGACTTTTTTAGGGGGCGGGAAGACTTTTAATGACTGCTATTTCCTTAGGGGTTATAGGTCTATTTAAATTGTTTATGTGATCATGATTCAACTTTGGTAAGTGGTATCTACAGGGAAAATTGTCCATTTCTTTTAGATTTTCCAATTTTGTAGAGTACAGGTTTTTGAAGTAAGACTTAATGATTCCTTGAATTTCCTTGGTTTCTGTTGTTATGTTCCCCTTTTCATTTTTGATTTTGTTAATTTGAATATTCTCTCTCTGCCTCTAGCTAAGGGTTTGTTTATCTGGTTGGTTTTCTCAAAGAACCAACTCTTTGTTCCATTGATTCTTGTATTGTTCTCTTTGTTTCCATTTTATGGATTTCATCCCTGAGTTTGGTTATTTCCTGCCACCTATTCCTCTTTGGTGTGTTTGCTTCTTTTTTGTTCTAGAGCTTTCAGATGTGCTAAGTTGCTAGTATGAGATCTCTCTAATATCTTTATGAAGGCACTTAGTGTTATGTAGTTTTTCCTCTTAGTGCAGCTTTCACTGTGTTCCATATGTTTGGTTACACTGTGTATTCATTTTTATTGAATTCTAGAAAGTCTTTAATTCCTTTATTTCTTCTTTGACCCAGTGGTCATTCAGTAGAGAGTTATTCAGTTTTTATGAGTTTGTAGGCTTTCTGTTGTTTCTGTTGTTGGTGAAGTCCAGCTTTATTCTATAGTAGTCTTATAATGTATACAGGGGGAGTATTTCAATTTTCTTGTATCTATTGAGACTTACTTTGTGATTGAGTATGTGGTCAATTTTGGAGAAGGTTCCATAAAATGCTGAAAGAATAATATATTCCTTTGGGTTTGGGTGAAAGCTACATCTTGTCCTCTCATTATGCCCATCCAAAAATCCCCTATCTCTCTCCTGCCTACTCTCTTCCCCTATCCAACCTGGAAGGTTCTGTAGATGTCTGTTAGGTTCATTTGATTCACAATGTTGGCTAGTTTCATTATTTCTTTGTTTAGTTTCTGTCTCAATGATCTGTCTATTTGTGAGAGTGGGGTGTTGAAGTCTTCCACTATTAATGTATGGGGTTCAATGTTTGATTTAAACTTTAGTAAGATTTCTTCTAAAAATGTGAGTGCCCTTACATTTGGGGAATAGATGTTCAGAATTGTGAAATTATCTTAGTTGATTTTCCCTTTGATGAGTATCAAATCTCCTTCCCTATCTCTTTTCATTAATTTTGGTTGAAAGATTTATTTGGTTAATTATTAGAAGTTTGCTTCTTCGTTCAGAAAATCTTTTTCCAGTCATTTATTCTGAGGTAATGTCTATTTTTGTTGTGGTGATTTATTTCTTGTATGCAGTTGAATAATGGATACTACTTTCTCTTCCATTCTGTTTGCCTATGTCTTTTTATTGGGGAGTTGAATCCATTGATGTTGAGAAATATTAATGACCAATGTTTGTTAATTCCTGATACTTTGATGTTGATGGTGATAGTGTATGTGTGTGTGTGTGTTGTGTGTGTGTGTGCGTTGTATGTGTGTGTGTGTGTATGAACATGCAGTTTGGGGTTGTTGAGTAGGCTTTAAGGAATGTTAGGTGTTGGGGGCAGTGGTTGGTGTCTTTCCTGGGGTCTCTAGTACTGCTGTGGTCTCTGGAAAAGTAGCTGTAGTTGTGGGCCAGAAGAGGGGGTGCAGTTTTAGACCATATGTTTTTTTTTTTTTTTTAAAGCGTTTTAGAACTGATGTGCAATCAAAATGTGAAAGAATTTGGAAATTTAGGCCAGACAATCCCTACAATTCTGTAAGCAGATAGCATCATGGGTCATTCCAGTGGCTGTTGGGAAGACTGGGATGCTGATCTGAATACAGGAAAGTGAATGCTTTGCTCCTTAGCTTTCAGAAAGGGATGAGGACTCTGCAATCTGGCTAGATGTCGCTCATGACATTCTGGAAAGGAATATGGTTGCATTGTGCTTGTTCTGAGTATTTGAGTGAGAAAAATTGTTTAGCTGAACTGGGAATGTAGCTCACTCAGTAGAGTTCTTGACTTGCCCAGAACTGCATGAACTTGGCTTGGTGGTTGTATTAGTCAGGGTTCTCTAGAGTTACAGAACTTATGGATAGTCTCTAGATAGTAAAGGAATTTATTGATGACTTACAGTCTGCAGCCCAATTCCCAACAATGGTTCAGTCGCAGCTGTGAATGGAAGTCCAAGGATCTAGCAGTTACTCAGTCTCACACAGCAAGCAGGTGAAGGAGCAAGACTACCTTCTTCTAATGTCCTTATGTTGTCTCCAGCAGAAGGTGTAGCCCAGATTAAAGGTGTGTTCCGCCACACCTTTAATTCCAGATGAAAGGTGTAGCCCAGATTAAAGTTGTGTTCCACCACACCTTTAATCCCAGATGACCTTGAACTCGGAGATCTAATCTTCTGGAATCCATAGCCACTATGGCTCAAGATCTCCATACCAAGATCCAGATCAGAAACTTCTATCTTCAAGCCTCCAGATAAGGGTCACTGGTGAGCCTTCCAATTCTGGATTGTAGTTCATTCCAAATATAGTCAAGTTGACAACCAGGAATAACTACTACAGTGGTCATACCTACAATGCCAACAGGTAGGAAATAGGGGTAAGATTACACTTTTGAGGTCATTCTCAGCTGTATGACAGCCTAGGATACACGAGACCCTGTTTAAAAAAAAAAAAAAAGGAAAGGACTAATTTGTTTGGTGGAAGAAATTTCAAGATTTTTAAGATAAGATAGAGTAGCATGTGGGCTGTATCACCCTGCTTGATGCTCTTACCCAGGTCTCCAATGAGAGACAGAAAACAAACAAACAAGCAACAAGATATAAAAAAGGAATGTGGCTTGTGGAGAAAGGAGAAAGTACAAAGTTGCACACAAGATGAGTGCTGAGAAAGCAATCATTGTAAATACCAGCATCTTTAATTAAAAACCTTCTGCTCTGTACTGAAACAATAGGAAGGATGCCCAAGGGCAAGACCCTATGCAGCAAAACCTGGTCCTCTGGAAATACCAATTCATCAAAAAGAGAGAGTCTGGACTGACATTGCCACTGAAGTAGCTCCCTGCAGGAAAACAACCACTTAGTAGAGTGCTAACCTAGGACCAGCACACAAAGACTGATGGAGCTATGGTCTAAAGGAGCAAGCTTTCATCCCAAGCAACAGAACTTGGTTGCATCATTTGTGTAGTACCATTTTGTAGGCACAAAAGATACAAGATTTGGGGAGTAGGATCACGGGGCCATGGCTGCCTGGTTCTAGAAAGCCATGGAGTCCAGATAGTATGTGGCTAGATCAGAGTACACGAAGCTGAGGAGACAAAGTCTATGTTTCAGTGAAGACCCTAGGATGCTGGTAATGCCCAAACCAAGGGGCATATGCTGAGAAAAGCTGCAGACATGGATTAGACTCCAAAGAGAGGCAATGTGTGTTACAGTGGGCAGAGCTAGTAGGGCATGAATACCCAGGGGAGATGATTCCAAGACTCTAAGACCCCAGAAGCTGAAAAAGATGCTTGCCCTGCTTGGTTTTAGCTTGCTTTAGTCTGATTTTTTTTCTTGTGTCCCCATTCCTCCTTTATGCAAGAGCAAATCCTTACATACTCTGTGCATGTTAGAAACATGTGATTTGCTTTTGAATGTTATTGGAGTTCATTGCCTTAGCCTCTGAAAAGATTACACACCTGTACTTTTGAGTAGTGTTGGAACTATTAAAAACCTATAGGAGTTTTGAAGTTAGACTGAACACATTTTGCATTCTGGGATAGCCATGAATTGGCAAGGAAAGGGGTAGGGGTTGAAGTTACAGGTTAAGAGTAATGTGTTTTGGTGACAAGGGGTGGACTTATGATGGTTAACATTTTCAGCTTGACAGGATCTAGAGTTGCTTAGGAGCACATTTCTGGACACATATATGAGAGAGTTTCTATGCTGGGTTAACTGAGGTGGGAAGACCCACCAACATCATTCCATGGACTAGAGTCTCAGGCTGGACAGCAAGCTGGCCTCTGCTTCCATCTCTTTTCTATTTGATTATGTATGCAATAGGTCTAAGTCCCTGCTTCTGTGACTTGCCCTCTGTTATACAGAACTCTCAGGCTGCGAGCCAAAATACACTTTTCTTTCTATAAGTTATTATTTTTTTTTTTGCCAGATATTTTGTCACAGCAGCAAGAAAAGTGACTGACTCAATGACAATTACACATAAAAGCATGACCTCCAGGAAGGTCACATTCATGGGCACAGTGCTCACCACTGAAGGTAAACATTAGGACCTGTCTCCTGAGAACATGAGACAACAAAACCCAGAGGATATGCCGGCTTCAAATTCCCTTTGTACCATCATTCAGATTTCGGAAAGTATAGATAACTGCTAATCAACCCCCCTCCCCCTCCACACCTGAAGTGCTTCTTGTCTCTTCCTTGATGTGAAGACCAACAAAGGTGTGTGAGATTGCAAAGGTCATTATTTCTGGGATATGGATCAGATATGGATCCTGCTTTATGAGTTGGAAGTTTCCAACTTTCTTCCCCTGCTTGCTTTCACTCCAGGGGCTACTGAGAGGGGGGGAAACATGGGATCAAGAATTTGAGAGTCAAAGCTGGAAGATCCCACAGCTCATATGTGGATTGGGAGATACGATGTCATGACAGAAGTGGCTGGGCCTTCTTTTGTCCTCTTTTAGCAGCATCTGCTGGAGGAACCCTTCTTGGCTCAAGATGGCTGACTTCTGTAGGCTAGTCAGAAGGTGATAGTCCAAAATAGCCTTTGAGCTCACCAACTACAGCTAAGGCCCATCTCTCAGAGAAAATGCCTCTTTTGTGGATGCTAGGATATGTGAGGGAATTTGGAAATGGGTGAATGTCATGATAAATGAATGCAGGGAGCACACAGGTATGAAAAAGGATCCACATATGTTGGGGCCAATTGGATGTTTAAAAACTCAAGAGTACAAGAAAGATAATATGGCTCAGGCTTGAGTCATTTTCTGGGTCTGGATTATAGGTCCCAAGGACTTCTTATAACAGTAATATTAAGTGAGACGTGGGGCTGGAAATGGAAAACCAAGGGCAAGTGGAGATCCCAGAGAGGCTACATATAAGCACTCAGGCTTTTTCAAATGAGATCCTTCCCTATTTCAAGACTACATAGTCCCTACCTTGGTCCCTAATGAGCTTCTGAATGTCTTTTTATGGGATCTGTTCATTTTCAGCAAATGGGCCTGTTTCTCGCCCCACTGCTGACCATGAAGAAAGTTACCTCTCATACTGTTCTAGTATGGTCAGCACTATTGATGCAGAGGGGCGTGTGAAGGAAGCTGATGGAAGGCTGGGAAGGTAGAAAGTGGGCAGGTCTACTGGAACCCCATATCTACTGATGGATATCTCCTTTGTCTTCAGGTCTGCTCACATGCTGTACGGCTGGCCACACATTCCCAAGTTTGTGCTGGACTTGGTGACGAGGTTATCAAAGTACGACTTGATACTGCAGGCTCCTTTGTGATGGAGGGGGCCATGTCCTGTCACAAAGAGGAGATATTTCTTGGATTTGGTAGGCGCAAGAGTTCCTTATAGAGGGAACACAGACTCAGGCTGGTGTGCTGAGCAGGAGAGAGGACACAGCATACCTGTTCCATGGAGATGTCTGCAGCATTGGTTGCTCCTGCCTGGGAACTAGGTGTAGTACAGACAGAATCCATCTTCTAGGAGCCCCCAGGCTTGAAGGCCTGGAGGGTAGGGAGACCGGTAACTAAGAACTAACAGTTACAGAGTGCGTGGGGTCAAAAGAAAAGGACAAGCAGCAAGCCTCGGAAGGATGCAGGAAAGAAAGGATGGGGTCAGGGGAGTTTCCAGTGGAATGTGCAAATGAGATAACTTCAGTAAAGAAAGGCTAGGTACCGCACAGCCATTAGGGCCTTCAAGAAAATGGGTGTTCTCTGACTCTAGTAAGTGAGTGTAACTCAGGGGAGGGCCAGTCAGCTTGGGGACAAGGTTTTAGGGCCAAGGGTCTTAAATTTTCCAATGTGAGCTATGAGGGCAGGGCATGGAAGTTTTGGGGAGATTAGAGGAACCAGATCAAGATTAAGACCTAGCTGAGTTTGGAACTAGAGATGGGTTACTGGTGAGCTCAGTGTGGGATACTGCATGGGTTTTCGAGGGTCCTGTGGGAAAGAGCAGTGAATGGGGAGAAGGGGAGGCTAGAGGAACAACAACTCCTCAGAGCTGAGCTGAGCTGCTGAGAAATTTGCAGTAGACAAGAGATGAAGAGGGAGGCTCTTATGGAGGAGTTTTCTTGCTTGCTCAGTGTGTGTGTAAGTGTGAGTGCATGTGTGCATATATGACTGTAAGCATATGTAGGTATGTATGTGTTCAAGAGCAAGGGTGGAGTAGGGGGTTGAACTGGCTGCTTCTCTTTCCCAGGGGCCACATTGTCATAGGGTACAGAAATTTTCATGACACTTATCCCAAGTCCCTATGCCTACTAGTTAAGGCCTCAAAGTGGAAGGGTGGAGACTAGGGAAAAGAGAATCTTGTTTGAGTACCCTCCTGGATATCTGGATGATGTCATGTTGTGGTGGTGGCTATGGCTTCTCAAACACCTGTTTCCTCCCAGCCCGGATCTGCGAGTGTCTATCATCACCTACTCCTGTAAGGGCAACGTCATCTTGCCCATCACTGGAGACAGGTAAGTGTGCATATGAGAGCTAACTCAGGTCCGGTGTTCCAGGCTTTCATGGAACTGAGGGCTTGCAGAGACCTCCATGAGGGCTCCCTCAGGAGTCCACAGTGGCTGGTTGCCACATGCCTGTATACTGTATATATAGCACAGCTTACCAAGTCTTTAAACTCTTGACTTCCCACTCCACTGGAACTCATAACCTTGTGATTCCAGAAGATTTCTACCTTCTTGCTTGTCTGCCTTCCTTCTACCACTTTTGAATCTTCTCTGGGACCTGGCTATGACCACACATGAGACTGAGGAGGGTGGTGGAGCGGATGTGGATCTCTTACACAACCATGGCTTGTGTGAAGCCTATTGAACTAGATCATCCTCTGTTTAGGTCATTGGACAGGAAGATTGCTGGGAACCAGGAGGTTCTGGGGTCCAGGGAAAAGCAGCTGAGGCCCCCTCTGGGAAAAGGGCATCTGGAAAAGAGCACTGACTCCAAGGCTGGCCTTTATACTATAGGCAGATAAGTGGAGCAGGTATCCATAGAGGGAGGTGACCCATTTGTCCCTAGAGTATCAGAGAAAGGATATTGGGAGCTTCTGACTATCTGGGAGGAAGAGCTTTGGGTGCCTGGCCTGGAAATTCATAGAGAGTGAGAAGACAAGAGAGAAAGGCACAGACATTAAGGATTAGGGATGTGCAGAGGTCTAGGGCCTAGGAGAAAAGCAAGGAACAGTGTGTGAAAGAGAACATATCCCAGGCCTGTGGGGATGACAGCTGTGTGGTTCAACTGGGAAAAGGAACAGGAGCTCTGGCTCTAGGAGTCCAGGGAAAATCTGACTTGTTCAGGGACCTGATGGGTGTGATGCAACAGAGGTAACATCTATGGGAAAGATTCTGGTTGGAAAGCCTAGAGAGGCATAGGGGCCAGGCAGATGGGTGGGGACTGGGCTGGGTTTGGCAGGCTGTGATTTGACTCCACTGGTTATAATGGGTGTTCCCTCACACTCCCTAGGCTGGGCTGGGCCAGGCCCAATGCCCTCAGATTGCAGCTCATGGTAAGCTTTCTTTGACCCCAACAGGAATCCACTTTAGAGTCAGTTGTGAGTCATCTTGCTGTGTCTGTACAGATTATCCTAATATCCCACTTCCTACCCAAGACCAGCTATCAGACCCAACCGTGCTCACCTCAGTGTGTTGTTTTTAGCAGCACCTGACAGGCCATGTTGCCTCTTGCCTAGGGAGCAACACAGTTGCCTCATGAACAGCCCTCAGAGCATGACTCCCAGGTTTAAGACTTCCCTGTCGGGAGTTTGTGGAATCCACAGATGGGCTCCCATTTAAGCAGACAGTGTGCTGTCTTTAGCAGACAGGGAGTTAGGCCAGGGGTCTGTGACAGGTCAGTGGCTCAAGCAGAGGGAAACATCCCCCTTCAGCACTACTCACTGAGTAAAAGGCTGATCAGAAGGAGGGTAACCTTGGCAGAAGGTTCCAGTTAGGAATGTGGGTACCCACGAGAGTCCTTGGCTTAGATGGTGACTAAGAACTTCTCCTGTCCTCCTGCACCCCACTTCACCATCTCAAGCTACCTTTGTGCTTAGGGAGTCTAAGGCTAAGAAAGTCCCAGGGCAGAAAGGGTAATATGACCTCTTGCCAGGTACCCTCTTTAACCTAGGAGTAGACAAGTCATTACCAACATCCTAGGGGATCCATAGAACTGACTTCACCTCAGCTTCACATACTCTGACAACCATATGTTAGAATATTCATGTACTCTAATATCCAGCCATGTATCATCACTGTCCATAGTCTTCATAATCATATTTTATTTTACTTTATTTTATTTTCAGAGAAGAAATCCTCAAGGGTATTGAAAGAATGAAGTATAGCATAACTGCAGGACATGAACTCATTTACCAAGGATTGTGGAAGGTACAGAGGGCTAGAACCATTTGTGGAATGAGCACTGTGGGGTCATCTCATAATGTCCCCCGTTTCTCTTTGTTTCCTTACAGGCAAATAAGCAGATAATAAGGGGCAACAGAAGAGGTGAGCTGCCTGCACTTTAGTTGGGTGGGTCTCCACAGAGTCAGGCTTCCCTGGAAAGCCTGTGTGCAGATCCGCAGGGCTCTTCTAATTCTTATCAGTTGCTAAAAAGGGTCTGGTGGTCCCTTCTCTGAGCCTGAAGGTCCCTGTGAACACAGTGCTGTGTTTGTGATGCTTCTGAGAAGGGTAAGAAGCCCCATATGGCTGGCTATGTGTGGGTCTTGGTCATGCTGAGCATCTTTGACCTACAGATGGACTTGTGCACAGAAAGAGGGGAAGTACTGTGACCCATGCATGGAAACCAGGACTTGATGGCTGCCAGATCTTCCCCCTTTCAATTCTTTCTTCTCTTTTGTGGAGTCCCTTGCCTAACACCTTCTGATCCATAGTCCTGATGTACTGGGTCCGCTGTTACCTACAGGACACCTTTAGGGCTGTGTCCAGAGTTAGCCCCAGCTTCTGCCTGCCTTACTGGTCAGCAGGAGGGTTTTTTCCTGATGCTCTAGTTGCTCAGCGATAGGCTTATAGGTGACTGGGGTTCTCCACGGGAACAGACAAATCTACCTTCGTAGGCTGCTCCTGAACCCCTACCTCCTGTAGAATAGATAGTGAATAAAATCCCTTCTCACTATGGGGATCCCTTATGGTGGGTTCTGTGTCTGGGCTCCTGACCCAAGTGGCTAAGCAGTTGAGACAACTGGGCCTGCATTGGGTAGTGCTGAGTCAGATAGCCAGTGGGGATTTCAGAGGTTCTTCTGGACTTCCTGAAACCTCAAGTACCAAGTCACTCTTGCTCTCTTGCAGGTGCCCAGCACCCTAGCATGGTCATCTTCTTGCTCCATGGCCCTCTGGATAATCAGGCCTATGGGTATTCGCTGGCAGAGGTGAGCCCTGCCGTCTTCAGCTGCATCTCTTCCATGCAGTATGCGGTTCATCTGTATCTCTTTCTCTCTCTATCATTCTCTCTCAGACTAATGATACTCGAAGAATGGGAGGATACGTTTGTGGTGTGGGTACTGGCCAGTCTGAGAGGAATCAGGTAATAGTCCAGGTGACCATGTATTCCTCTGAGTCCTAGTTGAAGAACACCCTCCCAGAGGTAGTCATCTCACCTACCCTGGGGAGGTGAGCAATAGGGGGCCACTGCAGCAGTAAGGCAAACATGACTGAGACTCTTCCCCCAGGTAGGATGAGGAGAGAGCTTCTTGTTTCCAAAAGTCTAGGCTACGAGCAGAAGCCAATGTCTGAGCCATGGGCAAAATCAAATGGCTCCTGGCTGCACGCTCAAGTTATGCCTTCTCTCTTTTAGATAATAGGACTTGCAGGCAGTCAGGAATATGCATTTACAAACAAGAAACCTGAAGAACTGAGTGACCTCATTATACCAGTGAGTGAAAAGGGCCGAGGCAGGGCCAGGACACCTCACAGGATTCCTGAAGCTAACTCTCCTGGCCTTGTTTACCGCTCTCTCTATTCCAGTTATCGTCCAAGGCCTGTCCATCCCTTAAAACTGCAATTACACGCATTATATGTATAAGAGGTAAGAGTTTCAGGGATCATTATGTTTTAGGCAGATAAATGTGTTGTGTGTGCATGCCTGTGTTGATTATTCAGGTGATTTGCATACAATGAGTATGCATGCGATTCAGCTTCTGGGTGGTGTGTAAAGTTTTGTGTGCATGTGGCTTATATGGGTATATATTCTATGTGTAGATGTTTTTATGTTGTTATTATATAATGTGTCTATATATATTGTGTTATTCATATGATACATGATAAGTATTTTGGCTATATTATGTGTACATAGACTGTATAAATGTTGGAATATGGGTAACTGTGATATGTGTATGTGTGTGTGTTGGGGGGGAAGATGCGCAGGCATGAGGTGACTAAAATTTGGGTATAATATAATGTACATTTGGAAAGTACATGCTGTGATAGCATGTATGTATATAATGTATGACATGTATGTAGCAATATGTATAAAAGTACTGCTTATCTCATAACAAACATGTAATTGTTAAGCTAGGAAGAGGATGCAAAACTCTGGAGGAAACCCAGATAGACCAATCATCCAGGGAAGCTCAGATCCTTCCAGAAAAGGCAAATATTCAACATTCACAAAATGAGGACACCAGTGTGATAATCATGTTGAGGGATGAAGAGAAAGTACTGGGAACAGAGGATAACCTCTATGTCACTGGAGACACCCAGGGATGTCTGTGATTGCAAAATGTCTACAAAGACAGACATGTTCACTTCAACTCTGCACCGAATGGGTAGATGCCTGACCCCAAGGACTTCTGCTGACAAGGACAATGTCTGTGCATTCCAGTGTCCCCTGTCAGTGTGCAGCATGCAGTGTATGGTCTTGGAAGAGAACTGCCTCTCTAGTCAGGACCATGGGGCACTCAGGCTTGGTCTCCTCATAGCTGCCATGCGTGAGCTGCAAAAGAAGGCAGGACAGGGAGGTCTGTGCTGTTCTGTGTCCTTCAGCCTAGACAGTTGGATCCTGACATTTTTGTTCTCTCATGGAGCTCTGCTGCTCTAGGCTTGGGCAGGCAGGACCATGATCATATCTGAACTCTGTGATCCATGTTCTGAACTCTGAACTCTTTGAACTCAGCCCAGGTCAAAGTGCTGTGTGTCAGAAGGTCTATAATGTATCCTCTGATGGATAGAAATGGCATACACAGGCTGTCAGTGAAATTAGAGACAATGCATAGAATATGGACAGCTGCAGCTGTAGGTGCTAAAGACAGAATCCAATCCTGACATTCTCTTCTGCTTCCTGGCTCTATGCTGCCCTCTGTGTGAGAGAGAGGAGACTGCTATGTGGAGGAGCGAAGGGAAGAAGCCTTCATTTCTTACAAGCTTTCTTCTGTTTCTGGGTAACGGAACCCTGTCTTGCAGCCTTCCTGACGGCTGTGTGTTTCTGATTATCGCAGTGGACAAAGAGGCCTTGGTGTCTGGGTATCTGTAACAAACTGCAGATGGAAACATGAGTTGTTTACGATGAGACATGCGCCTCTAAGCATCTAAGCATCTGTTCAACCACAAACTTGTTAAACTGTTGGCTACCTTATACAAACCTGCCACATACAAGGTGCCTCTTATTTGGAGGGAAGCCCAGGCAGGAGGCGGCACCCCAAACGAGGCAGAAGAGGCTGTTGTCCTACGCCTAGTATGGAGTCAACCTGTGTTCTAGGGAGTTTGAGGAGGGAGGGAAGTCCTTGGTGTCAACTAGCCCTGGGCATCTGAAGAGCACAGGCTACAGGGACAAGCTGGATCTGGCCCAGGGGTGGTCGTGCAGGGGCAAGAGCTGAGGAAATTCTATGTGGTTCCTGTGGGAAAAGCCAGCTAGCCACCTACACTGTCTCTCCTGCACACTGCTATCAATGCTGCAGAGCATCCCCACTGCTGTAGGAGGAGCTTGTCAGCAGGTGGGAACCAATATGGTTGTTGGTTCACACACAGACTCTCCCTTGTTGCAAGCCATTTTAGCCAATGGAGAGTCTCAAAAAGTTAGATCAGAAGGACTGATGTGCATAGCTCTCCTCAGGGGTTCACTGTTGTCCTCACAGAATCAAACCCAGTGGTACTTGAAGGATACGGCTTTGACTTTGCCAGGCGTAAAGAAGACGTTATCTGCAGGTTCTATTTTGGTGGCGCAAAAAAGACTATAATAGGTAAGCAAGGTTTCTGTTCTCTCAACCAAGTCTCCCTGTCCTTACCAACTGCCCTACTGGACACTGTGGTTAGAAGTAGTGTGTTCAAATGATAAAGAGAGACCTGGCTGAGCTAAGGGGATGCCGCCTCCTTCATGGGCACTTTTTACCAGTATTCTGGTTTTAGTTTTAGTCTCTGCCCTACATTCATCTAATTATATATATTTTAATTACTGAACAACATTTTAATTTATTCTTAATTTAAAATCATTTCATTTAAATAATTTCCTCTCAAATTCCCAGCCTCTTCTTTGTTATTGTTACATGTATATGGGTACATCTGCTGAACCCGTCCAGTGTAGCATGTACATGACTTCAGGGCTGAGTACTTTTGTACTGGATAATCACTTAGGGAGCTCCCCACGGGGGCGGAGCATGTCTCCCAGCATTCCCCAGTGGCCTATAGCTTTTTGTCTCAGCATTGTAGACAGTCTTTTTTATTTTGTTTTTGTTTCTCTCTCTCTCTCTCTCTTTTTTTTTTTTGTTTTTTTGTTTGTTTGTTTTTTTTGGTTTTTCGAGACAGGGCTTCTCTGTGTAGCCCTGGCTGTCCTGGAACTCACTCTGTAGACCAGGCTGGCCTCGAACTCAGAAATCCGCCTGCCTCTGCCTCCCAAGTGCTGGGATTAAAGGCGTGCGCCACCACGCCCGGCTTCTCTCTCTATTTTTTGTGATGTTAGTAATATTTTAACTTCATTGTTTTATTTTAAACCTCATGGCCTACATTTTTCATGATTTAAATTTTATTTTCCTCCTTACATTTATGTAATTTTGATTTCAAGTCTTCTCATTTTGGGGGATTTTTCCTGTTTTTTTTTTTTTTCTTTCTCCTTTTTAGTAATCTGATGTTATTTTTTCTCCATTGTCCCTAACTTTCTTTTCCACTCCTCTAATTATCTTTTCACTTATTTAAACTCCTTTTGTCCTCTTTCCCTGTCTGAAACATAAAAATGAACTAATGTCATTTTTCAGGAGAATGGATAATAGATCACAATATTAAGCAAAATTAGCTAGAACCAGAAAGACACAAATGCCACATATTTTCTCCTAAAAGCAGTCTTCTCAACCCATGTGTGTGTGCTCACACATGTGTGTGCATGTCTCTCTTTGTGTATATATGTATGTGTTTGCCCGTGTGTATGCCCGTATGTGTGTGTGTGTGTGTGTATGCACACTCACATGTGCTCTTAGGTTTTAAGATTAGAACGGTGATCTCAGCCCCAGTAGGTGAGCCCTGAGGTTCAGGGGCTCTTGCTGGGCACCAGGGTGCTCTTAGGTTCTGGGACTCTGAGCAGAGTTGGGGCTCAGCAGTAGTCTTTGGATTGAAGAGGGTATGGAGGAGATTGCTGCTTATCGCTCAGACTATCAGCTCTGCTGGTAGAAGCCAACAGAGTCACATCCATTTGTAGTTTGGCCATTTTCTTCCAGATTCCCCCCCCATCAATATAACCAAGACGACTGTTACTTGTCCTGGACCAATTGTAGATTCTGCGGGAAGGTAAGTAGCCCTTTTGGAGGCCTTAAGGGTAGAGACCAGTGGTCAGAGTTTAACAGTATAGTGTGTGGGATGTAAGATGTCCCCTCTGCTGTAGAGCACCAATCTGCCTGTGGGTGGGTTCCTGTACCCTCCTATTTGACTCGGTCCTTGCTTAGTGGTGCCCAGCATCCGGGCTTTACTGAGGGCAAGATTCAGGAGAAGATGGGGCTGAGGACCAGATCTCTAACCATCTCTCTGGTGCAAGTCAGCATGGTGACACTATGCACACCTCCCCAATGCCTTAGCTCATTGTCTCAAAGGCTATGATGTATGTGCCTCTCATGGTCTAATCTGCAGCCCTTCACGGTCATTGCAGAGGTTCATTCCTAGTTCCTTGGCAATGAGCTCTCGTTACCCACAGATTCACTCTCCACTATTTCAGAGTGCCTGAATTTTAGTATTAAGTGTGAGAAGAACTGGGGTTATCCCTTGAGTCAAGCCCAAGGTCCTTGTCACCAGGCTGTTTCTCAGTGTCTGTCTCTGTGTTAGAGCGATCCATATTCAACTCAGCCTGGACAATGGAAAAAACTTTCTGCATAACCATTTATACGTTGCCAGTAGGACATGTGTGAGTACCCATGGGGCTGTGACCCCATCTGTGCAGATCCTCGGGTTGTGCAGGTCTAGCTGGGAGGTCAAAGAGCAGAGGGGCCCTATGCAGACCACAAGGGCGACTTGTACACACTTGTAACTTCAATGATCCAACCCAGTTTCCAGAAGGGTCAGTGACGCATGTACCAAGCTGTCTGCAAGGGCCTGTCCATGATGTCTAGGGCAAATGGACCTTCCACATTGGTGTCCCCAGTCCCAAAATACAGAAGTGTCACTATTGCAGTCAGGGTGCAGGTGATAAGAATTGGAGCCCCAGCCACTAATGTGGCCCCCAAATACTCTGAGCCCTTTGTTTTGGGCTTGTTTGGTGAGCCCAGTACAACGTGACAGGAGAGTGTGTCCGGTAAAAGAAAGTTTCTCTCAGCTTATAAGAACTCCAAAGGGTTGAGTGGCATCCCTGGATTTGCCTGGCTCCTCCCTTATATCCACACATGAGCTGGGAGAATGGACTCGGGTTTCTACCCATTAGACACTCCACCTATTACATTCCCAGACATAAGCACTATGCAGAGGAGCCCTGGCTTCCACTCTCAGCAGTGATATCACTGGAATTTCCCAAGTGCTCTCTGTTTGCAGTCGAGCAGTTGCTGGGTCCCTGGTGCTTTATGTCTGTTATTTCTTCAGCCCTTGCTCTGAGCAAGCCACTGCCTCAGTAGGGTTGGGTAGGCTGCAGCCACTCTAAGAGACAGCTGGGAGAGCAGTCCCCACCCTGAATTCTGAGGCCTGAGCCCGAGCCAGGATTGTGAGCTCTGAGCTTACTGACCAAGTGTCCATGAAAGGAGGAGGCACTGCATAAGTCACAAGATGGGGCTCAGAGGAAGAAAGGTAATGGCACTGGGAGGCGGGGGGAGAGAGATCTTAGTCTGGTCCTGCACTTTGTAGGTTTGCACCCTCTCCCAGAGGTTTGGTCACCAATAGCTCAGTGCCGTGTGAACTGAAGCCACGGTGAAGGCCACAATCCTCAGACCGTGGAGGATCCTGGGCCATCCTTACCTTGGCCAAAGTCTTGGAGCAGGGCCAGAGGTGGGATCTCCTGGTGTTCTCTCAGTCTGGAGAAGCCAGGAATAAGGGGAGAGGAGAGATGGGAAGCCAAATGGCAGACATCTAGGAGGGCCTTCAGTGTCTGTGGGAATGGGACCTGGCAGTTCTTTATGGGGGCCCCAGTTTTGGGAGATGGTGGCATATAACCTTTCCTTCTCATAGGGCAAAAGTCCACTAACTACAGTTAGATATGGCAGTACCACAACCACTAGGAGAACCACAACAACTACAACTACCACCACAACTCCATCTACTACGCCTACCACCGAAACCACCACAAAGGAACCAAAGCCAAGCATCGATAAATTCATTTTTGCCCCTGTCCTCCTGGCCCTGCTGCTGCTGCTGTTGCTGATCGGTTGTTTCTGGCAGCTATGCTGTGTTCCGGTGAGTGCCCCTGCCTGCTCAGCCTGGGGCCCAGGAACGTGCTGTCCATCTAAGAGGCATGGACACAAGGAAGCATCGTGACAACCAAGCACAAAGAACTGCCGGGTCCCATCTCTATTCAGAGAAGCAGGCACTGGAGAAAGCAGAGACTAGCTTGGAGGTCAGGGAGAATGGGCCTGGGAAAGGAAGGGGCGTGGGCTCTGAGGCAGGTGAGACTAGGGCAAAGTATACAGTGCTTCAGCTGCTGAGATTCACCTGCATCAGCACCTTCACCTGCCCAGTACTCCCTACCTGCAGAGAAGGATGGGGGCTCCATTAGATCAGGCGGAGTAGATCAGCACAGGCATGGACAAACACATAGATCACGGATATGTGCATCTCTGCTCCAGACTAGGGTCCCCTGTCAGCAGAGCTAAGGCAGAGCCCATCCTACACACACCAGCTTCTTTTGTCTGTTTTACCCTCCAGCCTGTAAAGGAGCTGCCCCCACCTAAGCCCCAACCACAGGTAAGTCATGCTTCGGATGCTGACACTGTCACATGGCTAAGGACAATGACCATCAAGAGAGGCGTCAGAAGACCTGCACTCAGGAAGGAAGAAGGGCAGAGGAGCTCAAGGGTCAAGAAAGGGGCTCACAGTGACATCAGTCACAGACAAGGTCCTACCCAATTTTTAGGAACTCCTCCCTTAGCAGCACGATCCGTACCCTGGGGATCAGCGTAAGCAGCTGTTTCTATGGATGCTGTAGTTTTTAGGAGACCTCAGAGGACTCTGATGCTGAGGTTGAAGCTGAGCTGCCGAGAACAGATTTCCCTGTTAAACCCCGGTCCCCATTCCTATGTTGGAGGTCTTTAGTTCTGTCTTCAACCCTGTCTCCTGGAAGGGTAGAAGGGTTTGGCTGGGATCAGCCTAGGGACCTGAGGAATAAGAAGGGTGAAAGAGTCCCAGATGACCCTGGGCAGTGAGGGATGTCCCTAAGGAAACATAGGGACAAGGTGGGTCAGCATCTGCAGCTCTCATCAGGTAAGGACTAGAAGTTGTAGAAAGGCTGGGAACCCAGGTGGAGCCTGGGTTTGGCCTCAGATAGGAGCAGCCTCCCTGCCTTGGTTGGACTGTGCTGGTTGCAGAGTGACCTGGGTGAGGACACCTATGCAGAGACAGATGGAAGGGACTGTTACCTGCTAGTGCTGGCCCACTGGACAACAACCAGGCCAGACTTCTGCCAGCAAGGCTGACGCAGGAGAGCCAAGGGCTCAGAGGGAGGCTGTTAGTACTTTGTGAAGTTCCATATCTGAAAACTGGGAGGGGGCTCTTTTCTTTTCTTCCTGTGGAAAACCTCCCCTTGGTATGTGATGCATCCTTTCATTTACCCCTACCCCTCAAATAACAGCTGGGGCCTCACAGTGCCAAGTGCTGTACAGGGCACAGACAAGGACCAGACAGGGTTTTCTCTCCTTTCAGCCCAGAGAGAAGAAACAACCTCCTCCGGTGTCTCCCCCGGTACCCACCAGACCTGTAAACCCACCCCCCATCTTGATCATCTGCTGTTGTACCTGTCGTGGCCTGTATGTGAGCCGAGACATGAAGGTGCGAGGACTCCTCAGGGCTATGACTTCAGACTGCCTGGGTGTGGGAGGGTTCAACTCCAAGGACCAGGCTGTGAATCTGCTGTGTCTGAGAACAACCACATGTAGACTCGCCCTTATCCTAGGGAAGGAGAGCATGCAGGAGGGTCCCCACAGCATCTAGGTTGTGGGACAGTGACAACTGCCTTATCTGGCCAGTCCCTGGTATCCCAGGGCCATCTTCTTAGCCCTCGACAATGTTTCTGATGTGGGTGGGTAAATCAATATATACTGAATGACAAAGAGGTTTACAAATCTAGGGACAATTAAAAGAGAGAAAGACCAGTCTCCAAACACTTTTCTCTACCATGAAAAATGGACAAAATCCAGTGCCCCTAACCAGCCAGCTCCAAGATCTTTGGGAAGACAGAAAAGAGCTGGCTCAGTGGTTCTACTGCCAAGACGGGGCAAAAAGTTACAGGAAGGAGAGGGTTGGCATGGAGACCCTAACAGGCACCACAAAATTCCTATAGAGTTGACCTCTGGTGGGCAGGCAGTCCAAGTCTCCTTCTTTCACCTAGGAGTTCAGGCTTAAAGGAGGGAGAGGCTTGCCAGCAGCCAGGGCTCTGTCTACCTGGCTTTGCCCTGTTTCTCCTTGGTCTTGCCTCTGTGATGGACCCTGCTTCCTTCTGGAAGCTTTCAGTTCCTCTGCAGCCTCTCGGGCCAGCTGAAACCCAGTCCTGCCTATGGCATGAAGAACAGTTAACATAGATTCTCTAGGGAAAGAGACCACCGGCCATAAGACAAGCCTGGCATACTAGCTGGGCTGTACTGCTGGCATCCTAGCTTGGCCCTTCTTACTGCACCAGGCCCACTGAGTGTGAACTTTGGAGCTGAGGTTGGGGTCTTCCCATCCCCTAGAGCTAAGGTTCTTCTGTCCTCTCTGCTTTCTGCCTTAGTCTGTGTAACCTGCCACTGAGTTAGATGGGCTGCTTACCTGCCTCTCCTGTGTGGCCCTCAGTGCAGGCCTTCTTTGTCCCCAAGGGCCCTCTCTAGGTCTGAGCCCACACCATGGCTCCCCTAAAGACCTCTGCTTGCCATCACACACGACTCCAGCCTCTAAACTTCTCCAAAGCCAGATACTGGCTTCTCTCCCTCGACAGATTCTGTCTAAATCTGAACCTGGCTCCCACAGTGACAATCCCAGGCAGCCAAAGTTGTAAGATCCTTTTTCAGGAGCCCACTGGGGCTCTTTCTCAGAATTCTTTGGGCACAGAGTCCTAGGAGACGAGGACCTTGTGCTTTTGGGGGGCAGAGTCCATGCCCTGATTCTTCTACATGATCATGTTTCTACTCTTCAGGGCAATGTGACTGTGTGCAACTTCAATCCCCTATGCTGCCCCCAGTTGCCATTGAGATGGCCTCAGTATGGTGGCCAGGTGAGTGGGACCTCCAGTGACATACTTCCTCCAACAAAACCACACCTACTCCAACAAGGGCACACCTTCTAATAGTGCTATTCCCTCTGGGATTATGGTGCCCATTTCTATTCAAACCACCACTGCCTCCAATCTGTGTTATAAAATACATCAAGAATACCAAAGAGAAGGAAATCATGAGGGAAGCCTTATTTTGAAAGTGGCTCGAGAAAACTTAGTGACTCTAAGAAGTTATTGTCTAAATAGTGTCTTGTAACATCTCCAGCCTGGCAGCCACAGGGAAGTCTAACAATTTTTTAATCTACCAGACTTATGAATTATTTCCAACCTTACAAAGTGTCTGCTTCTGCTCCAAGGGGAAGAGGGAAGAAGGATGAAAGGGGGGCCTTTTGAAAAACACTACCCCTCCCAAATTCTTGTCTGCATTCCGCTTGCTAGACCTCACTCACATGGCTACCACGGGACACGTGACTTCATAGCTAAGCATCCTGCATCCTTTAGCAAACTCCTTATGTAGAGGGCAAATGGAGATCGGGTTACTTAGCTGCATTTGATTTTGCGGACCTCTTTACATTGATAGCAGCAGACCAGGGAGAGGTTTAGAATCAGCCCCTCTCATCTGGCTTGGAGTGAGCGACATAGAAGGCTTTCATAAAAGGCCCAATAAAGATGCTGCAAATGGTTGGTTATCTGGGCACAAGAAGCTAGCAGAGGGGCATTCATATAGGCAAGTGTGGAGTGAATTGAGTCTGTGTGGCTCAAGGCTTCCAGGCTGCTGTGTGCGGAGTGAGGGTGGGGCACAGAGTGAAGTCGAGACCTCTGGGTTGAGAGGCAAGTCTACTGAGAACCACTTGTTTCCCCACTCCCTAGCTTCTTTTGTCTTGACACAAAACACTCCTTGCATTGCTCCTTGAGAGAACAGCATCCTTCCCTTTGAATGGCTGTGGTCCAATTTACCTGCTGATAGTCACCCCTGCTTCCTGTCCCAGAGCATGCATAGCCCCCTGTACATGTCAGAGACTTTGCACACTAAAGGATCCAATGACATCAGTGAGCTAAGACCAAGTTGTTTTCAGGAAGGCAGACTTGCTGAGGTCGTGGGAAGAGTTTATTTTCTCACCCTTTCTGACCTCTAGAACCGCAGTCTCAGCCGTCCATAGTACCTGGCTCTTTCTTTACCTTCAAAGCCAGCGAGGCAGAGCCTTCCAGGAGCCCCAGGTCTATCATCCCTGGCATTATCTCCTGCTGGGGTTTGTATATGCTTTTCTCCTGTCTCTAGCATGTCTCCCCACCCCAAATCCTCAGTTGCATTCACAGAAATCCTTTCTGTTGGCTAAGCCACAAGAGACAATTTTTCTCAACGTCAAAACTTGCAGACCTTCCAGGTCTCCACACCCCTTAGACTTCTGTTACCTGCACCACATCTGGAAGGAGAGTACATGAGGGAGGGTAGGACCCGGGTGTGGGGAGTGGGGAGTGGGAGAAGAAGGGCCACCCAAGCTTGCACTGTGATGTTTTAGTGTTCCCCTACCACCCAGCCAAGAAACTGCAGCATCAGAGTCTGGTCACAGTGGTATCTCATTGCTCTTTCTCCTCTTTCCTGTAGGGGTGGTTTACCAATTGGGCACTCCTGAAGGAACCCTGCATCCCCATGGCCAGTCTGCCTGCTGGACGAGAGCATCTGCCTTTAGCTTCCTGCTCTCAGTGCCACCGTCTCTCAGCTAACCACTCCAGGTATTCCTCCAACTTACGGCAGCTTGCTCTTCATCCTTGGGCTCCCAGAGTTCCACAGTCACTCCCTCCTACATAGTGGACATCTCAGGGGCACAAAGCGAAGACTAAGAAGTCTTTGCTGCTATATTTTGTACATTGGGGTTAGGATTTTAATAAATGGAATAATAGATTGGAACTTGTTGCTGCTCATTAGCAAATATGTCATGAGATCCTCTCTTTGAGATGCGTTGCTGCTGCACCTGCCAGAACAGGGCTCTCTAGAGCCATGTGAATAGACAAGGCCCACTAGTGTTTCTGACAACCACATCTTTATCGGTTCCAAAGGGGCAGAGTGTATGTGGTCAGGGTGTATGTTTATGTGTAAAACATTTCTACAAAACCCTCTTTTTCCTCAATTTTTGAGTTTCAAAGACTATTTTTGTCTCCTTCCTTTGATTTTTATAAAGAAAAGCATTTGGATTTTTTCATCTATTGAACCCTATGACCCTGGCCTCTAGTTTCAGACTACTTCTGTCTTATATGTATTCCAGACAGAGATAAGGCCACCGCAGGACCAAGACTTCTCTTTCCAGACCAATCATGCCACTTCCAAGTCTAGCAGATTGGAGGGGATGCTCTGGACCTCTCTGGAAGAGATAAATATCTGTTGTGTACTCTGTCATCCTATGCTCCATGAGAGCTTTGCCTCATGTGAAGTGCTCAGCCATCCAGCCTGCCTGGCTGGGTCCACATGACTACCCAGCTGCTAGTACATGGGTGGACAGGAGAGGCTGGCAGGCTGCTATGCTATAGATCCTGCACCCAAGTGCTGAATGCACCTCTTGGGGTAGGGGGACTCAGAGGTTTAACATGGCTCTGTTTTTAGACTCATTCCTGGACTGCCCGTGAGAAACTGCTGGTTAGATTTTTTTTTTTTTTTGAGCAACTTGATACGAACTAGAATCAAAGTGGAAGGATTGACTCTATCAGATTGACCTATGGCCACATCTTGTGGGCACATTCTGGCTTTAGAACACCTTTGTCTAGCAGCATATCACCTAAAGTGTGCCCAGAGCAGCTATATGCAGCTCGAAGACATTTCACATCTTTGTTTATGCCAAGAGCCCTTCTATCCATCCTTCAGCAAGTTTCCACTGGAGAAGGTAAGACACAGGTAACAGGGTGGCCATTGAGAACATCCTTGGAGCTCACAGCCATTCTCTGGAAGATTTGGCCCAATAACACTGTCAGTTCCAAAGGCTTGTCCTCGCCCCCCCCCCCCCCAACCTGTGCTAGCCATCAGTGAGTCAAGACCTGCTCAGGCCTCTCAGATGTCTGACTAAGCTAAGCAAAGGGTGGAATTCTCTTGCAGAGCACAGATTGTTGGCCTGGCTTGAGAGCTCAAGCCTAGAACCATCGCTTCCAAGGAGAAGGATGAGACACAGTGAACCAAGGATACCAGAAGAAACCAGACCTGAGAGCCCAGGATGTTTTGAGGATGCTGATGGAGGTGCTTGAAGGCCAGCCGGGACTTTCTTAACCTTCTGCTGGTTGTGCCTCTGCAGTGGCAGAAGGAATCCAGGCCCCTCTTTCAGATCTAGTCCTCATTCTCTCCCTTGACAGTCAGGAAGGGCCCAAGGGTCAACACAGCCTATCTAGGTCTGCACCAAGACAGATTGTACTCCTGATGAGAGAGACCACAACCAAATTCATAGCAACAAAGCAAAGAGTGCTCCGCCTGAGCAGCAGAGCTGATTAAGAGACCACAGTGATAGTAGCAATCTCCTACAGGCCCTGTGTAGGCTGCCCAGATGGCTGAGAAGGTGTTCCCTAGTAGCCAGTGGGCTAAGGGCTATCAAAAACCCAGTTGAGGGCCAAAGATGCTGGTACAGCACCCAGAAGCTCTACAGTGGCCTCCTTGCCTTTAGGATGTAAATCTGAAGGCGGTGAGCTGGGGTCTGATCACAATGACCCTTCCTGTCCTCCTGCAGAGACTGGGGTCTATTAAGCTTCTGTGGTAGTACATTGACTAGGACAGCAATGGTTGCTCCCCAAGAGCCACTTGGAGGCAGGACTGGACAGGCATTTGCTTGTCCAGGACAAAATGGATGCCTTGGTGATCTGACATGGCCTCTGTATTGTGTTTATTTGTGTCCGTTCTGCCTTGATTGCTTCTGCAACTTCTGGACCCCAGGCTGTAGATCTACTGTTCTTTTGTTCTTATTTAACATACACATTCCTTTTAAAAATCAATCCTCCTTTTCAGTTTCTTGAAATTCATTTTGCTATTTATTTTCTAATGTTTTCAGTTAGATAGCTGCTAGCTCCTTTATTTCCCCCCCCCTTCTTTTC
The DNA here is from genome assembly GCF_978045245.1 of Mus caroli. Taxonomy (NCBI): domain Eukaryota; kingdom Metazoa; phylum Chordata; class Mammalia; order Rodentia; family Muridae; genus Mus; species Mus caroli. The sequence goes on along the minus strand of NW_028227267.1, from coordinate 26,944,015 downwards.
TGTTAATGTAAACATTTTGGATTACAAACCTTCCCATTTTTCCTTTCATGTAATATTTGAAAATGTGATGCGTTTTGTTCTGAGTGATTTCTCCTTTGACACATAATTATATGTGTGGCTTAAAGCTTTCAATTATGTATATGCATATGTGTGTGTGTGCATGTGTGTATCTCTCTGTGTGTTTGGGTATGTATATGTGTGTACATGTGTCTATGTGTACATGTGTGTGTGTGTGTGTTTAACATTCTGTTTGGCATTGATTTCCACATTAATTGCATTGTGATTGGAGAACCTGACTTGCACAGTACAAGTACTGTTTCTTTTAAGTATTTTGGGGAGAGGAAATTTACCTTAACACATGCTTAGGGGGAGCCCCATTTAATAGAGCTTAGTAATGACCTTGCTGTTTCAATCTTCTCAGTTTTGCCATGTGTTGTGTTCAGTTTCTAGGTGTAATAGAGAATTTGGAAAAATGCCCCTTTCCAGGTATCATTTGTGTCTCAGTTAGGGTTTTACTGCTGTGAACAGATACCATGACCAAGACAACTCTTATAAGGACAATATCTAATTGGGGCTGGCTTACAGGTTCAGAGGTCATTATCATCAGAGTCCATTATCATCAAGTCGGGAACATGGCAGCATCCAGGCAGGCATGATGCAGGAGGAGCTGAAAGTTCTCTGAAGGCTGCTAGCAGAGTACTGACTTCCAGGTAGCTAGGAGAGGGGCTTAAAGCCCACATCCACAGTGACACACCTACTCCAACAAGGCCACACTTTTTAATAGTGCCCCTCCATGTGCCGAGCATATACAAACTATCACAATTTGTTTTATTTATTGATGCATTCATGCTCAGAATGTTTGTTCTTTTCTTGGAGAATGAAGCCCTTCCATTCAGAACTTGTTCTCTCTAACCCTAAAAACAGTTTCCAGTGTTGAAGACTCTTGCTTCTTTCCATCTGCCCACCATCTTGGCACTTATATCATTCATGGCCCTTTCTTGTTTTAGTTTTGTTTATTTTTATTGGGTATATCTCCTCTTAACAAGCTGACAACAAGTTTTCCCTGCAATTATGAGTGCATCAGTCACTATAACCATCCAGGTTGATTCCTGTGTGGGGTCATTCAGTGTCACCATCACCATTCAGATCCCCCTTTGTGTGTGTGTGTGTAACTGGGAGGGAGTGTTACAAGAATCTGCTCCATCCTCACTCTGTGACACATTCCTATCAAAGACACTACCCAACCAGGCTGTTTCTAGCCAATGGCTGGGCCCCGTGATTTGGAGGCAGGCCACTCCTAGGAATGTCCAGATTCCCTATCTGCACTGGCCAAAACTTTCTTGCAGCCAGTACACTCTGTCTCTTCTTTCCCAGTCCTTCTTTCTTCCCTTCTTCCTTTTCAAAGAACTTTCCAAATTGGTTCTAGAATATATCATTCTCTCAGATTAGCATGTTTGCTGCTCCTGTGCACTTCTGAGTTCTTTCACCAGCATTGGTAGTGTGCCCTGGCTTTGTGCCTCTGCAGATCTCTTCACTTCGTGCTAACTCCTCAGTTAGCTAACTCCTCAGTGCAGGTGGACAACCTAACTGTGAATATGTACACTGGTTTTTCATCCCAGAGGCCCTACAACCTGATATCTATGAGCACTGGGAGGCTTTTGACTCAGTGTTTCCTGGGTAATCCATGTTTTGAGCTTAGGGGCATTTAAAAATATGCTCCTCACATTTAGACCATGGCCAAGTTCATCCATAACTTCTCTGAGAAGGCCCTGTTGTTGGTGGCGCTGCTGTGACTTGCTCGAAGCCTGGATTGGCCACATGTTGACACCACACCAAGGTTGAGCTGTTTCCCCCAACCCCTGGTGAAATCCCTACAGCTATTCAGAGCATGAAAAAAGTCATTCAAAGTACTAAAACTGGTAGCTTCAAACACTTTGCAGTTAAGGAAGCTGTGCTGAGTGGTTTGGTGGCCACTGAGGTGTGGATTTGGTTTCATCTTGGTGAGATCATAGGCAAAACATGACATTGTTGGCTATGATGTTTGAAAACCAGTCTTTAACTTCTGATATGAGTTCTTATTTGAATGTTCTTGGACCATGAGTAACGAGACTGCTATCTGAATAAAATACTAGCTGTTGGGGAGGGGGGGGGGATGTGTTTCTCTCCTTGCTGACTGCTTGTGTATGTGCCTGGAGCTCCAGTCAGGTGCCTAATTTCTACGTTCCTTTCTACAAACATAAGCATTTGCCATGGGAACATCAGTGTGTGGTTTGAATAAGAATGCCTCCCATAGGCTCATACATCAGGGAGTAGCACTGTTTGAAAGGATTAGAAGGATTTAGGAAGTGTGGCCTTGTTGGAGGAAATGTGTTACTGAGGAAGGGCCCTGAGGTTTCAAAAGCCCATCCCAAGCCCAGGATCTCTCTTTCTACCTATGGCTCAGGATGTAGCTCTCAGTACTGCTTCAGCACCTGCCTGCATGCTGCCATGATGATAATGGACTAAACTTCTGATACTGTAAGCAAGCCCTCAATTAACTGTTTTATGACTTGCTTCAGTCATGGTGTCTCTTCACAACACTAGAACACTGACTAAGACACATGATTCCAAGGGATATCCAGGTCCAGCATTACCCACCACCCATTCACTTTGGTAAGGGATCCCCAATCTGGGTAAAGGCTCCGAAGAGTCCTCTGTTTATCTCCGTGCATCCTCAGAATCCCTCTTGACCTCGGAATAATTGTGTAAATGAATGACTGAGAGAAGGAACTGGGGACTTGAGTGGGTTTTCCTTTGCCAACCATGTCAAGATGTTTAGCAACCCAAGTTTAAACATCAGGGCCCACACAAGAGTGCTGCAGCTACACCAAACACCACCCTGATCTCCACCCCTGCAACTCACAACAGTGGAAACTCCTGGTCCTGCAGGATATGGCTTTATGGATATCCATTCTCAGCCACCTCATTCACAGGGACCCTTCCCGCCTCATTTCACCCCTTCCTCCAGGAAAGTTACCTAAAAGGCACTTGGAGATTGTTGGCAGCCCAGGGCCTCTCTGCCACCTACGACTTGGAAAGGTGGGGAGACAATGGGTGCTTCAGTGAAGGCCAAGAGGGCACTGTGAAACCGCTGCTCAGGTGGCTATTCTAGCGGTTAGAGGAAAATGAGTTGAGAGCAGACAAGGGGTTCTTGGCCATTTCAAGCAGGAACTTCTCGTGTGCTACGAAGCCTACATCGCTTCTCTCACTTTGGCCCGGAGGGTTCGAGACCCTAGAGGTTGGAATGCACTGGGCAACAGCTCAGAAGTGACAGAATCGCCTCTAAACACAGCAGTACTGACTGAGACTGGAGCTCCTGGCTGGTTGTCAAGCTCTGAAGCCAGGATCGAGGAGGGAGGGGTGGTGTGTGGAGTGAGCTCTGATCTCTGCAAATTGCTACAGTCTATGGTCTCTGGTGCCTCCGCCCTGAGGAGCCAGGGGTGGGGACCCTCTAAGGGCTTGAAGGTCCCGCCCCTGAGGCGGGGCCTGGAATCCCGCGGGCTCCGCAGCCAAGTTCAACAACGCTGAAGCACGCTGAAGGACCCGCAGCTGGTACCCTCAACCTGCCTTGCTGATGCTGCGGGAGAGCCCAGGTGAGATGCGCCCCGCGGTCCTACCGGACAGACTCACCGGGAGAGGACAGCGGAATGCCTCTCCTTCCCTTGGCCTGTTCCCGGGAAAGAATTCTCAAGTCCCGCTGTAGCTTTGCTGGGCCGGATTCCACCCCCCCCCTCCCGTCTCCAGCTCCTATAGATTTTCTCCAGTTCACTATCTGGGACTCATCTTCTGTCTTTTTCATCTTGTCTCTTCCTCTGTCTCTCTCCTCTCACCATTTATTTCCTTGTAGGTTTAATTTTTATGGGCGACTCCTTCTTGCAGTCCTGTTTTCTTTCCTTAAAGAAAAATCTCCTTCCTTTTGCCTTCCTGTTGCCCCCTCTCACACCGCACACAAGCACACAATTCTGTTTGTTTTGTTTTTCCCTCCTAGGCTGACTTTGTGTGTGTGTGTACTGTATTTCTTGATTTCATATCTCCATGCATGCATCCTATTATTCTCTATTATTCTCAACAGGGTATGTGCTGACTGATAAGAACTACAACCCAGTCTCAGATGTGTTCTCCAGTAGATATTCACAAACATCTGGAAATGTAACTCAATGCCTGTTATGGGAAAATCCATAAACGATCAAATTGTGTATCTCTGAGTTTTCGGGGTTAGCAGAAAGAAAACGCCTGGTTTTTATAGGATAGTGTGTTCCTTTCTTGACATCATTTTCTTCCCTAATAGGCACAGACAGCACACCAGGAGAGCCGGTCCTTGCAGCAGCATTTAGGGGACAGCTCCAACCATGCGTGCCTTCTGGGCAAGCTGTGCCTGTCAGGTTCTGGGGCATAGAGGGGGTGGTGTTCAGGGCTGGGTTGTAGGAAGACAATGGGAGCCCAGGATTGTGTATGTTTTTGTCTATTATGTAGAAGGATAATTGTGAAAATATTTCATGTCACTCTCAAAGATCACCTTAGATACATTTTTAAAAGGAGAAGAAATCTAGGAAAGCCAGTCTGCTTAAATTGCCAGGGAGCCAAGTCAACATGTAGACAGGAGCAATTTTCGATGCTTTGTTAAATATTTAGTCAAAGATACAATTCCATGTTTAATGATATTTATGATATGTCTTTATGTTCAAAAGAACATACAAAGCATACACCAGATTGCTTGTTTTCAAGGGTGTTAATTACCAATTCAAGTTTGCAGCCTTGGCTTTTTAGAAACAATTTAAATTGACCTTGTAGTTTTTTGTGTCATTTTATGAGAATTCAGCCAGTTTAACTTTTTATTGATGCAGAAAAGGAAGCTTGGCCTTAAGCAAGCCACACAAAACTGAGCAGAAGCGGAATTAGGTCGGGGAGGGTTGAGGTGTGGTCAGTAGAAGAGTTTTTGATGCGATACTGAAGGATTATCGATAATTGATAAGCATGCACTGGAAGCTTTGACTTGGGAGACCGTGTTCTGCATTGGAGAGTTCAATTGTCTTGTAAGTCATCCAATCACTGACTCCGGGGAGTCAGAACTGGGAGTGGGGATGGCAAAGGGGACACTTTTCAGCTGATTTGGAATGACATGGTAGCTTTTTTTTTTTTTTTAGCAGATTTCTTTTTCAGAAATCCAGGACTTAGCAAAGTATATTTAAAACAGATAAGCCATTAAAAAGGAGACAAAGAAAAGTCTTGAATTTCAATGTTTTAAATTTCATTTTCCTTCATTATGTAGTGTGTGTGTCTGCATAAAAGTGTCACTGCCATTCCTTTTTAGACAGTGTTACTGTCTGAATATAAAAGGGTCTTGTTGAACAGCCTGGTAGATAAGCCGTGTATTTTATCCTGTGACTGTATCCCTGGCTAGGGTAGGGCATCTGCTTTTTCTTTCTAACAGTACCAGGAGCAAGAGTTTCCTTTATTAAGATCGTACACAGACCCCTGTTTAGTCCAATTAGAAACATCCTTAAGTGAAGATCACTATTCCAGTTTTATTTATGAGGGAATTAACATCCTGAATGCTTGTCCTGAGTCATGTAGCGAGTAGCTAGGCTGAGACTGCAACTCAAGCTATATCGTGGAATCTGAACCCTTGGAGCTAAGTCAACCTCACACATTCTAGCTGAAGCATCACTCCAGATTGCACTACTTGTTGGCCAGTTGATAATGTTTATCAGAGTACTTCTCCTTGCTCTAGTGTCCCAGGCACCCGTGGCCATGGCTAACTCTGAATGCACCCAGGAGAGCCTCTAGGAATCACTTTTTTTTGTCCTCTGTGACACTGGCTCTGTTTCTGCAGATTCCTGGGGACGGAGGGGTGATGATGTCATCTACCTCTATGTGGCTCCACATGGCCAAGCTGGGTTAGCACTAAGTTCTAGAACGCCTTAGCTGGACGTGGAAACCTCTAGGAGTGACTTGGAAGCCCTCATCTCTGCTTCTCCATGAAAACCTGGAAAGCTCAGAGAAACAATTTTCATTGTTTCCAATATCCCAGAGCTAGGAGATACCTGGAAACATGTGCACACCCCACAGGAAAACACAGGTGCTTACCATCCTTATACAAAAAATGCTAGTGTGTGATTATATTCTGGATCTTCCAAAAGAATCTGGTAAGACTCCAGAGACTAGAGACACGGAAAGGCTGGATGCACAGTTTTTGTTTATTTGTTTGTTTGTTTATGCTTTGTTTTGTTTTAACTTGAGGAAAGAAGGACAAACAGAAGACAATCTATCAGGGTCCATGGTGTATCTGAGCACAACTAGTTTATGAATTGCAGCTCAGATCCATGAAAGTTGGTATGGTGTCGGGCTTTCAGAATCCAGAGGCATCTGTTTGTTTACCGAGAATCCTATTGTCTGTAAATGGAACAAAAGAGAAAGAAATGCCCTGGCTATTTGCTCATTCATTTAGCAGACTGTGTGCTACTTTCTGAGAGTTCTCAAGAAATGGAAAGGGGACCGTGAGGTGACTCTGTACCCTTGTGATGAGAACAACAACAACTTGTCTACAAATGGGGTACCAAGTCGAGTTCCTTGGCACTTTAGAGATATCGATCTAACTCATATTTATGACAACCCAGTGAGGTGGGGTACCCAAATGTTCCCTTTTGCAGATGGGAAAATGGAGGTCCCAGTGTGGGTAATGGCAGAGAATGTTGGAATCCAGGACTTCTGTCCCTCTAGCCGGTGCACTTCACTTTGATGACGTGAATGTGAGACTCCACAGAAGCTGGGACAACTGGCAAAGGCACAGGCAGCAAGATTACATGGGTGACGTAGCCAGAGCCCCAGACACTGGAACGACAAGCAGGTGGTTTGTACCCAAGAATGTGTAATCAGACTGGAGAAAAATGTCTCAGAATGCAGCTCTTGCTGTGGTGATCGATAGCAGCACCTTGGTTGGTAGCTCCAGTGGCAGAAAAGATTGGCCATGGTAAGACTTCTAGGCTGCTGATTTGGAGATCCTGGTGTCGGGAAGCACTCAGGAGCACAGAATCATCATAGAATCTGAGATCTGGAAGAATAGTGGGAGGGTGTTAGAGTTCCATCTTTTTATTTTCCCAGATAGAAGAACATGGAGTGGCTCTGAACCATGTTTGTACAATTCAGAGGCTGTCTTGTGGACACCATAGTGAAAAGAAACAAGGATGACAAGAAAAGCCCTTTAGTGGAACACACACAATGATGGGGCGACGAGGGCCCATAGAAGGTCAGGACAGAGAGCCCAGGATGAACCAAAGCCATTGAGGACAGCCGAGGATGACAAAGAGCCTTTTCATAGTAGGTTCAGAGCAAGGAACAAGGACTGCATAGATTCATCACTGCCTAGGGCAGCTGGTGTCTGTGGGAGGAGAAAGGGGGAGGGGCAGCTCCACTGTGCCCAGATAACAGCTGGGCAGAGGGTGCCCCACAGGTGCGCAGGGTGGTGGAGGTGCAGGTGAGAAGGGAGAAGCGCCGAGCACCGTGTGAGGTCAGATGTCTGTGTCTGGGATGTGAAACGACTTGGGGATGAACTCCCATGGGTGTGGTGGCCATCTGAGAGGTGTAGGGATCGAGGAAATATAGGTGCTGCTGGTGACGGATGACACTTAGATGTCTAACTGTGTAAAAATCACTTTCATAATGGTGATTCCCCGCCCCCCTTCGATCCAGACATCTTTCACCAATATGCTCCTAAGTGCTCTAGGCACTGATACTGCTGTGCCTGGGTGGCAGTTAGCTTTCCTGTGGGGTAGATGGAAGTAAGTCACTAGCGACGGTAGTCCATGCCAGCAACTGGGACATGGAGGCAAGATTAGTGGGAATTCAAGACCATCCCAGCCTACGCAGTAAGTTTAAATCAGCCTGGATTATAGGAAACCCTGTCTCAAACAAAAAGAAAGAATAAAATAAGTTAAAGGTATAGGTGAGCAGAAATTAAAAAAGAAAATCTAACTGTGACTTTGGGTAAGATACTAGCATCCAAGGAAGGGTGCAGGAGTCCATTCAGGAGAGGTAAGCACATGGAGGCAGCGAGGTTTCTGCAGGACCAAGTTTCATCAGACTCACACTAGGGCTTCCATCGGGCAGTTTTCATGGGGGATGTAAGTGGGAGCACAGCCTGAGGGGGGCTTTGCCCCAGGGAATCCTGCATGATTAATCCCAAGCAATGCTGATGAATAGCCATGTGCACACAACCACACTACACACAAATCATACACAGCAGATGCACATGCTAATACTCGCACACTCTCATATGGACACACATACAGAAGTCTTACACGTATATACACAAGCTCCTCTTCATGTCTTCCTCTACTTAGTTACTAGAGGTGATCCAGTTTGTCCTGGCAGCACCCAGCATGATGAGGGACTTGGGAATCCGCAATCACACAGGAGGGGACTGTGCTTGCATTTTCTTTATTTTTGTCGCAGCAACTGTGCAAAAGCGTTTGTCAAAGGAGGTGATCCAGTTTGTCCTGGCAGCACCCAGCATGATGAGGGACTTGGGAACCCGCAATCACACAGGAGGGGACTGTGCTTGCATTTTCTTTCTTTATTTTTGTCACAGCAACTGTGCAAAAGCGTTTGTCAAAGGATAGTTTGTTGGGCTTTCCTTTTCCTGCACTTTGGGCAACTTTTGTGTTTGAACTCCCTCAAAAAGCTGATGCTGGTTTAATCTCTCTGGGAACGTCTGAAATAAAGGGTCTGGTGTGTGTGTGTGTGTGTGTGTGTGTGTGTGTGTGTGTGTGTGTGTGTGTGCTGTGTGCTCCCTGCACAGGGAGGCAGAAGGCAGCCAGATGAGGTGGTTGCCCAACAAGCCCTGGAGTGACAGGGAGTAAGGAGCCTAGCTACTTCTGGGTCACTCGGCTCAGGGTAGCTTTTCCAGTGATGAAAACTGTAGAATGCCAGTCCAGTTAGCCTTGTGGTACTGCCAGTATTCTACAAGGAGAGGACTAGGTTCTGATTCTTAGTTTTAGAACAAGATGGCTAGGCCAATGGAGGTTGGGTAGTGTTCAAGACCTGCACCCCCCACCTCAGAGAGCTTTGTTTTCTATGTGCCTCCCTCATAGAATGTTGTTTCTTCTAGACCGTGGTACCTCCAGGGCATGGTCAGAATCCAGTTCACATGTAGATGCTCAGGGGGTTGACATGGGTAGAGGAAGAACGAGTGGGTAGTTGTGGAATGAGTTAAGAGTGGGCAGATCTGCTGAGTAGAGGCCAGGGAGACTCGAGCTCTAGACATAAACTAGCCCAGGTGGAGAGCAGACTGTACCTCAGTGTGGTGCTATAAGGGCCGGACACCCACCTCCACCCTGCCAAGTGTTCCTCCAGCCCTCTGGCCACTTGTGCCTATAGAAGCTCCTGTCCCTCTGTACTGGAAGTGGCCTAACATACCTGACAATGAGAATTAAAATCAGCATGCCAACCAGCAGGGAAAACTGTCCTCAGCCAGGGTGAAAACACATTAGGATTGCCAGAGAGAAGTCAAGCTGGCAGGTGACGCTGTTGACACTGCTCACACAGCAGTGGCTGCCCAATGCTGACACTCGAAGGCGTGGTGCTGAGCTACTGCTGCCACTGGGTGGAAGCCTCTGCATGTGTGTTTGCTCACACGTGTGCACATGTGAGTGTGTGTTGTGTTGACATTCTCCCTGATAGAGCCCTGGAGGCACAGCTCTCAGAGCTGGGTGGGGCTGTCACTTCTTGAACAGTTACCATACTGTACTTTGGGTACAAGTAGCAAACATCTGCTTTGGCCAACACAGCAGAGAGGGGACTTACTAGGTTATGGGGCAAGGTAGGTCCCACCATCAGTGGGGATGGCTGGAGATATGAACTGGAGAAAGACGGGAACTAAGTAGCAGTATAGAACCCCAGTAACAGAAGCAAGTTGGAAATGACTTGGCTGGGAGGGAAGATGCTGGACTGCAGACTGTCAGACATTTGTTCTATTGCCCTAAGAGGCAATAATCTTCCCCTCCTTTTGGCTGGCTTAGGAAACTTTTGGTCCTGAGGGCTTGCTGTATGCCCCACCTGGGTGCCTTCTGGGGGCTACACTGGCATAGTCCCTTTCTCCGGGCCTGAGAGATCGGCAGGCTAGGAGGAGTGACATTCATCCAGCCCAGGGAAGGCTGTACCCAGAGCCACAGCTGGACAATATGATGACTAAGGTAGAGGAGGGAAGGTGCTGACAGAGGCCATTCCTTTGCTTGATGGACAGTCTCCTGGGGGGTCCTCAGGTCTGTACACTAGGGGAGATCTGCAGCTTTCAAAGGAAATGGCAGTGAGTGATAATCTCCATTGGGAATAAAATCACTTCCATATCCCAGTTTGGTGATTAGCTCCCGCGGTGTGGGAAGAACGTCCATAGGATCTTGCGGTAGGATACTTTAGGATTCTAGAGCTTTCTTTAGTCCTTTTAGTGAAAAGCAACCTGATCATATACAGCTTGGAAGGGAATGGGGGAAAAGCCAGGACAAAGAATCTAAGAAGATTGGTCCAGAGAGATCAAAGGGACAAGTGGAAGCCAGTGGGAGATGTAATGTGGAGAAAGGCTAGTTTAGGAGGCAGGGAAGAGAAAGAATGCCATAAGGAGCTGAGATCATGAATGCATGAACCTTCCACACCATCACTTCCTGATGCTGTGTCTTCCTTAGTCTCTGGACACTGAGCCAGAGCCAGAGCCAGAGCCAGAGCCAGATGGAGATGCTGGAGCTGGAGCTGGGGGTGCACAGCTCCCTCCCTGCAGGGCCAACTTGTTGGTAGGTGTCCAGGATGCCTCGTTTCCTGTCTCGGAGCAGGCTCCCTTTCCTATTCCTCCAGTCTCCGTGATTCTGAGCCAGGCCTGGTTAATCACGGTAGCTGTTTCTGTGCCTTCCCTGCCTTTTCCTGAATGAGACCATGGCATATTCTTCTGGTGCCATTGCTCCAGGGGTCTTTCTGGCTGCTGGGGTCTATTTGAGCTCATTCAGCTTTTCTTTCTTTCTCTTTGGATGACGTTGCTCCTGGTTCACAAACATCGAAGTAAGGCTAGAGAAAGTGGGCTTGTCTGGTGTCACCCTATATGGGACACGGAATAACCAGTGCCTGCCTCACTGTCTGTTATTTTCCTTTCCTGCAGGGACCAGAAGGCAAGTGCATCCAGTCCAGGCTTCACTGGAAACTTTCCTATCTCATAGCTCCTCCTGGGGGTAGGGACCAGTTCTGGGGAACCCCAAAGCCCTGTAGACTAATGGCTGCTGGAACATCCACCTTGCTTAGCCTGTCAGGCCCTGCTGATCACATGGCTGAGGGTAAAGGGGCTCCTCTGAGGCCTTCAGTTGAGAAGAGATGGAAGCTCACGGACCCCAAGCAGACCCAGCCAGGGATGTTTAAGAAAATGAGCCTTGTGGACTCTGACACTGCTGCAGGTAAGGGTGGCCAAGATGAGGCCTATACTGAACTGAACCTGCCAACAGCACTGAACAAGCCTCAACTGGACAGGCCTCTGGCCTGCAAGGCATACACAGAGCAGAGGCAGAATACCTTCATAGAGCTATCATGTCTCCAGGAGAGGCCAGGGGACATCCAGGCCCAGACGAGGAAGCCGGAGAACCCAGAAGGCCAGCTTGGCACTCAGCAGCTGCCCTCGACTCTCCCCAGAGCCTCAGGTGATGGCACCGTGTGTTCAGCATGGCCAGGTGCCCCCCGGAGGGAGCAGAAAAGTGCTTTCAGCAAGCCAGCCAAGCGCCCAGCAGAGAAACCTAAGCGCTCTCCCATGCTTCTGGCTGGTGGAAGTGCAGAGGGCTCATGGGAGCTCTCAGGACTCATCACCACTGTGGACATCCCATACTGGGCTCATCTGTCAACTTTCAAGTTCATGGGTGATTTCTGGAAATTGCACACGTTGTCACAGAACATTCTCCTCTGCAACGCTTTCCAGGGGGCTCCCACTCCATGGCTGGAGCATACCCAGGTACAAGCCCCCACATCCTCAGCATCTTCCTCCACAGCCTCCCGGGCTCTCTTGCCGCCCACACTCTCTTCCTTGGGCTTGTCTACTCAGAACTGGTGTGCGAAGTGCAACCTAGCCTTTCGCCTGACAGCTGACCTGGTCTTCCACATGCGGTCACATCACAAAAGGGAGCACGTGGGCCCTGACCCACATTCTAAGAAACGAAGAGAGGAAGTTCTCACTTGCCCCGTTTGCCACGAGTACTTCCGGGAGCGCCACCATCTGTCCAGGCATATGGCTTCACATAGTTAGCAGGTGGCTACAGAGGAAACCGATGGCCATAGTGTCCAGTGCACGGTGGTGAGGCACAGGTGACTCCCGGCCTTTGCTGAGAAGGTTGTCATAGACTTCTTCAAGGTTGTTCCTTTTGCTTTCCAGACATGAACTGCTCAGTTATAATTTGTCAGGTGCCCCAGCCCTTGTGATGTGCTTAATGCATGATGTGTTTAGTCATGCATTAAAGTGATAGCTTCACTCATGGGATAGTGGGACTCATGGCTCAGGGAACAGGGCTGCTCCCGGCTCTGTCCCCAGTACTCTGCAAGGAAGCACATGAGCATGACATCGTGGCTTTGCTGATGAGCAAGCCTGCACTCAATCTATGCTTTTGTCTATGAGCCCCGACCTCGGACATGTCCCTTTAGCTTGCCGACCCTCACTTTTGTTTTGAAAGTTGTGTGTTAGCAGGATGTCATCAGAGTGGACCACTCGTTCCCTGGTTGAGTGTGAGCATTAAGCATATGGATTGTATAGTCACTGCTTGCACTCGCCAGCTACATCATTCATGAAATCTCAGGGATGAACAAACATTGTGTTTCTCTGCCGCAAGGCTGGGGATGGCTTGGTGGACATGGCTCAGACTGCACTCAAGTCTAGGCCCTTTTGCTGCTGGGTCATTATGCTGGATATAGTGAAGCCCAGAGTGCAAAATACTGAGAAAATGGGTCACAAGCCTAAGTTTTCCTGGCCCTACATAAATCCAGGCCTAAAGTGGCCGAGTGGAAAAGTGACCTGGCTGAAACCCTAACAAAGGAGTGGGAGCTAGTAATACAGCTCCCCCCATTCTCTGGGTATTCACACTGTGAAGGTGTGAGAAGAGAGAAACAGAACACACATCATTTATTCTGGATTTTATCCAGGTGCCATTCATCCTTGCGGTTCTGAGTAGGGCAGGAAAGAGCAAGTGGAGGGTCCTCGGAATGAGGTCCCCAGGCGGCACTTCACATCCTCTCATCTCTAGGACACAGACAGTGAATTCTCATCCTACTGCAGATGAATTTCAGCTTAAAAAGGCTAATGACTTTCCCAACGCCACTTTGTCAGGAGCGTTGGTGGAAGAACAAAATCCCATGAAGCCCCAGCTCTGAGCTCACGTCTTTCCAGCCGCTTCATGTCTGCTTAGCTAGCATGGCCACAGAGCATACTGAGTGACTCAAGGTCTGGAACTTTGAGGCTGGGCTCCTTAAGTTCAATTCCAACTTAACCTTGCTACTTTACAAGATGTACACGTGCTCATGCACACGCATGTGCACACACACACACACACACACACACACACACCACTCTTCTCTTGAGCACTTTTCTCCATCTTGTATACTAAATAGCATAGTGATTTATCCTGTTCACTGTAGCTCTCCTCACTAGAATGAAAGGGAGTTTTGGTGTATTTCCATCATCTAGAACAATGCAGACACTCAACAGGTATCTGTTGAAAGAAAGAATAAACACATAAGTTAACAAATGAGCGATCTGCCTGACTCTGGCTTTGCTCCTACCAACTCTTGAGTTGGCTTTGAGGAAAAAGAGGTGGCATCTGTCAAAAGCATGTGCACACTTACCTTGGGCCCACACATTGGCACTGATTTCTATGCCATCTCTTTGGAAAGGGGAATGGTCCTGTCATAACATACAGAAGATGCTTAGAATTGATGTTGACACAAGTTGCTTTGTAGCCAGATTTATAAGTTCAAAGATGTTTAAGAGCCGGTGACTTAGGACTTGTTAGTGACACAGTCCCTCAGAATAAGCATGCTGGGTTCCCAGGTGTCCTCTGGAAGTCCCACCCCCTCTCCTGTCTTCCTTCTTCATGCCGCTTGCTCCTCCCGGAGAGAATCCACTTTAAACCATGGCTTCCCAACTTAGGTCTTTCATTAAATAAAAAAAATAGTCTGGATATTTTTGTTTTTCAAAATTCATGGGAAAATTCTAAGGTGGGCTGTTATGAGATTGGGACTAACGCTTTATGGATTCTAGAGGGCCAGCTCCCCACTTTCTCTCTGATGACACAGCTAAAAAGAGCAATCTCTGAACTAGAAAATGGCCCTCACGAGAGACATTACATCTGCACACACATGACCCCTTTATGATCCAGAACAATAAATTCCTGTTGTTTATAAGCCACTCAGTCTATGGTATTGTGTTATAGCAGCCTGAACAGGCCAGGCAGCCACCTACACACAACTCAATTATGGCTTCTAAAGGTGTAGAAATAGTTCAGTGGTTAACAGTGCTTGCTGGTCGTCCAGAACACCCAAGCCGGGTTACCAGCACACAGGTCAGGCGGCTACAACCACCTGTAATTCCATCTCCAGCTCCGGGGAGTCTGCTGCCCTCTTGTAGCCTCAGGGGCCTGCACACATGTGGCACAGTCACTCCCACTCACATAAATAAAACCAATTCTTGGGAAAATGAAGGCATCTAAGAAGTCCTCAGGGGCCGGGGGCTATGGCTCAGTAGTAGAGTGTTTGCCAGGCATGCGTGAGAACCAAGGTTCAATCTCCAGAATGATGCAAAAGAAAAAAAAAAAAAAGAATTTGAAAATGAGGCGGAAAGACAACATTCTGAGTTCAGATCAACTTACTGGATGAGGCCTTTGCCAACAACTCCTACCCGAGGACTCTTAGTGCTTAATTCAGACCGTCGTTGAAGTTTTCTATTTAGTGTTGTCCTTATCTTGGAAACAATTAATATCCATCTCAGTGCCAGGTCCTAGTTCTGAACTTGTTACAGATTCCTGGGTCTTTAGGTCAAGGGTCCGAAGTGTAAATGACTGTGTGACTAGACAAACAAATGCAGGTGAAGGAGCCAGGGCACAGACACAGTGGTGGCACACCTTGGCGTCGGGTCTTATCATGAACCTGGGCCCATCACCTGGGGAAAGCTGCCTCAGAGCCAGTCTGGAATGTGGACTGTAAGAAAGGCCAGGAGTCAGTGTAATTGTCAACTAACTCGGCGGTTGTTTAAACACAGGCAGGCAGATAGGTGCCTTCCTGTGGTGGCGCGGAGGAGGAGGAGGGTTTCCTGGAGCAGGACTGGGGGGTTGGTATGACTGGCTTCCGTTTACTGCTTTCTGGCAATGTGAGGGGCGCGCTCAACATGGCATAGACTTGCGGAACCGTGTTAGTGTGGAAGGCGAAGAAACCATCACCCGGTGCCTCTGGCTCTCACAGGTTTCCAGCATTGGGCAGAAGCCAGGCCTGACCCTTATAACCTCACTCATGGCCTTTATCCCCATGGGTCCTGGAAGAGAACTGCTACTCAGGATGAAAGTATGAGAAGCCCAACTCCAGCCGCGGCCTCCTTTCATCCCATTGGGAAGAGATGGCGCCCCCTAGAGGCACCTGTAAGTTATTTATCCAGACAGATTTCACACATCTGCATCGTTTTTCACAAGTTTTGTTTTTTAGGATTTTTTTTTTCTTGTTTGTTTTCATTTTTTTACAAGTCATGGGCTAAGTCTAAAGGCCATATAGTATATGAGATATGAATCTAATAGACCACTCCCCTATTTAAGGAAGTTATTCTGTAACATGATATGACTTAAGATGCCTC
The DNA here is from genome assembly GCF_978045245.1 of Mus caroli. Lineage (NCBI taxonomy): Eukaryota > Metazoa > Chordata > Mammalia > Rodentia > Muridae > Mus > Mus caroli. Next base: position 26,928,132 of record NW_028227267.1, on the reverse strand, counting down.
TTAGGAGAGAATGTTTGGAAATCAGTTTTGTATGAGGGATAGGAAGGAAAAGGATTTAAATTTAGCTTTACCTCTTTGATCCATCTGTGTTTCCCAGGGCCTCTGTGTGTGTGTGTGTGTGTGTGTGTGTGTGTGTGTGTGTGTGTATTGCTTCCTTTTGTCTTTTATTCTAGTCTTGTCCGTGAGAAGCTCACATGCAGGAAGGCTGGCTTGTTTTGCTATGAAGAGAATATTAATTTCTTTCAAGTTCAGTTTCCCTCCCCAGGCCCAGGTCCATACTAGTCACTGTGCAGTAGAAACACTGGGGTTTTCAGGCAGACAGCTTTGGGTTCAGGTTTCACCTCTCCCCTCACCAGTGGCTCCAGGCTGCCCTATTCTCTTAAAGAAAACAGTATGGCTGATGGCAGCAGGAAGGGGTTTCTGGGAGGAGCCTGGATTGTGCCCAGTCTCAGAAGACCAGCCTGAGGGACCTGACTGGATACTTGGGAGAAAAAAAAAATAAGTGGCTTAGCCAGGACCAGGGCTGAAGTCATACCTGGAGCTCTCTCTCCCGAGGATGCTGCTGTCAATCTGCCACGGCTCACCCTGCATCTGGCAGGATGTTGATGCTTAGACTGCCTGGTCACTTGTTCCAGACTGAGTCTTTACTTAGGGTTTCTCTGACCAACTAAAGTAGAATGTCTCCTCACTACCCGGGAGCTGAGCTTCTAAGACATCAGTTTTGAAGTAGAAAAATAATAACTCATGTTGGCTGGACTTCTGATTAACTGTGATTTTTCATGGATGTAACATCTGCCTCCCCTAATGAGCACTTGGGGAAACTGAGGCCCTGAGAGTGAAGTATATTGCCTGGAATCACACTGGTAAGAAGAGGCTGGACTGGTCTTCTCACTCAGGCAGGCTGACTCTAGAGCTAGAGGCATTGCTTCATAGGAACGAACGCTCTCCCATAGACAGCTCAGTTGGAAGTGAGCACAGATGCTAGGTGGCCTAAAGAAGACCAAGCTGGTTGTGGCCTCAGGCAGGTTTCCAAGCTTCCTGCATCTCAGTGGCCTCCGGGGTGAAGGATGGATGGTGACAGTGGCTTATGTGAGAACACAGAACCTTGAATGTCCTCCCTGCTGAACACCCATGGGATCTCTGCCTTCTTCTGTCCCCAAAGGTCTCGGTCCAAGGCCTTAACCTCAGTTCTCCGTCCACAAATGCCAGAAGTGTCAGACAAGGGAGAAAGGGAAGAACAGAAGAACCACTGATGCTATGATTACACACACAGTTTTGTACTTTAGGACAGTAACTGCTACATCTGAAAATAGTGTGATATGCTTATTATGAGGACCTAGAAAAAGAGCAAAGTATTAAAAAAGAAAGATAGGAATGCCACTTAAAAGTCTATTAGTAAGGATTTAATTTATGTTACATCACACACACACACACACACACACGAGAAAGAAGAAGGAGAGGAGGGGGAAGAGGGAGGTGGGAAGAGCAGGGATTCCTGGAATTTAAGTTCTTAAGCCCTGTAGAGCAGTCACACATTTATCTTATAAAGAGAAATAAGAACCATATTATTCAGGTTACCACCAAATCCCCAACCTGTGTGCTTACTTGAATATAGCAAGACAGGCCCTGCAATGGTATCTTCTCCTGGTCTGCATAGAGTCTAGATAGGGTCAGTTGAAGGGTGCCCCATGGACTCCCTGGAGTCTTGGTGGGTATTCGCGAGAGTCTTTGATGTGGGGCTGTGTTATCTTTGGAGAGCTTTGCCACTTTATTAGGCCCTGAGCAGCAACAACTTAGCCTTTCCAGATGTCAAGGCTAGACAATACAGGTGCATGGTCCTTCTTTAAAAAACATAACATCTTTAAATTAGTTTTATAAGGTAGTGGGAACAAGTTGTATGAATTCTAGGGCACCAGCCAGGGGTCCTGTTCTCACTTTCCTCTCTGGACCCTAGAGATCTTTCCCTCAGATAAGGTGTCTGAGGACTGTGGGTGGAGGGCAATGTAGACTTGTGTCCTATTACTCTGCCATTCACATGTAGCGCCTGCACATTCGAGCTGTGTAGCACATGACAAGGCTTGGCAAGGGAAGCGATGACAACAGGGCTGTGGGGGAGGATGAGATACACACGGAAGGGTTCCTAACCTCAGAAGCCATGAGCTGAAGGTCCCCACTGAGTACCAGAAACACACAGATGTTCAGTAACCCCAGGCTACACACTGAATTTGGAAGACCACGCAGAGGCAGGCTACAGGCCACCATTGTCATCCTGGAATATTCACAAGGGGACTGTGGATATAGAAAGTCAGATACATTAAACAGAGGGACTCTGATGGGAGGTTCATTAGGGAGATTTTTACTCTAGCATAGACTTGTTCAGGTATTACATGCATTTTGACCTAGTAATGCTGTCTACTAAGGGTGAACTTACAGAAAACGCTGTCCCGAGTTAAAGAGGAGCTGTGACATTGGAAAGTGCTACAAGCATTAAGCATTTCTTTCTTTTGCTTTCTGAAAAGGTGACTACTAGAAAAAGCAAACTGTCACGTGTGCCTTACTTTACATCTGTGGTTCAATTCCCTCTCCTGACAGAATTGCTCTTGGAGACAGTATGGGGACAGGAGCCAGGCAGCTAGGAGGTGTGAGTAGAAGAGAGATGGACTTCAGTCTCCCTAGAATAACCACTATGGGGGATGCTTTTGAGATGGCTGAGCTCCCACTTTTTGGAGAGAGACATTTTGGAGTAGTGGGGACCAGCAGATGAGCCCCAGAGGATGTCTGAGCTCAGCAACCCCTCCCTACTGGGGGCTGCCTGGGGTCTCAGACAGGATCCTGTGCTGGAGCCCCAGTAGTGGCCCAGAGAGCCTGCCACCACAGCTCTGGCCGTGGGGATCCTCAGAGCCTTTAGACTCTGCCTTACCCCCTCAGAGCCTGCTGGAGTATCTCCTTGGCTCTGGTAAGGGCCAATTCTGAAGAGACAACTACATTAGGTGCCACGCCCACCCCTTCCCAGGAACTTCCATCTTCGGCGCCCACAGAGCGAGCTGTGGGGATGGTGATGTAGAGGTGGGTGTCATCCACGTGGTAGGTCTGCGGTGGTTGGCAACCTCCACTTGTCACTTCACCGATGACCAGGGCCCGGCCCAGCCTCTTCATGATGTAAGTAAATTCCTCGGCGGCACCGGCTGTCACACCACTGGTCAGGATGGCTACACTCTTCTTGGAGCCATATCGTTCACCTGGAGGACAGAGGCCATTCAGCACGGGGTCAAATCAGCCCCCGCCACCTACACTGACGGATGCCACGAGGAGGGCCCCAGGTTTAGTCTTGTGCATCTGTGTCAATACGTGGGGCACCAGCTTCCGTCTACCTCCGTGAAACAGGGACAGCCATTCATATGCCCGAGCACCGCCATGTGCTGTATGTGGTCATATGGAGGAAGGCCTGGCTTTTCCTGAGGACAGGGCAGGCAACCTTGTCCTGAACAAAGGAACCTCCCACTCTGACCTGTGAGTCTTTGCTTTGGGCTCCCAGAAGGACATTTATTACTTTATGAATTCATTGTCATTTGAAATTTTTGAGTAACTACATTAATAAGTATAAAAGAAAACAGATGAAATTAACTTTAATCATGCTTTGATTAAATCATATGTCAAAGAAACACTTAATAAAATGAGATTATTACACTGAAGCAAGAGGCCCATCTCCCTGCTTTCCCCTCCCACCCTTCCCTTCCTGCCTTTCATTTCCACAGTAGGCTTTCTGGAGCTGGTGTGGAGTTTACAGTGATAACGTAACTCAGTAAGAACCACTCACATTTAAGGTCTTGGTGATGGAAGGCAGCTGGTGGATCCCATATTGGAGGCCAATCAAAGTTATAGAATCTCTAAATCTGAGACTATTGTAACCTGGTTTTAAATAGCTATTTGAATTTGGAATTCATCTGATTTTTTTCCCTTTTACAACCTTCCATGTTATTGAATAAATCCTGGAAGCCACAGTAGTGAAATGCTTATATAATGAGTAAATGTATAAATGAAAGTGGCTAGATGCCTCTCTGGTCAGAGGCACCCTGTTGGCCTCTCCAATGGCCTCCCTTGCATGGGAACACAAGGTCCACCAGAGTCCTTGGTTCTCTGTGCTGGGCAGAGGGAGGGAGGTGATTCAACAAGAAATAAGGCTCCGAGAGTCAGGAGTCTACGGGGCTGAGGTTGCCTCTGCTGCTTTGGGTGTCCTCCAGCCCAGGCAAGTACAGGAGGGCCTGTTGGCATCTGGACATTTCTTCAGGCAATTGTGATGACCTGGGGCCAAGAGTTCAAACAAGATGAGCTCTAAGAGCACCTATTTGATTAGCAAGGTGAGGGGGGCATCCTGGATCTATATTTGTTGGATAGGCTGCTAGCTATACTGTTAAGATGGGAGGGGGCATGCAGCTATTAGGCAAAGCCACCTTTAAATCTTGGATCTTTCCCTGATTGGCTGAGTGACCTCAGACAAGACTGTCAAGCCATCCGACTGCCACTTTTCTTCTCTAGACATGTCCTTTCATATACTGAAGGTTGTTCCAGGACTGTGTCCAGTGGACCAAAACAGGAACCTTATTCTGTCATTGTTATTTTTATATACACTCAAGCTGTTTTTCTCTGATTTACTCAAAAGTTTTTTTTGGAAAGAGAACAGGGAGAAGAAGGCTTCAGGTACCTGTGAGTTGAGTGTGTGTCCAAAGTTCGCTGACCGAGTCATTGGGCCGGTTGTAGATCTTGTCCAGCAGAATGGGAGGTGCCTCGTCAAAGAAGTAAGAGCACAAGGCTGAGATGGAGGAGGTGGGGCCACCAAGGTTGAACCTAAGGGAAGCAGAGCCAATGTCTCTGAGGGCGTCTGAGCTCACAGGGAGGCACTCAGTGAGCCCCCTTCCCTGAACTTGGCTCTTTGTCCTGTGAAGAAGGGTTCTAATTTCAGGGTACCTCAGTGCTGCGCACCCTTCAAGACTCCACAGGAGACATGATCCAGAGGATCCCGTAGAGTCCTAGTCTCCTGAGACTAAATGTGTCAGCAGTCTAATGCTTCCAGAAAATACTGGCCGGGTGTGGTGGCTCCTTTAATCTCAGCACTGGAGAGGCAGAGGATGATGGGTTTCTGAGAGTTCAAGGCCAGCCTGGTCTACAGAGTCATCTGGGGACTACGAAGTGAGACTCTGTCTCAAAACAGCAGCAACCACAGCATCAAAAGAAAGAATTAAAAAATGAAAAGAGGAGAAAATAAAATAACCTGCGTCCTGTGTCCTGATCTTATATACTAATGTATTAAAGGCTCCAACGAATCCCGCAACTGGGAATTTATTGGTATTGCTTTCCCACGTAGCAGCCATGGACTGCTCCTCTGTGCTCATTCTGCCTATGCATAGAATACAGACCCCATCAAGTGCAGTAACACAAGTTACCAGTGACACTTGGTGTGATAGCAAACTCAAGATGGTGGAGGTACACGGGGAGGGAGAAGCCTACACACAAGCTTGTATTGCCCTTGCCTCTCCATCTAGTGCTGGCAAGTATCAAGAGATTCTTATAGCTGATTGATGTCCATGACCTCAGCATCTGACCCCCAACCCCAGGGACAGAGGAATCTAAACCAAGTGTGCCTCTAGTTGGGGCTTCCCTTTTAAAAATGTGAATGATACATTCAATCAAAAGGATGCGTGGGCGGGTGGTGTCTCTTGTGTTTGTTAAGGTGTCTAAGGAACAAAATGATCACCTAAGGTTTTGGGCAACTATAAAACCTGGCATGGGAAATAATCTCCCAGAGAGGGATACCCACCTCACCATGATTTGGCGCCACCTAGTGACTGTTAAGAGTCGTGCAAGAGCTGCAATTACAGCCGGCCTGGGTGCTTAGATGCTGCAAGAGCCTTCCTCTTGCAGCAGAGATGTGGAAAAGGTTCCCAATGGAAAGATACAGCCTGACCTTTCTCATACTCGTGGATGGTGCTCGGGACACACCCACCGATAGACCTGGGATCGGAGGGAGGCCTGAGTCTGGCCACTGCCTGAGGACTCTTCTGCGTGGGGGAGCAGAGGTGGTGAAGGGGGGGTCTATGATGGAGACTCACCACAAATACAGTGTTTATTTGTTTGTTTTAAGCAGAGGGAGGAAAATGGGCAAAGATATCCAATAACCATTTTGTTATGTAAAGCTTTCTCATTTTGATAGCATCTCTTCATTTCTAGATTATCCCTGGGGCCCTGGCTTTGTGATGCCCAGAGAATGGCTGTCTTGAGAGGGTGATTTTGCAGAAGTACAACCACACTGGAGGGCTGACCACCAGGATTATAGACTGTCCAATCTCTCTTGGAGCTACTGACATAGGGCTGGCCTGGAGCCAAGGATCAGCGGGCTTATCTTTTCTGTCCCCGCCCCCCACTCCCATTTGATTTCTTTTGTTTTGTCAGGCAACTGATGTAGGATAACTCTTCTCCTCAAATACACATTGGGGTCACCAGGGGTGGGGCTTAAAAAGCTATCAGTGCTGAGGTCCCACTGGCCAATAAGATTTGAACCTCTGGGCTAGCTGGCCAGATCCCTGGCAGGTAGGTTGTCTGGTTCCTTTAAGTTCCTTGGTTGTTTCCTGGGATCTTTCCTTCTGTTTTGGTCTATAGCTCTGACTGTCCTCAGCCAGTGCCGTGCCTCAATCTGGGATCGCTGTCCAGCCCACTGACCTCATGTCGATGATCAGGGCATCAGTGTGTACAATCTTCTTCCAGATGTGTTCTACCAGCAGCTCGGAGACCTGGGTAAGCAGCTCGCAGTCCCCGAACATGTCGAATCTCAAGTAGCCAATGTTGTCCTCAAGTACATTTGTGTGGAAGGAAAACTTGATCAGGTCTTCAAAGACTTCTGGGGAGGGAATCTGCAAGAGTGGGAAGCCTGGCCTCAGTATCAGGACAGCAGCAGATGGCCGTGCCCAGGAGCGGGCGGTACCATAGGCTACTAAGGAAATGGGAAGGAGTGAGTGGTGTCTGGGAGGGTAGCATGTGGGTGATAGGGCTGGGGTGGGAACCATGTGTTGTGTCTGAGTCAGCTGATCAGAGACATCCTTGCAGCAAATGCTCAGGTCTGCCAACCCCTCATTTGGTGTCTGGAGATGAAAAGCCCAGGTACGGTGCCTTTCTGATGCTTCCAACACCTCCAGACACTTCTCAGTGTCCCTGGACCCATCTTCTCTTCTGCTGGGATAGGGAGGGGACTGGCCCTGGGATAAGCACTTTGAAGCTACCCTGTATAGAAGACACTGTTATTCTCCTCTTTCCAGAACAATCTGGAAGCACAGACAAAGAGGCTAACTTCTCTGAGGCCCTCACAGACAGGAACAGACAAAAGCCAGACCATGAATCCATTTTAAACTCAGTCCCACTCTTTTACTCCACGGCCCTTGCTATTCTGGAAAAATTAGACACGACAGAGTTGCAAATTGGGGTCCTAGAAGCCCAGTACAACTCCCCTCATAGGACTCTACTTCTTCTCTCCCTAGTGCAGCTAAGGTAGACTGGGCCTCCATGAATCCTGTCCACTTTGCCCGATCCCTTTCCTTCCCACACCCTCTCAGCAGCCGCACAGCTTAATGTACCTGTCAGTGCTCCCTGGCACACTGGTGCTGGCTTTCAAGTATTCTGACTGCAGCCACCTTGCTCCAAATTTCCTATCAAGCCAAGCCTTGGATTAGATACTCATGACCTCAGCTCAGCCAGAATCATGCTGTGCATTGTTTGAAATGGAGATATCGAGCTGGCTTCAAACAGAGGTCTTTGGGCTGGGCCTTAGCACTCAGCCACCCCAGGACCTGTGTCCTGTCTCCGGACTTTGCTTCTAAGGACACAGTAGATCCAAGTCATGTAAGCTTCATATTTTCAGGGAAGGAAAATCTCATTTTAGAGCCTCAGAAAACTTGATGACTCCCTTCCCCAGTTTTGGCAGTGGGAACTCATGGGAAATTTTGGCTTCTATCTGGCTGAGATGCAAGACCTTCCACTTCAATTTTCACATTAGATTTGTTGAGTCGTCTATAGAGCTGTCCAGAGACAGTGGAGACAGAGAGTTGAGAGACAGTGAGGCGAAAGTGAAGAAAGGACAGGATATGTGAAAACATAAACCCAGAAGTAAGCCTTGCATGGTACACATATCCACACCTGCCAACATCTGGATGAGTCACTCGCAGGATTGAACCAGGCTAAGTCTCTGTTGTACCTTACCTGCATGGGCACGATTCCAGGAATTCGGTCTTTGGCATCCTCTGGAATGTGTGCTGTCTTCAGGTGTGGGTCCCCAGAGAGTATTTGCAGGTCTGCCCCCAGCATCTCAGCCAAGGCCCCTTCTGAGGTCACCCTTGCATATCGGCTCTGCAGACCACTTAGCTTGGCAGCCATCTTGGCCCCCAATTCAGGGGATGCATAGTTATCAGCCACTAGTTTCCCAGCTGTCTGCAGAACGGTGGGCACCTTAGCACGCAGGGCCACTATGTCCTGGGCTGTGGAAAGGGCCTCGCTCATGGGCACAGTGATGTCAGGTTCCACACCAGCCAAGTCCCAGGCCTCACCGGTGGTGGCACTCAGGGCCATCTGAGTAGGCATGGAGGCATATAAGGGGCTGTTGCCCACCTGGTAGATGCCCACGGAGAGTGCCCCTCCAGCTGTGGGCTCTCCTATAATGGTGGCCCGCTGTAGGTCCTGCATAGTGTGAGCAAAGGCCTCGGCTGCAGAGCCACTAGTGTGGCTCATGAGGATGTATAGGTCCTTATGGGATCCATAGCGTTGCCCAGCAACCAGGGGCAGGGTCCATATTTCTGTGACCCTAGATGTCGCCCTGTCAAAAACAGAGTAGAGGTGCTGGCGGGGCTTCGCCTCAAAAAAATAGGAGCAGAGTAGAGGAACGGCAGAAGAGTAGCTGCCAGGGTTGTAGCGCAGGTCAACAATCAGCGCGGCTGTGTCCACCAGCCTCTGCCACACCAGCTGTACTAGCTGAGGCCCAATGGCCTTTACTGTCTCTAGCTCAGCCATGGCGTCAAAACGCAAGTAGCCGAGCTGGCCGGGTAGCACATCCGTTTTGAACAGAGCCTCTATGAGATAGGAGAGTTCCTCTGGGGAGGGAACGGCAGGGGGCGGTAGAGGGACCTCCTCTGCCACCAGCTCCCCAGGGCTATGGAACACCAGCAGGCGGTGGTCCTCAGATACTTCCTGAAGGTCAGCAGTGAGCTGTGAGGCCAGTGACTCCAAGTCCACAGCTGTGCGGTAGGCTCCTTGGGCCAGCTTAGATTGCAGGAGAGCTCTGGCCCGCTGTGCGATCTCTGGCCGGGCATAGTGAGCCTCCAGCAGGCGACCGGTGCCCTCTACCAAGGCGCCCAGACTGCGATGGAAGTCCAGCACCTCCTGAGCTCTCTCTAAGGCCTCCTCAGCCAGCACGATGGCATCAGGCACCACCCCACCCCCCAGCCAGGCCTCACCGTGGTTGTCAATAAAAGTGAGTACCGGTACTGTGAGCGCCAGGCCACCCTGGGGCGAGTCCAGCAGCGGCACCGTGCAGGTGTGGAGCAGGCTACCCGCGGTGATTTCGCCGACCAGTGTGGCCCAGCCCAGGGACTGCATGAGGAAGGCAAACTCTTCGGCAGCTGTGGCGGTTCTGTGGCTAGTAAGCAGGTACACTCCACGCTGGTTACCATAGCGTTGGCCTAGCAGCTCCCGATGGCTGAAGTGCTCCTGGGTGATGTTGGTGCGGCGATCATAGGTGGTAAAGAGCCGTACAGGTCCGGCCTCAGGTCCCTGGAAGTAGGACAGCACCAGAGGCATCGCCGAGGAAGGACCCCCAGGGTTATGACGCAGGTCCATGATGAGGTGCTCTGTGTCCTGCAAAGGCTCCCATACCTGCTTTAGCACGTAAGGGCCCAGCGTCTCCAGCACAGCGGCGTCTGCAAATCTATCAAAGCGCAGGTAGCCCACATTGCCCGGCAGCACGGACACCTGAAACACAGAGTCCACCAGGGCCCTCCGGGCATCTTCTTCCGTGGGCACCTCAGGGGTGGCTGCTGGGGACTCATTAGGCCCAGTCTCAGGTCTTGAGGAGGAGTCTCTGGGTCCGGTGGCCCTCACCAGGAGCCTGGGATCCTCCGACACAGCCTGCAAGCCAGCATTGAGCTTTGTTACCAGGTCCTCTTCAGAGACCACAGCTGAGTAGTCCATGCTGGCCAGGTGGTGAAGCAGGCCCGGCACTCGGTCCACTAATGTGTAATAGTCCTGGAGGGCTTCCTGAAGTCGGAGGACAACCCCTGGCAGGGCACGACGCAGGGTGAGGATGGCCAGGGCCTTTTCTAGGGCTTGCTCTGCAGGGGTCCCCACACAGGGCAGCACGCCACTGCCTTCCCATGTCTGGCCACCTCCACCTAGAGGTCCCAGGGACCTGGACACAGGCACTGTGAGGAAGAAGTTGGACTGGCCTATTCTCAGCTTCTGGAGGTCCAGAGCCCCACCCTCCGTCCGCTCGCCCACCACGATGGCGCGGCGCATCTGCTTCAGGATGTACGCAATGTCCTCCGCGACTCCCCCAGTGTGTCCGCTGGTGAGGACCACCACATCCTTGTCAGCACTGTATCTCTCCCCGAGGACCTCGGGCAAGGTCCAGATCTCTGTGGTGGTGTTGGAGGGCCGGTCGTAGACGGTGTCCACGTGCATGACCGTGTTCCCAGGGTGCAAGTAAGAGATGACATAAGGGATCCCAGAGACGTGGCCGCCAGTGCAGTGCCGGAGATCTAGCACCAAGGAGGAGGTGCCCATGAGCTGCCTCCACACATGGCTCACTAAGAACTCCCCCAGCTCGCTCAGTACCTCCTGGCCAGGGAGGTCGTCCACGCGTAGATAGCCCACGTTGCCCTCAAGAACCTCATGGCGGATGTTCCTCTGTATCTGGGCCAGCAGTTCTTCTCGGGTGAGGTTGGTGAGCGCTGGTGCTTGCTGGGGAACCTCGAGGGTACTGGGCTCGTAAGAGATGAAGAGTCGTGGGTCACTCAAGGAACTCTGGACTCCAGCTGTCAGCACTTGGGCCAGCGTCTGAGGGTCTGAGATGCCCAGAATCTCGTGACTCTTCATAGCCTGCTCAATGGCTGCTTGCATTCCCATCAGGTTCTCAGGGAAGCAGTAGTTATCCAGGAGGATCTTGGCCATATCCAGTACCAGGCTTGGCTGGAAGAGGTGTGTGGGACCAGCCGGAACCCATAGCAGTGTGGACAAAACCAGGACCCATTCTCTCATCATCGGGATCCCAGAGCCCTGGCTCCTGGGTAAGAGCTCCCTTGATGGTGTGTACAAGGCTGTGGTCCTGCAGCTGCCTCTCTCCCTTGCCCTTCTTAGCAGGCAGACAGAAGGTCTGGGGCTCAACGTGGGAGTTAGATGTGAGGCTTCCAGCTCTGCTAAGCCTTTAATCCTGTCTAATTCAAGCACATGAGCTAGACTCTGAAGAGGAGGCCAGGGTGGTTTGACCCGGAAGGAACATTGCATCTCATCTTGCTGAGCCATGTCTGTGTAGAATAACACAAACAATTGCATTTAGTTTGAGTTCCTGACACATGCTAGGCCCTGTGATATGCTTTCTACACGCACAGTTTTTACTAAGGTCTTGCAAATGAGAATTGTTAATCTACAAATAAATATTTTTTCCCACTGTGGGTCACCCATGACTCTGGAATTAGGCAGACGTTGTTGGAGGTCTGGTTCTGCTACTGTTTATTCATAGGTTGGGGAAAGCATCTGACTTGTTCTATAGACTAAGTTATTGGGTAGATTAAACATGAATGCTTTCACAAAGCATTGCAGTGTCTGGAAGTTACCGATGAAGACTCTATAATGAGTATCATATCTATTTTATCACCAGGGAATTTAGTAGATAGTTCAACCCACCGTTTCAAATGGGGACAGGTGACGGATAGTGAGAAAAGGCTGCATAGGCCACCACCATCTCAGATACTGTGAAGGCTTAGTCTAGGGCCATTGTCAGCCTCAGAAATTGAAACTTGTTCCTATACCCTTATTATGCCTCTAGGTATAATATAGATGCCAGTACCTCACGACTTTCAAGATGAATGAGAGGTCCGGACACCAGTACAGAGTGTGACAGCCGAGAGGGACATGAGATCAATAATTTCAGACCAGATAAGGTTAAGTGACCTGGTGAGCCTCATCCTTTTTGTGAATGGAGCACCCCCCCCATTAGTTAGGGGCTCAGCTTCAGCCCAGGGCTCACCGTGAGAAGTGAGTGGCTCTCTGTGATCCTAAGTCACACAAGAATACCAGTCATTCTCATACCTGCAGGGTCACACCTGGGAGCCAGTCCCAGGGGGCATTTTCTGTATTCTACCCTCTTCTCATGAAAGTGATGTGGACTTCTGCTCATGTCTGACTGGCTCTGGGTATCAAAGAACACTCACCATGGAGCCTGCACTTAGAACGCCTGCTTTGTCCAGGGAGCCTCTTAGTGGACACCTCTCTCTCATTTAGCAGGTATTCTTTAGTTAGCCTGTAGGGGGCGTTGTATAGCTGTGGAATAGCAGCCGGTGTGGCCACTTCCTGTTCCCTGGCTTCTTGAGTTCTAATAGAACAGATGGCTGGGCCCGGTGGACTGCAGGTAGAGTCCCACGGTGACGCAGCAGGCAGCCAGAGAAGGTGGTCTTCGGGTGGGGGTGAGAGAGCTTACTCTGTGAGCTGGAAACCTACAAGTCAGTTTCTGGAAACCATTATCTGACCATGTTTACCAAGTGGTTTATGAAGGCCAAAGAGGTCAATTAGCTAAAACAAACATATTTTTAGCTCATTAGGATTTGTTTAATACCCAAGTGACATATGGTCTCATCACCCCACTGTTTGCAGCCAATGGAAATGAGGCAGACTTACTGTCAGAATCAGCCTGGGGTGGCACACCACAGACCAGAGGCCTCTCTGGGGTGACTGAGCCTTTTTCAACCTCCACCTGGAAGAATTCAACTCCAGGCACACAGTCAGAGTTTCTCTGTGAGCACGTAGCTGTCACTGCTGAAGCCAGGCCAAGCTCTGGACAGGGAGAGGGTGAAGACTACCAGGAAAAATGCTGGTTTTGTATTCGTTTTTGTTTTGCCTGTTTTGGTTTTTTGGCAACACGTGCCACAAAGGTACCCTCTCCCTCTCCCTATGAGAATTAAAGAATTAAAGAATATGAGATAAAAGGTTCTCATGTATACAAATGCATAGAGCTGTCCAGTGTGGGCTGCAAAACTACCTACAACCCTTACCACTGCCTAGGGAACAAGATGCCTTGATTAGGTGACATGTGATCTGGATTATGTTATAAGCAGAGGTACATGCGTTAATACACTTGTCTGTACGCCCGCCATCCCATCTGTCCGTACTTTGATGTTGTGTCCTTCCTGTCAGTTCTGCATGACCGTGTCATAGTGCCTGTCATAGACAAGTTAAAGGAGGAAAGTCTTGTACTAGTTCACAGCTTCAGAGCATCCAGCCGGCTCCATTGCTCTTAGGCCTGGGCTAGAATATGCTAGAGCAAAGCTGCTGGTCCCATAGTGGAGTGAGGGAGGGGAGGGGGAGAGAGAGAGGGAGCAGGATGAGAGAGGGAGAGGAGAGGGGGAGGGGAAGGAATGAGAGGGAGAGGGAGAGGGAGAGGGAGAGGGAGAGGGAGAGGGAGAGGGAGAGGGAGAGGGAGAGGGAGAGGGAGAGGGAGAGGGAGAGGGAGAGGGAGAGGGAGAGGGAGAGGGAGAGGGAGAGGGAGAGGGAGAGGGAGAGGGAGAGAGAACTCACTTTTCAAAGTCACTCCCCAAACCCTTCCTTTGAAGACGAAGAGTCACTTGGAAGTGTAAGATAAGAAGCCTCCTTCCAAGGTTTTTGGTCAGCATTCTGTGAAGCCCTTCCCAGGTCTACTCTTCAGTGCTGCTTTAGGGGCCTCAGATTTTACTTCTTCTTTGGTGGCACGTGAGCCTGCTGTTTCTTGGGCTGGCTCAACTTTGGCATTTTTTTAAAAAATTAATTAATTAATTAAATTAATTAATTTACATCAAATGTTGCCCCCTATCCCAGTCCCCCCTCACAGAGACCCTCCCCCTCCCTTTCTCCTCTGAGAGGGTGGAGCTCCCCCTGGCACGTGGAGACTGAGCTGCTGTCTGCTATATATGTGCTGAGGTCTTTGGTCCAGCCTGTGTATGCTCTTCGGTTGGTGAGTCAGTCTCTGAGAGTCCCCAAGGGTCCAGGTTAGTTGACTCTGTTGGTTGTCCTGTGGAGTTCCTGTCCCCTTCAGAACCTTCAGTCCTTTCCCCCCAGCTCTTCTGTAAGAGACCTCCATTCAATGTTTGGCTGTGGGTGTTTGTGTTGGACCGTGAAAGGCAGTCTGTGTTCTGGTCAAGGGAGGCTTACTCTAGAAACCCAGTAGAAAAATCTACAAGGGACTGAACTGTAAGCTACGCTCCCAGACACAAGCACCTGACACCACATCAACTCCTCAACTCCATAATCCTTTGACTATCAGTCACGTAGACTGTCACCCAAGCTCCTGATATTCTGGCTACAGCCAGGTAAGCTCCGCCCCACAGTTACTTGGCAACAGCAGGAATCCCAGCCCACTAAAAATGGGGCTGCTTGGCCCCTCCTCTCTCTCTCTTAAGCTCTTGCTCTCTCCTTGTCTCTTACCTCTCTTTCTCCTTTTTCCACTTTCCCTTCCCCCCTCTCTCCACGTGGCCATGGCTGCCCTCTACTTCCCTTCCCTTTTTTCTCTCTGCCGTTCTACAATAAATGCCTTCAAATCATGAACCATCTCTACTCATTGAGATACATCACGTTAGAGCAATGGAGCAGGTCTCCCTCTAAGGAGCCCCATGTCTAACCTTCTGCCAGAAGGTCTTTCTGCTCTCCAGCCACAGTTGCCAGCCAACCCAAGCCACCTAAGTTAGCCAGACTCTCTCATCCACACAGTAACCTACTAGAGCTCTCTCCCTACCTTCCCCTCGACCCCCAGGCCAGAGTCCATCTGAGGGCCCGTTCTCAGCTCTTCTGAGACATACAGCAGTCTGGGATGTCTGAGAGTGAGAACCAGTCCTCCAGGGCCACCGTGAGGCCCAAGAATCCCCAAACCTGCTCTACCTCGGTACCCAGTGGTCTGTGGTACCCAAGAGACAGAGTCGAGACTATGCCTTCCCCACCCCCTGGAGTAGGGTTGTGTGGCCTGTGAGGACTGATGCCTGTCCCCAGAGCAAGCAGGCTAGCTAGATTGGGAAACTCCTGAGCTCTGAATTTAAATGAGAGACCCTGCATCAAGATGGAGACTGACAGTCACCTGACATGCACGAGCATTCCTCCCCACATGCATGCACACACATGCGAATACTGATGCACACATGTGCATATCATATAAACAAAAAAATAGGAAGTTAGTGAATGTCCCAAATAATACATGGCTTTTTTGAAATCAGTATTTATTGTCCTTGCTTTATATACACTTTGGCCAGGAAAGTGACATAGACTAGAGAGGCCCCCAACCCACTCAGACCTGCACACCATTCCACATATCAGCTATAGCAAAGCAGTTTCTACAGCCCCCATCTACCACCCTTATGAAGATGTTCCTGTGTTAGGGATCATTAGTATTAAAGGAACCGTTAGGTCAGAACAAACTCTTGCAGGAGACTGACAGGGCTCCTAGTCAGGAAGTTTTGTTTTGTTTTGTTTTGTTTTGTTTTGTTTTGATGAGCTGGGATGTGCACTGGTGAACAGTAGTGGTGAGCAAAGAGCTGTCTGAGTGGTGATCACTTATGGACCACAGATTGCTATGAACAGAGAAAGGGCATCTAAACAGGGTGCTGTCGTCTGACAAACCACCAGGATGTCTGGCTCAGGTATGGCCACCGTCTCCTCCTCGATATCCTGTGGAAGGTGAGACAGACAGTGTGAGGCAGACGGTGGCACGCATCTTGCCTCTTTCCCATGGAGTTGCCTTGTGAATACAACTGGCTGGCCTTTGAGAGATGATACACCGACTGGAGAAACCCTGAAGGCAGGAACAACAGGGTCATCAGGTCCTAGGGCAGCCATTCTGCATTAGAACATGAATTCTGTCTCCTTAGATTTGTAAGGCCTGAGACCACTTCCTGAGATCAGTCCCTATGTTAAAGTGTCCAGCACATTTTATTCAGCTTTCTTCAGTTTTTTTCCCCTTGCTCCTTGCACAGAGAATAGGTCATAAAAGAGGCAGAGGGCAGCTTCTCACTGAACAGCTTAGGACAGGACTCTCCTTCCATGGCTTCAGCATCTTCATGCACATTGCAGAGATCACTTTGCCACAACTGGAAGGTACTTTAGGAGCTGTGTCCAACGTAGCATTGGAGGTGGGTCCATCAGCCGTGAAAGTGGACCGAGGATGGACATACCACATTTCAATGCATAGTCGTGGGTGAGCAAGTTTCAACAAATGCTATGTGAAAATAACCCAGTGCCATGGAAGTCAGAGACCCCCCTTGTGTGTTTTATCCTTGTGCACTGCACAACACCAGTTTGTTCTGAGCCACAGGGCATGTTGGCCCTCCAGAAGTGGCAAAGCAAGTGTCTTGTGGGCATATCTCCGGAAGGCTCATAGTCATGAATGGCACAAGTCAGGAGGATGTCAGCTTTCCCTGCTGGGCCTAGCAACTGTGTAACGGGTGTCTCATGCCCAGGGATGGAGATGCTGACGAGCTGTTGTGCTTCTGGAAGGGGAAGTCCTCTGTGGCAGCTGATGAGACAGGACCTACAGTGCAAGCACATGCATAGGGGCACCTGCCCGGTGTCCATTTTTATTATGACACTGAAGTTGAAATTCATTGTTTTCTGTAAGGAACTCTAACCCCAGCCTTGTCCTCTATGGAGTCCTAGGGTGGGAGATGAACCCCTGAGCCAGGACTGATGGTCTCCAGAGCCAGAAGATCCAGGAGGCTAGAGTGGGTGATGCTAGAGTTTGAGGCCCCCCTCACAGGTCATGGAAGTTGTTGTGCAGCTAGAAATTGGGAGTGGGGCGAGCAGAACCTTGGCCTGGGGATGGAGAACAGGGGTGAGTTTGTGGGCAGGGTTTGGCTGGAGACATGGGTTTCTGAGCATGACAGTGGTGGACAGACACTGGCAGAGACACCCTAAGGTTATCTGTCCCCTCTAGAGAGACATTCTGCTCTGGAGTATGTATGTGGGGAGGGGAGAATGAAGTGAGGCAGCTATCTTCCAGCAAACTTCTGTCCCCATAGTTGCTCATGGCAGCACATGCAAAGCACTTGCATGTACATGTGTGTGTGCGTGCGTGCGTGAGCATGTGTATGAGTACAAACACACACACACACAAACACACAAACATATACACAGACACACAGACACACACACAGACACACACACACACACTCGTGTGTGTCTGTGTGTGTGTGTTCACTGACCCCAATGTGCAGATGCCACACACCTTCACCTTCTGGAAGCTTCATGTCCTTCCCCTCTGCCTACCCCAGGGCAGTTAATGGCACATCTCCTAGGGGCTAATTAAAGCAGATTGGCAGGTCTGAGGCACTGGAGGGCCTTCAGCTCTGACGTTACATTCAGGAAAGGCACATTCCAGGCATTAGACTTTATTTCTAAGTAAAACTTTCCCTCACACACAGACATGTCACTGGGACCTGAAGAAGACGTCACCACCCACCACCATCTGTGGTCAGCACTGCCATGCTATGCTGGCTAGCATGTTTTAGGGATTTATCTTTTCTCCAGCTCTACCGACTAAACACCAGTGCTCCATTGTGTTTTGGGTTAAAGTTGGTCATTGTTCCATGGAAACATTTAATGCAGGTCTTTTTAAAAATTATGTTGGAGCATCAATCAGTGAGAGTTGTCCAGATGTTTTGAAGTCCTTCAGGCTCTGAATGCCAGAGGGCATCAGGCTCTTCCTCACCCCATTCAGTCCTATGAGCCACAGGAGAGTCAGCTTGAGGCACAGGAACAACAATGCTGTTCTCCCTGAGGACACACTTCCAAGGAAGAACAAGGAAGCTGGCAGCTGGTGGGGACGATGAGGAAGCAGAGCTCTCTTAGATGCCAGGAGCTCTCTCACAGGTAAGGCTGGACTTCTAATCACTGGAGTGCAGGTCACCAGGGAAGGAAAATAGTTAAATTTCATAGTTAACCAGAAGCACATTAGATCCCAACAAATTTAGACCCCAGCCTTGTCCTCTGTGGAGTCCGTAGGCAGGAGATGCTTCTGCCTGTGGATTTGGCCAGACAGAGTAGATAATTTCAGAGGCCCAAGCCGTAGGCAGTCTCTCCCAGATGGTCACAGAATTATAATAAAGGATTGCAAGTGGCCTTGCATGACTCCTGAAACTCCCAAGGGTCACAGTGCGCGTCAGAGGGCTGAGGTCCTGAACTGTCTCCCTTCTGTGGTTGTTTGGGGATATTTCTCCAGGGGAGGGGTTTTATCATAAGTCACATGGCCACAGAGTGAGCATGGGCAGGGAGCAAGCAGATCGTGTTGGAGCACAGCAAGCAGCCTATTCATCGTGGTGGGTGTGGACCTGGCTCAGCCCTACCTGGCCTCGAGCTGGGCCTTCAATATATAGTGACTCCATCAATACACACTGATCTGCTAAACCACATGCGACACTTGGGAAGGTCTCAGAATTTGGGGACCAACAGACCTGGGGTAGAATCATCTGCTGAGTCATAGTCATTGGCTTGCTGAGTTTTGGTCTCTACAACTGACAGTCAGAGGTCACGACGTGCATCTCAGTGGAGTGTGGCAGTGACAGGAAGCAGCAGCTGGAGTTCACTCCTTCCTTCACACCTTACGTTGTCAGAATGAGTCTCAGCTTCCTTGACCCTGTGAGTTCCGTGAAACTCTCTGCACATCACCTGTATCTTCTGCTAGTTTCTGCCTGGTTTCCTGCTGTTCCCAGATCATCTACCCACAGCTTCCTTTTTGACATCTTTCTACCCACCAACCCTTCCAGGGTCTCCTGCTCTGCCCACAGGCCCACATACCCCAGTCAGTGTCACTTCAGCAGAGGGACCCACCAGACACAAGAAGGGCAACTACACTCCTTTTCTTCTCAAGGATGGTTTCTGATCAATTTAGGCATACCATGCGCAGGAGGATGCAGGACCGTACCAGGACCTCTTGCATGTCCTGTATCCCCACCCTGGGTGGCTGCAGGGACTACCTGCACCCACACTCAGCCACACTCATCCCCTCATAGTGGTACTTGAGGGTTGGCACCCCCATGTCATCCTTGTAGAGGATGGAGATGGGACTCAGTTTGGTGGGAACGCAGCAGGCTTTGCCCACCTTCGTGGGGAACTTGAGATGCACCAGGGTCTGCACGATGGCATGTTTGGTGGGTGTCACATCATCAGCCAGTGGGAAGAAGCAACCCCCTTTACACTCATAGGCGTCATATTCCTTGGGCGCAATGATCCAGCTGTCCCAGCCGATGTCCTCAAAGTTCACCCTGAGAGAAGTCTTCTGGCAGTGGCTGCTGGCTCCGGTGCTCCTCTTCCTTCTAGCTAAAAGTGGTCCCACAGCTGTGTATCCATCTAGACCCTCCTCCTCTTGGCTCTCACCTGCCCCCTGGTAAGCATTTTTGGATGTCTTCACAAGCACGGTCTCCTGCTCGTGGCCAATCATCTCCTTCAGCTCCAGTCTGGTCTCCTTGGTCCCATTGCTGCGGTCATTGGAGAAGACAACAAAGAAGGGCAGGTTTTTGGAACCTGGAGGGACACTGATGTCCAGTGTGTCACAGCTCTCCCTGTGGCTCTGCACTGTCACCTCGAGCTTATTTTTGTTAGTCGTGGAGTCTGCCCTGACCCACCGCTTCACGGCACTCGAGACTTCTAAGGTCTCCCATCCTTCATCCCGAATGTCCTGGGATACCAAGAAGGTCTTGGTCCCTGTGGCCTGGTCCCAAGTCTCACTGTCCTCCAGAACATCATAAACGACCATGCTTCCTTCCAGCCCATGAGTGGAGTCCACATCATTTTGGCAGGAGACATAGAGTCGGAGCTCAGCCCTGGTGATCTGCTCGTGCCTAGGGATGGAGATGTTGAAGATCAGGATGTGCTTCTGGAAGGGGGAGTCCTCCGTGGCAGCTGTCGATATAGCATCTGAAATGCAAACACATGCAGAGGGCCATCTGCCTGCTGTCCATTTTTTATGATACCGAAGCCAAACTTCATGATTGGCTACAAGGGACGTCTAAAATGATAGATTTTGTCACTATTGCTTCACTCTGTGTCATTTAGAACCTTAATAGAAGGTTCTCTGAGGATTGTTCCAGGAAAAGCAGAGGCAGATACCTTCAGCCCGTATTAACAGTACCTACTGGCTGAATTGAGCATCTACTATATGCTCAGCCTTAGACCATGAGTCTGGGAGCATCTTGTTATTATTCCAACTTTACACATGTGGAGATCTACTGATCCACAGCATTGGATGCATAGCATTGGAGCTGTCAGAGTGCACACAGTTAATTGGCATCCACACTTAAGGCAAGCCAGAAAATACACTGTCAGCTTTCCAGTAAAGATGCTACAGTGCTGGTGGGGGAACAGTGACGTCAAATATTTAATCAAACATCAAAATAAAAATATTTAGATAAAGCAAAACATTGCAGCATTGGAGTATTTAAGTAATTGCAATGGTGTTAATAACTTCTATCAAAAGTGAAAGTGCATTTTTTTTTCTTTTAGAGGGAAAAGTATCTTCATGCCAACAGTTAGGCAAAAAATGGGGGTTTTCTCTTAGACGCATAAGTGTCTGCTTCCCACTTCTCCTGGGCTGCGACTTGACCACAGACATTGCCATTTGTGGGTCCGTGCCAGCACTCAATCACTGCATTATCCTTGGGAGACATGTTCTGATACACCCACGGGATGCCTGGAAGTACAGATAGCTCTAAGTCCTGCACATAGTGTTCCTTCTGCATGCATGCACGCCCATGCTGATGTGCATTGTGTGAAACAGGCTTGGTGAGGTCTTAACTAAGAGTATACCAGAAGTTTAGAAAACTGTACCTGTGGTAAACGTCACTTCCAAGTTAGGAGTTGTTTGTTTCTGGATCACAGTAGAACCTCAGAAACAGGCCTCTGTTCTCTCAGTTTGTGGGAGTAGGGGATGGGGCTCCTTATGTGGGAGGATGAGCAGAGACCCAAGCTACTTTGAAACCTAGCAACTGGTCTGAAGGATGGTCTTGACTGCCCCTCCCTGGAAACTTTGGAGTTTCTCGGTGCCTCAGTTTCCTCTCTTGTATAATGGGGTCCATCTTACCATTTTATCAAGGTGGCCCATGAGACTTACAGGCCGGCCATGAGCCAAGGGCTGATGTTCAAGTAATACTTCTATACCCCTCCCATCCTGTGCAAGCCCAGTGCACGTGACAAAGCATGTAGCCCTTTACTCTGGCTCTCTGTGTTCTCACTGCTCATCATGATGTGCCGATGAAACTTCCGAGTAATCTGGTGAGTGCTGTGGCACATCAGACAGTGAGAACTGTGCATTGCACTCATGGCCAAGAGCACCCTCACTGAGGCTACCTCTGCAGTGGCTGTGGGACTGCTGCCAGACACCAGAAATCACAGGCTGACCGGGATTAGACGAATGCTTCCTAGGTCATGTGTGAGTGTTGTTGGTGTTGCTGCTGCTGAGTGCGTGGAGTAATCGTGCCAATGATGTAGGGGGCTTGGTATCTCTGGCTGGGCTTCACATTCTGGCCAGTGGAATATGATGACGTAGGCCCCAAATAAAAAAACAAAAACAAAAACAAAATCCAGCCTTTCCCCTAGGCAGAGAGCCTAGAGAATCCTGGGGCCTGGTGATCTGCAAATTCTATATTTAAAAAATGAAGCCATATGTGTGTGAGTCTGTGTATAATTTAATTATATATAATATAATATATATATAAATGAAGCCATATATATATACATATATATATACATATATATATACATATATATATACATATATATATATATATACACATATATATATGCTTCAGCCTCCTTTGCGCCACTTCCTGCCTCCTCTAATTCCCTCTCCCTCCTCTCTCCTCCTCTTTCCTCTCCTCCCCTTTTCTTTCCTCTTAACTTCCTCTTCCCTTCCTATGGTCCTCTCTCCTTTCCTGTCTCCTTCTGACTTAGAAATATAAGACTTATTACATAATAAGGCATATATATGTATATATATGTATGTATATATATATGTATGTATATATGTATATAAGTTTCCTTGAAACTTCTGTTGGGCAGTCAGAAAACTCAGCAGCACTGAGCATGTAAGGTGGTCACAAGTGTCCTTAGACACACACGCTCTGCAGGCTGGACATATCTGGCCAGGCTTGCCTGTGACCCTAAACTGGAACCCTTGGGCATTTGCAAATCTCTGAATCAGAAAGAGAGAGGCCCTGGGCTCCTGGTCCTTCAGAGCAAGATGCCAAACCAGAAGAAGGGGAGCTGGTTCTATGCAGCTGGTTCTATGCAGGACGTAGGGCCAGCAACGTGACCTTGCAAAGGGTGCCTGACCCGGGTTCCTCAGCCCTAGCAATCCCAGCTTTCTCTTCAGTAACTCATTCTATGCGGATTCTGGTGTTCTGTGAGTTGTCAGTTACAGACTTCACCTCCGTGTTTATCATCTAATCTTCCTAAATCAAGGACACTTGACACCGAAAACATATTGGACAGACACACTGCCCACTACCTCTTCTAGTCGTACTCTATTGACATTTAAAATCTAGTTCTAAAATACACTGTATAAGAGAAAACCTGGTTTCCTTTTAAAGCTGAAAAATATACAAGTTTATTGCAGGCTAAATGAATGATCTATTTCTAGTCAGAAGAAGGCAGGGAAGGAGAAAGGAAGATAGGAAGGGAAGAGGAAGTCAAGTGGAAAGAAAAGGGAGGAGAGGGAAGAAGAGGAGAGAGAGAGGAGGGAGGGGGGAGTAGGGGAGGCAGGAAGGAGAGCAAAGGAGGCTGAAGCAGAAACAGGAAAATGAGGCAGAGAGGGAGTGAACAGAGGGAAGCAGAAACCTGGTATACTGGGTACCTACGGGGTTAACTGTGGATGTGGCCTGAGGAGGAGCCAGGCTGTGCACCAGATCCTTTAGTGTTGATGGACAGGGCCCATGATTTGCACTGCCCTGTAGGGAAGCCATTAGCCACGCAAATGATGAACAGGGAATTCGTATTTTCTCCCTGTTTCATTGAGAGTCACTTCCACAGAAACCTGAAGGTCTGCCGTGGTCAGTGACCGTCCCACACAGCAGAGCCACTTCACTGTGGGGGGCAGGGTGCAGTACGTCCCACCCCACGGAACCCTGGAGGAAGCAGTATACCTTCCACGCTGAAGCTCCGCACGATGTTGGAGGCAGGCGTAGATGATTTGTCCGTTGTGTATCTGTTGTACAAGTCGATCATGTACTGGGGTGGCTCCGCTCTGGTTTTGTCCTGGGAGGGAATGCCACTGAGATTGAGACTGCGCAGGAAATCCACCTTCATGTTCTCCAGGAACATCTTCAGGTCAAAGACACCCTCCTCTCCAGCTCCAGACAACCCCAGGGAGCTGTGGGCATTTTCCCCAGGGAATGCTTGTTCCCAGTTCTGCAGCGGCTTCTGCTGTGTGAGACAGACCAGCAGGAACAGCGGGAGCAGGGCCACCCGGAAGGCCCCAGGGGACATCTTGGGCCCTGAAGGGGGCCTGTGGGGCTGCTGTGGTCTACCACTTGGTGCAATGAGGAGCCCGGGAGGAACAGGCCCACATTGTCCTGTTGCCTGCTTAGCCAAGAGCTTGGCTGTCTCACGTTCTCCCCAACAATCTGACAGTCCTCCACTCTTCTTATCTGGGTGTGGATGCTATGCTTGGACCTCTTATCTCAGGCAGCTCTCTTTAATGAAGACTGTATAAACATCTGACCAGCACTAGGGGCTGGTGGAAAGGATGCTGACTACTGTAAAGGATCGGCATTTCTCCGGAGGGTCATCCACCCTAATTAGAATTTTTGTTCGTTTCCTTGCTGGCTTCGTTCAGAAGACTCTCCAGGCAGGGGCACACAGACCGTATCCTGGTGGACCACAGAAACAAGGAATTCAGAAAATGAGGCTGGGAAGTTCCCCAGATATAGAAAGCTCACCAAGTACCCAGAAGACGACACAAACTGTGGGGGTCAGGGAGGTGGGGTGAAGGGGGAGATTGCATCAGGGTTAGACGAAGTCTGGTCTTTATGGTATCAGAACCCGGAAGCGTATCTAGGCACTGCCCTCTGAGGAAAGAGCTCCTGAGTACTGAGAATGGAGTGTGCATGGGTCCAGAACATTCAGTGGACTGGTGACGTCCCAGCCAACACAGATGGTACCTCCTGTCCCCACTGTTCTTCCAAGCTGTGGCCTCAGCCCTTTTGAGTCTCCTTTAAGAAGATGTGTTTGCATACATGTAGGCCACTGCCAGCTCCTGACAGTGGGTAGCTATGTTCAACCACCCTCCAGTGCTGATTCTGACCGTGCTGGGGTGGGGGTGGGGTAAAGGGAAGCTCTGTGTTCAGGCTAGCTGCTTATTAGTACCACAAACATATGTATCTGGTGCTCTGAGCTCCAGCCTTGACCCTCGTCTGTGTGGTGCTGGTATATGCAAGTGCACAAGTGTAAGTTTGTGTGTGTGTGTGTGTGTGTGTGTGTATGGGTATTCAGAGGACGACTTGGTTCATGTTGATGGGAAGGTCACCTAGATCATGATTCTCAGCCAGGAGACCCACAGAGAAGTTGGAGCTCACAGGAGCCGTTGGGCAGTTCTGAGACTGACTCTATGTCCAGAGATGGCTTCTCTCCTATGAAGGCTGCTTGAGCTAGCCCAAAGACAGTGTTTAAAAGCTGTATCTCCGTGCTTAGCCTCTGTCTGTCTCGTCACAAGTAGCATTAATCAAAGTGAAGAGAGAAGACAGTTAAAAACACTTGGGATGTGCGGCAGCTTAATCCAAGGAAGATGGGATATGATAGTCTGATGTCAGGGCTCTTGGGGAGAGGAAATAGAGGGCCAAGACATTGTAGGATGGGCCACAGCAGGCTTCCAGAGTGGGAGAGTGAAACCAGGAACTGCCAGGGAGAACTTGTATCCACCCTTTTAGAGACACAATGAGGGGAGAAGGGAAGGGTATGGTGAGGAGCTGCTGAAAGCAGAAGTGTGCTGGGCACCTATTCCTGTCTGAAACAGGACTGGGAAAGATGAATGCAATGCATGCTAAGCCCAGGAGATGGCGCTGAAGCTGCAGAGCCGCGGGCCAGGAGGAGCTGCAGAATGAGGTCTGTAGCCTCATGATGTGCCATAACCTCTAGGATAAACACCCTCCACACTCAAAGAGTCTGAGCATAAGGGCCAAAGCACAGTGTGTTCACTGGTGTCTTATGAAGGCCACAGGAAACTTCAGGTTTGATGCTGAGCGCCGTATGAGTCAAGGCCCACGTGGTCAGCACTACCCATGAATTTCCATCCTGGACCCCCTTCTATGTGTGCAGTAGAGTTGTCACCATGACAGTGAACACATTCACTGAAAAACAAGGTCTAGGGTTCCAGACCTCTACCTAGATATGCATGGGTCCCCGAGGTCATGCAGTTGAACCTGTGTTGGTCTGGAGATAACAGTGTGGTAGTTTGCCATTGGGCTATGTTCTTGAACGTATACAGCCTCTAGAAGGAAGGCACCTTAGAGAGTGGTTCATCAGGCCCAGATCCAGGCTTTGAGACGCTTCAGATTGAGCTCTGCTTTTACAGAGCGCAAGAGCAGAATCTTGATGACACCAAGTGCCTGGTCTGAGGCATTCTAATAAGTGTGTGTATTTATCATTCATAAAATACCGTGAGAGCCACCAGATGCCTAATGTTGCTTCAGTAGTCCAAATGGAGATGGTACTGCTGTGATGGAGACACAGATTTCTGGGTAGAGGTGGGAGGGCCTGAGGACGGGTCTTCAGAGGAGGGAGGAGGCCAACGGTGGACTTGGCTGGAGGAGAACACCGCAGGTGCCACCTGCATTTGAGTACCTGATGTTGGTGCATGGAGGAGGGTAAGAGGTGGTGTGGTTGGGAGACCAGGAGGAAGCCAGCTGGCAAGCTCAGTCAGTGAGCTGTATTCCACAGCTCTGAAATGAGAGCCCAACTTAGTTTATTCTACTTCGCCAACATCTGGGGACACAAGCTTTCACAGATAATGGTGTTTCTTCAGTTTCTGTTCTACTCCCCAAGCTGTGGATGCTCCTTTGAGCTGGCTCCCCTTCCCTGCCTCTTGTACCTGTCAGTCAAGCCTAATCTAGTCCTAGGCTCCCTCCTCTAATCTGACTGCATGAGTTGGGAATGGAAAGGGGTTGAGTAGCTCTATTTACTTATTCAAATATTTAACATTGGTTATGTGTCAAAGGACACACTAAACTATACAGCTGCCTCTCCCCATGTCTACGGATTCCACATCCTTAGATGCTATCACCCTGGGGTTAAAAACAATTGAAAAAGAAAACAAACAACCCTGCATTTGTATTGTGTTTGCAGGAGGTTTTCCTTCCCCTAAACAATACAGTATAACAACTTGGTGTGATTTTATTTTATTTTAAAATGTATTTTGACTTTCAATGGACACATAGAAAATTTGCACATATCTGTAAGATGCAATGTAGCATTTTCATTCATATATACAATATAATGATTTGATCAGAGGAGCAGGCATTTTTTTTCATTTCTGCATTTCTTTGTTGTTGTTTTATGCTTTTTAAAACTTACTTTTATTTATGTGTGTGTGTGTGTGTGTGTGTGATGTAAGCGCTGGTGCCCAGAGGCCAGAGAGGGTGGCAGATACTGTGGAACTGGAGTTAGAGGCAACTGTGGACTGTCTGACATGGGCTATAGCAGCTGAATTTAGCGCCTCGGAAGGAGAAGCAAGCGCTCTTATCTGCTGAGTCATCTCACTTGGCTACTTAATAAAAGAGATTTAACCATCCTCAGATTTGGTGTATGTAGGGGAACCCTGGAACCCATCTCCCACTTTTTCATGTTTCACTTTGTAACCCATACAATTCTCCTCTTCCATCAAAACTTCTCTGCTTAGAGAAAAAGCTTAGCAACACTACCACACACACACACACACACACACACACACACACACACACACACACACACACACATAGAGAGAGAGAGAGAGAGAGAGAGAGAGAGAGAGAGAGAGAGAGAGAGAGCCTGAAAAGCACACGACCACTAGTAAATAAAGGCATATTTCATATACAGGTTTGAACACGTGCATCAGAATGATCTGCTGGGATCACACAGCTTTCTGATCTATTCTGAGCCTCTGTGTTTCCAACCAGCTCTTAGGCGCTTAGTGTGGCTGGTTCGAATATCAACTTTGAGAACTGCAGTTCTAAGCAGTGTGCTGCCTGGGCACTGTCACTGGCCAGGCAAGTGGCTCAGTGTTTATCAAGGGCCAACTGGGAGCAGGTCCTCAGCTCCAGCTCTCCCTGCCTCTGGCTACTCCATGCAGCTCCTACAGGGATGTATTTTTGTTCCTCTGAACAATCGGGCATGGCTTGTCTCTCAAGAACTGCAGGGAAGAGGGAGGTGTCCTTGGTGATGTGTTCTGAGATGCTACATCTGAAAAGGAGCCTGCTTCCTAAGTTAGAGGTGTTCAGCGATGACACCAGCTCCTCCCACCACAGAGTGGGGTTCACCATTCACATTTCTCCCATGAGTACTATGCAGCCTTCATGGGTCTGACCCCCTGCCCATGTCCCTGCCCACGTCTGGATCTCAGTCAGAGCCTCTCACGCTGCCTTGACTCATCCCAGACGTCTAGAGACAAAGACTTGGAGAGGTTGCAGGCCTTTGAGAATCCCAGTGGTCTCCCAGAAATTATAAATGTCAGAAAGAACTAAGTGAAGATATCATAGCTATGAGAAGGGAGAAAGCAGTTCATTGGGGGGGGGGGGGAACAAAACTGAGAGAGGAAGACAAAGCAGAATCTAATATTTGGAAGAAAGGGCGGGATCCTTTCAAGCCCTGGTATTAATTTATTTTGCTAGTCACATAATTATATTCCACCATGTTCCAACCGTGTGTGACACGGCAAGCGAAGCGCCAAGTCTGCAGATCGGCTTGAGGCACCCACACCGTCTGTAACAGCTTGGAAGGACTCATTTAGCTTCCTGTGCATTCCTTCAGGGATAAGGGACTAAGGTGGCGCGTGCTGAATGTCGTAGTCTCTCCTCGCCTGGCTAACGGGCGCGGGTATCTGTGTCTGCAGATGTCCTAGGGCACGTGGAACATCTCAGGGGATGGGATGTGAGGATGTGGACAGACCCCATCAAGTCGCATTTATGTCTCTCCCACTTACCCGTTCTGGATGCTCTTGCAGTTCACCCAGACCACAATGCAGTCGTTACAGCCTTCCTCCGAGGCTGCCCAGGCTTCCCACGCCACTGGGGCCTCCTGAGCGGAGGGCCCAGGAATTGGGAGGTAGCAGTTCACGAAGGCGCAGACTGGAAACACGTTCCACCTCCCTTCCCTAAAGCCGGACTCAGTGAAGGGTTTTGCAAACAGCAGAGCAGCGCCCAGCCCAAATGGATGTGGTGGTTGGGTGAGGGTTGGTGTGCACAGTTCCTTGTTTCCTTCCTAGCCTCACCTACATTTCCTGGAACACTTCCTTAGAGAGCACTGAATTTGGCAGCCCCAACTGCTTGTCAGCTTCCTCCCTCCTTAGCAAGCCTTGGCAGCTATAGGTCTCTGTGGTGAGGTCCCTGGCCAATGTTGTGTCCCTATCCCCGCTGAAGGGATTGTGGTGTGTCTGTCTCAGACTGCACCTATTTTCTCCTTAACAATTGCCCAACCCAGGACTTCTGGGATAATCACTGTAAGGAAAGCCAATATCACACCAATGCTGCTCATAGTAGAGTCATTGGGGTGACCTTTGGGGACAGGGATTCTGGGAGATCATCTGGCCCTTCCTGTTCCTATTGAACTGTGGAGCTCCTGAGATATTTCCTAACTGCATATGTCAAATCTCCTTCTGCTTTTATTACACTGACCTGCTCCTGTCACTTAATACCAAAGGTGACACAGATACCTGCCAGTCAACTAGGTTAGGGATATGAGGAAACTCTAGGACAGTATCTGTGCCATCCTGGAACCATATTCCATTTTAATGCTCGCCCAGGGTAGGGATTTACAGGCTGGATAAGGGAATAATTGATATTGTGGAATGGTGACATTCAGTTTTTCCAGATACCTCTGCACCTTTAATTTATTAGCTTTCCATAAAAACACAGAACACTCACAATCTACAGTATACAAAGTATAATTTACAAAAATATAAAATCTTGGTTACTTTTTTAGTATTCCAACATATTACTGTATGTATTATTTCCATACACATGTTTAAACAACCCACACCTAACTTGCACTATTACCTCTGTTGGGGATGGGGTCGACTCTCTCCATTTTGCTTTGAAATAGAAATACATATATTAAAAGAAGAAATCAATCTTGATTACATGTGCATACTGCATGTATAAAAGCACGTGTAGTGAAACGTAAGAGAAAATACCCACTTGTGCCATGGTTTAGGCCCTGTTTCTAGAATGCAGCCTGAGGGTTTTAAAACAGCATTTAAACTGCCATGGGGGGGTACCCCAAGATTTGCATAGTCTTTCTAGGTTTTGAGAGGACAAATGCCTGGAGTTGACATTTGAGGACACACGTTATTTCTAGGCCTTGAAAAGTGTGAGCAGGGATGATGGGCAAATTGCAGACCACAGTTAATTCCAGATTTCTTCCAGGAACTCAACACGCCTTTACAGAGCTACCACTAGCACGGAAGAACCGAAGAATTGCGATGTGGTGGGCAGATCTTTCTTGGTCCCAGCAGGGCTGCCTGTAAGCTCTGTCTAGCACCTGGAACCTCCCCGAGTCAAGTCCTGGCTCCAAGATTGCCACTCTGCAGGGCAGGGACAAAGCAGGTCTGCCTTCTATCTTGAAGCCATCTTACCGACAGGCACAGGTCTCTACGGACATATTGGGGTACACCTTCAGAACCACATTCCGATTTTCATCCAGGAAAAGGACTCCGAGGGAGTTCATCTTGTCTGGAACACAGCATGGCTCTGGGATGCCAGGGACAATGCCCACAGCTCTGACGATGCTCTGGATGGTGGCATGGTTGGATGGGCGGACAATCTGTAGGATGAGAAAAGACAGTTAGCTCAGAGCATGTGGTTTACCACTGCTTCTCGAAGGAGGCCATGTAAGGGGTGGCCTGGAAGAAAAGGCCTCTGCCCAGAGCTGGCGTGTTTCCTCTGAAACTGTCACAGGCTTCAGTCCTGATGCTCCTGAGTCTGTCCATTTATTCCAGTCTAAATGGGATATTTTTATCTGCTACATGGAACTGGCCACTTGGGGGCGCCTGCTAAGAGCACCTGGAGCTGGAAGGAGACTTTTGCAAGGGAAAGCCTAGAACTATGCCTCACCCAGCCAGCAGACATGCCTCCAGAGTGACCTGGTTAAAACCAAAATGATATGCTTGGTGTGGCACGGGCCCACAGACAAGCATTTCAATATGTGCTTGACTTGGGGTGACAGGGGCAGCATCCAGACATTCCCTTTTTGACATCTTATTAATGCATATTGACAACATGCCCTTCGTTGTACTGACACAGATACCATGGCTTAAAATGGCCAAGAAACATGCCCAAGGTGTCTCACATAGGAAGTGGTCTGGCTTGGAAACTGCGAATCTCTGAAAAGATGAACACAGCCAGCCAGGTCATGGGCTTCGACTCTTGCCTGGCTGATCAGAGCTGTCACTGACAAGAAGCCTTGTGCTGTTGCAGGAGAGGGGAGGCAGCCAGAGAGGGGCAAGAGCACATGTGGGGTTCAGCTGGCATTCTGTAGGTGGGGAGGCAGCAAGTCAGGCTGATAAAGCAGCCGCTGTGAGCCCACATCTGTTCTGGTCCCATGAGAAGCCCCTCAGAGGATTATCTCTCTCTGCCAGCCGCCTCCCTTCCTCTCTCTCGTGCATGCATGGATGAGGGAAAGCCCCTTAATTCCAGACAGATTATATGGCCCACATCTGGGCCTGGGGTTTCCCACTTGGTCTGTTTATTGAGGTTCAAATTGGATTTATGAATTGACTTTCCTTCTTGGAAGACATACCACGGAGGAGTCGGCAGAGTTAACTGAGACGGAAACTGGTTGTGGGTGCTGAGGGTTGACTGGGCCAGCCTACTGCAACACAGGCTGCTGTAGGGGCATGGACAGACGGAGTTAACCCAGACTGGGGAAAGGTGAAAGCTCAGGGCCACTGAATGTGCCAAGCCAGGGACAGCTCACTGGGAGAGCCACTGACACTCAAAGCAATCTGATCACTGGGGTCAGTTCTCCTGGTTCAGGCTAAACAGGAGAGCCCTGGTACAAACGTTGTCCACCAGGGGGCAGCACTGACTCAATCTCTGAGGATGTGTTTCTCTCCCCCCCCCCCCCCCCCAACAAACACCTTCCCTGGGATACATGCAGAGACACTGTCTCAGAAAAGTAAAGTAAAATAAAATAAAATAAAATAAAAATCAACACTTAAAAAAGTACCATGAGACCAAATAAACGGCAACAGATTATGGGGACATCTGTTTCTGCCTCTGCAGACAGGAGATGCATCATCTTCATTTTTTAAATGATAAAACAGGTCAGGCAGGTAGAGGGGCGGCCAATTGGGACAGAGCCAAGTTAGGATGGGACAAGATGAGAACATAGAAGTAGTACCTTGGGCATGGGGAACTCGCAGGCCCCAGCACAGTAGTAGGCGTCAAAGGATTTGGGAGAGATGATCCATTCATTCCACCCGATGTCTGCAAAATCCACCTTCAGGTACCTCCTGGAGCAGACCCGGGGCTCATCCCACTGCCGCCTCCTGGCTTTCTGCATCGTCTTCTCGTCAAAGTCCAGCACCTGAGAGGAGGCTGCAGTGAATGTATCCTGGTCCTTCTTCTTGCGGTCTTTGCGTCCGGTGCGGGGTTTCAGTGCCCGGAAAGGACTGGACC
Organism: Mus caroli; assembly: GCF_978045245.1. NCBI lineage: Eukaryota > Metazoa > Chordata > Mammalia > Rodentia > Muridae > Mus > Mus caroli. The sequence goes on along the minus strand of NW_028227267.1, from coordinate 26,896,018 downwards.
AGAACTCGTGCTTGTGGAAATTCTGGGCATGCAGGGCAGGCGCTGGTCTTTCATCCAGCCCCGGCAGTTCATTGTCTTGCAGGGGTTTTGACACCTGAGCCGCCCTGCGCACGCGGGGATCAGCTGAGCTGTTGGGGGCTGCTCCAGGCTCAAAGTCTCCAGCTGGAAATGGGTCGTATCTCTGTAGCGTCACTGCTACACTGTTGGGCTCCGAGATGGCCAGGTCATTGGCGTAGACAAGGATATAGGGCATGTGGGAACTGGGCCGTGGCACTCCGGGGTCCTTCTCCCCAGTATCCAGCTGAGCAGAGAGAAGCAGCTCTCCATCCCTTCGGGCAGCCTTGATGATTGAGGAGATGTCCTTGGCCTGCCACAGGCCACGTGGTGGAGGTGTCAGGGCCATGGCCCCGCGGAGCAGCCCCTGAGTGGCGGTGTTCTGGGAAAGACTGCGGAAGATTAGGTGCAAGCGTGCAGGCAGACCTGGGGTCAGGAGGCGGCAGGATGCATTCTTAGCTCGGGGCTTGCAGAATACCTCACGAGCCCGGGGCCACTGTGGAGGTTCTGAGTAGAAGTGGAAGGAGGCTGTGAGGATCATTTCTGAGTCTTGCATGGAAGTCAAGTTGAAGAAATACACAGGCTTTTGGTCGATCACTTCTGCAAGGGAAAGACAAACCACAACCTGCTTCACCTTCTTCTAGGGTTTCTGCCTAGAACTGGGGTAGCAAAACAATTCCTACTGACTTCTCTTTCCTCCCGCCCTGCAGTTCTCACACTGGAGGTATGAGGGGACCCCCTTGGTTACCCCCGATGAACTCGCACCACTGAGATCCAAAAGGAGGGGGTTGTCTTCATCCCGTTGAGAGGAATCAAGATGAAATAGAGAGAAATGGAGGGGGAGGAGACACAGAGAGAGAAGAGGGAGGGAGAGAGGGAGCGGGGAGAGACAGAGGGTGATGATCAAGTATATATAAGACACTAAAGTTCCCGCTGTTCCCTGTTTGCCCTTCACTGGCTGTCGAAGAGCAAATGAGTGTCACTGACAACTTCACTAAGAGCTTGGGTTAGTTACAGGACCTGCCTCAGGTATCTGCAAAGCGCCTGAGCCTGAGCTATGCCGATTCTAAAGGCAACTTCTGTTGAGCGTGATCGATCACGCTTCCAAATGAGGTGAAAAATAAGAGATCTTCACCTTTTTCTTGCTGCAGTTTTAGCACCTTTTAAGGTAATATAGGATTAAAAGCAGTCATTTGGTGTTTGTTATGTCCCAGGACCTGTAAATTGCTGCCACTATTATTATTATTATTATTATTATTATTATTATTATTATTATCATTATTATTATTATTCAGTACTTGGGAGGCAGAGGTATGTGGATCTCGATGAATCTGAGGCCAGCCAGGTTTACATAGTGAATTCCAGGACAGCCAGAGCTACATAGTGAGACTCCGTCTTGACAAAAAGCAAACACCCCAAAAAACTTTTTTCAAGGAGATAGCAATATGGGGACAACAGTACGTCATTCCACTCCAAGGCTCACAATGCCCTCTGGAGACGCAAGGTTACGCTGAGGAGGGCCAGGCACACTCAGTGCATCTGCTGTGCTCTCCAGAGGCGGCTGGAAGTCTTCTCCTTCTCTCCTGGCTCCACCAGGTATTCCCCAGAGCCACCTGCATCACCCCAGCCTTGACAGCAAGGTAAACTCTCTGCCATGAGGAAGTCCTCTCTAGATTTCAGACGGGGAGAGAAGGTCTTTTGTTGTTTCCACCTTAGTCACTGAAGACCAGGAGAAGACCAAAGTGGCTGGGTGATTTTCTCCTTCTTCTCCAACCAAAGTTTTACCTGCTTGGTACAGCTGGGAGAGGATCAGAGCTTGTAAGCCCAGAAGGTGTGTACTGAAGAGGTGTTACATTCCTCAAGAGACAGATCTGTCTGTATGACAGCCATTTGCAGAGGATGAGCTGGGATTATTTTTCAAGAACCCCTGACTTAGAGCTGCAGAGGTGTTCCGTGGTTCAGAGCACTTGCTGCTCTTGTAGAGGACCCAGGTTTGGATCCCAGTGCCTACACAATAGCTCATGACTATCTGTAACTTCACTTCCATGGGACTTGATGCCCTCCTCTGGTCTCCTTGAGCACAAGACACGCATGCATATGTATAGAGACTCACACATAAACAGAAAGTAATAATGAAACATTAAAAAATTTGAAAATTTTCCAAAAATCGACTCACTACCTGGATATTTTGTCTTGAGGACTTAAACCTGGCCTCCCAGAACTCTGTGGCTTTGAGTGCCGTGATATGGAGTCCTACCACCTAACAGGCATGTTGGGGGTGGGGGAGCTATGAAGATTGGGGAAGTTGGGGAAGCTCTCATCTCAGAGGAGGACTGTGAATGTGCAGAACGACCTAGCTGGAAACTACAGAGAAGTCTCCCCGATCTTGGCCGTGGCCTGGGGCTCCTGCACGGCACACATGTAGACATCCAGGGGAGAGCCTGTGTCATCTTCTGTTTTCTGGTCACTGATCTATGTGCAGGGAAGCTCACTATGTGTAGCATACACCCCTAAGCTGGAAAACGCCCTAGAAAACAAGCTCCAGGCCCTAGAGGAGAACATCACACTCTGTGCGTTATTCTTTCATTACTCCTCTAGTGAGACTAGATTCCTCAGCTAATTTGACCCTTGAAAGGTTAAAGAAATGGCTCATGCTGTATGCTTAGGATCAAGGATGCCAGAGCAAGGGTTTCCTATATAAACTCAAACATGCTCACTACCACTTGGTCTCTATAACATCTGACTTGGCAGCTTGTGTTTGCCTTCAATCCAGTTCAAGTATTGCTTTGTTAATTATCCTGCTCATTGGTCCAGAGTGGGGAGGATCAGATAGGACAGGTGAGAGGGAAGGATGCTTTTACACTTGGTGAGAGGAAGGATGCTACTACACTTGGCTTGGATGCATTTGGGCAGAGGGAGCTCACCCTCACTGGGCAACTTTCTAAAAAAGACTCTCCCTTGTGGGAAATGCTGAGGTTCAGTTGGGTTATCCCCATCCCCAGAGTAGGGGGTCCACACATGCATATGCCTGCCTGCATGCAAGTCAGGAGCTCCAGGCTGTGGCTGACAGTAGGAACATCTCTAATGTTTCCAGTTAGGTGGAGGCAGAGGGCGCCAAGGAGAAAGCAAGAAGAGAAGCCTTATACACTGTGTGATACTCTGTCTTATACACTGTGCGATAGCCTTGTGGCTCCTGTCTCATAGCCAATGAGAAGACACCCTCCCTCTTTGTTTCCTACATGTATCCACCCCATTTCCCAATAAACATCTGCAAATGGTCTGCAGCGTGGTGCTTGGAGCCTTGACAAAGGCAGTCAAAGCCTCTTGGGAACACAGAATCATAATGAGCATAATTCTTCTCAGGGTCTGGTCACATTAGGGCTTTACAGAGCCCTGTCTGAGCAAGGCACAAGACTATGGGAATATTCAAATTGCATACTTCTCCTGTTCAGGTCCTGCCACCTAATTACTCCATCCTTTACTAAGTCCCCACTTGAGGTCCTTGTCAACCATCCCAACTACCTCCCCACCCCAGGTCCATTCTCCTGGCCTTCCTATGAGTGGCATGTGTCAGGAATGGTACCGTTTTCTTCATGGCTCTCCCATCAGTCAGGCCTCTTCCAGACCTCTGCCCATATGGTATCACCCTTTGGCTCCTGTGGCTGAAGACCCACTCAGCACTGTCCATCCTGACTTTGTCTTCAGGGCATCCCTAACACCCTGATGTGTATTTGTTTGATACCATATATCCTTCCAGAACACATTTCCCAAGAGGACAAGGGCTTTGCCAGATGTACTTCACGGGGTATCTCTAGTTCCCAGCACGAGCCTAAGAGCTGCTGCTCAGAAACAGATGTGAGCCATGGGATTCCTAGTGCAGCCCCTGCACTGTAGGAACACCTGAAGGGGCAGGGGAAGAGTGGTTCCATTGCTATGGCTAACAAAAGGGGGGGGGTTCTTCACTCATCAGAGAGAGCAGGTATGTCCTATAGCTGCTGAGAGGAAAATCAGGTGTGTCCTCAGGTGTCCCTCACCTGAAACGCATGCCTTTGCTCCCCCAATGTGCTCTATCTATTGTCATGATGTACCCAAGAGAGTAGGTCCACCATGCAGAAGATTCGAACTTCTATGCAAGCTGGAAGTAGAGGGCCAGTCCCTTGTCAGCAGAGGAGAAGCAGGTCAGGCCTGTGTCAGGTATCTGTTTGAGGGTCTTTCGAGTAGAAGGCCTTCTAAGCTATCTAATTCTCCAACAGAGGCAGAGAATTCTCTCTCTTCCTTCCTCCCTTCAGACTTCAAAGCAACCCCAGTCACTGTTGTCTTTGTAGGTGCTGCAACCATTTCATCATGGCTTCTCCCCTGGCCTCAAGTGTAACGGTTACCTTATAATTGTCAACTCTCAATGTCATACACATTCGTCAAAAGCATCACCCATGGGAAATAAAGGGTTAATATCCCCACTGTGTAAAGACCCTCAGCAAAACCCATAGGTAGAGGTCATTTCCTGGGAAGAACTGCAGAGACCAAAGGGCACAGCAGATACCTCAATGTCAGTGGTAAATGGAAATACTTGCATGCAGAAAATACAACCTATTAGGAAATGACCACACGCCTGCATGTGTGCATATGTCTCTAAACATATGTCCATTTTCTTTTGTGTATGACTTGAATAATTCTACAAAATACTATTTTAACTCTGCTTCTCTTTGGATATGTCATTAGGAATAACTTATGTTTATTATTGTGCCTTAAAAAAAACCAAAATGGCTTCTCTCTCCCTCTTCTTCTTTTGCCTGCTCCTTCCCTTTCTCTCTGCGCCCTGCCCCCTCAGGAATATCATTCCATTCTCAACAGGCAAAATTCAGGCTCTCTGGGATTGCAGATCCATCCATCTATTGCATTGCCTGCATATCTGCCTCCTCCGTGTCCTCCTAACCAAATATCCAACAGCTCCACTACAAAATGGACAATTTCACCTCTACAGTCCACCCTCCTGTTAGCTTACCGTGCTCTTCTCTAGCTGTGAAAACCTTCCTGTCCTCTCCCTGTCAGTGCTACCGTTGGGGATCCTGCTGGGCACCCTCAGCATGCCATTGCCCTACCATATCTGTCCCATAGCCCTATTCTTTGGGTCCTCATGAGCTAGTTGGGGTGAAACCAATATTCTATGCATCTGTGTGTCCTCCAAATGAAATGCTTAGGAAATGCCCCATGATATGTTTTCGGTTTGGTTTGTCTCCAAAGGCAGGACATTTGGTCTTCAGTGTGGCAGTATTTATGGGTACTGGAATCTTTAGGGGGTAGGATCTAATGGGTAATCATTAGGTCACTGAAGACACTCCTCTCAAGAGACCCTACTTAGTTCCCAAGGGAGGGGCTGTCACACCTGGCTAAAGGCTACCTGTCCTCTCCCCCTCTGCTTTCTGGTTCTCTGTCTTGCCTCCTGATCAGCCCTTCTCACACGTCTTCCAGTCAGGATGCGTCTATTACACTGAGGCATAACCCCAGGGTTTCTCGCCAGAAGCATTATCACCATGTTTGGACACGAGCCAGATAAATCCTGCTCCTCCTGACAAGTTACCCAATGCTTGGTATTTTGCTAAAGTAACAGAACTAGGATTAATGCACTAGTTTGGCTTGGTGGTTTTGACAGCTGCGTATTTTTGGGAGATCAGGAAAACTAGTTTGGTGTGACACTGGTGGGTGTCAAGCTTGGGATTAAACTCGGATCATTCATTGGGAGTGTGGAGGAAAATGGTGGTCTAACCTAAACCCTTAGGGCCAGGCTCAAAGGCTTCCCCTCCACAGATTTGGGCTAATAGGGAACAAAGTGCACTTCAGGGAGGAGAGGAAGAGGGTAAGGAGCGCTGGTGTGATCTAGCTAAAAGCCAATAAATTGCAAATGAGCACATAGCAAGAACTGTTCAAAGTACTCGCCACTTCTGAGTTCCTTTAAAACTGTTATCACTTAGGAGGGGAGTCACAACTTAGAAGTGGAAAGAAACACTTAGAAGTCCTGAGAAGTGCTGTCCCTTGGTGGGGTCTGAGAACTGGGTCAGGGTGCTGCCAACAGACTCACACTCAGAACCTAAGCCTCCTGCAGATGAGGGTGAAACAGCTGTTACAGGTTTTGGGAGTAGGTGCTACCCTGGGGAGACAGCAGAAACCTGCCGGTGTGGAGTCTGCTGGGATTAGGAGGCTCCAGGATCAGGGCCGTGGCAAGGGGTCTGTGTTCTGCTCACAACACCTCAACAGACGGCTCTCCAGATCAAGTGGCAGGGACATCTGAGACTAATTATGAAGCAATGCAGATACGTCTAGGCAAGGTACAAACAACCAAACTCTGACCAATGCCAGACATGAATCTACCTTCTATTCACCACTCACCTCGTCTACATACACACAAGAAAACATGCTCAGAACAGGGAGGAGTCAGGTCCCACAGCACACGGACCGTAACTGTTGAAGTTGGAACTCACTCTTTAGTTTGTATCAGGGATCCAAGCGAAAGGGTACTTTCAACACTTCAGGACTGCACCGGAATTCTGATTTCTTAAACCTGTCTCTTCCAACCTGATTGATGCTCTGCTCCCAGACTTTGAGCTTAGTTCTGATGGAGAGAGGGTGGCAGTGGAAATGGCTGTTGTTGCCTCCTTGATGCAACAACTTTCTCCCCTGATCTGTCTTTCTGTCCTTATCTGTGAAATGGGAGTGCTGGATTTAAGGTCCAGTCCCCAGGCCATTAACATGTTCGCTATTATTTTGTGCTAGGAAGTCTCATCACCTTGGTATGGTGAAAACAGACAGAATGGTACCCCTCCATAACCAGGCTGCAGCAGATGTTTGTGCCCAGTGGGATATGCTCACTTCTTGCGGTGGTGACCCCTGACGACCTTTCTGTTTGCACTTCAAGGTTCCAGGGGCAAGAATTAATGGGCAACACAGGTCAAGTTCAAGCCTATAGGAACACAAAGCACCAATCACAGTACTTTCTGTTCCAAGCATTACAACACTACCCAATCTGGCCAGGGTGCTGGACTTACAACATTACTCCATTTCATCTTTCTTCCACCCCAGAAAGGGAGATGCTGTTGTGTGCTGCCCATTTTATAAAGTACAAACTAGTCCACATAGTTTTAATGATTTAACTCAATCGTGCCAAATGTTCCTTAAGGGGTTTACTTTAATAAAGCTTCTCCAGAAACGAATGCCAGGCATTGACTAAAAGGTCCCAGGGAGGCCAGAGTTGGCCTAGAACCTAGGAACACATCCTGGTACGACGAAGGCTCTGTTCTTTGGTAAAGATGCCCCCTTACCCATGTTCTGTCTGAATCGGAAGCCAAGATGGCGCCCAGTGAGCAGCAGGTGGGAAGCCCTGGAGCTGTACAGGTCAGCCTCGAAGATGGCCGAGGTTTGCTCCTATCGACCTTGGGAAAGAAGAGCGCAGACTGAAGGATTTTTCTCCAGGGGAACGGCCTCCTCCCAGACAGGACTGCAGGAGACCCCTGCCCACATTTTCTGGAAAAGCATTCTGAAACCATGAGCAGTCACCATGACAACCAGGGTCTTCTCACCACCTGCTTCCCAGACTTCACTTCCTCCGCACTCCCGCACTTAGCCCGGGCCTTGCAAGGGCTTCTCAGCCCAAAGTTAGTGGGCAGGGGCTCAGAGCCACCTTCCCTAGGAAGAGGGTGGGGAGAGCCTCTGTCAAGTGGCCTCTGGCAAGTTCAACCCTAGGTATGAAGAGAGTAAAGTGGGGCATGGACCAGGACCTGGGCAAGGTGCTTCTGGACCTTTTCTGAGACCTTTCTTCTGAAGTTTTCCATCCTGAGGTCACAGGCTCTTAGTGCTCTGTGCTTTCTTGCTACCTGAATCAAGCTTCCTATCCGGGCTCCGTGCTTGGCACTTCCACTGGTGCTGCCTTGTGACTCGCTGAGCATGCCCTGTGACCCCCATACAGCAAGTGTCAGCACAACTTATGGCACGGATGGTCCTCAGTCCATGCCCATCTCCATTCTGTGCCTAAAGCCTTGGGTATATGCTGATTGTTGTCCAGCAGTTGTGCAAGCTCCCAGGGACAGGAGGTCTGCCACCAAGTACCACTTGTCCCCACCCACTGCAAGCTCTGGCCTGGTACAGGGAACTGAGTGGATTGTCAGTGGAAAGATGAATTAAAAGTCAGTACAAGAAAGGAAGGGAGAAGAAAGCTGCGAAGGAACAGAGAAGACAGATAAGAGAACTGGTGGATTAGGACTCCTGGAGCATCTTCTACTTACCCAGCCGGGCACGGAAACTTCGGACGGTGTTGCCTCCTCCCGGTGGAGCACCTCTTCGGTTGTACTTCTCATAGAGTCTGAGCATGTGGATAGCGACCATGTCCTGGGCGCCTGAGCCCAGAGCGGCTGCTGCGTCCCCGGGTGACTGCTGGGGGTCCCTGTCCCCCTGCAGACCGGCAGCTGCCGAGGGGTGTGAGGACCATGAAGGGCCCCTGTGGCCGCAGTCTGCGCCCCGCAGCAGCAGGAGCAGCGGCACCATGGGCAGCAGCTGGAACCCCAAGCTGATCCGAGCAGGACCTGGAGCCATGGCTGAGTAACGGTGGTGAAGGGTCTGAGCCCGGGAGTACAGACAAGGAAGGCTCAGTGTTGGCTGTGCACCTCGTCCGCGGCTGGACTGTCCCTGTGGGTCTCGGACAGCCCGGATGACCCCACTCGAGGTATCGAGATTGGCTCTCTGTAGCAGCGCTGTGCGCCGAGCATCCACGCCGCCGGGCCAGCGACCACGGCTATCCTGAGCCGCGTGGAGCTCAGCCGAGCCCGCGCCGGCGCGCTCCCTTGACGGCCTTGCGCTGCAAACTTTGCAGCCCACGGAGAGGCGCCGGGACTGGCGAGTTCGAGGGGCGGGGCGGGGCGAGGTGGCCGATAGCGCCCTCGCGGGCGCGGTGGGCGGGGATCCTGCTGTGTCCCCACTCGCCGCCGCCAAAAGACCTTCTGTGGTCCCGGTGTGTTGTGCGTGCGTCCCGGTGTGCGGGCGTGCGCGCGCCGGGGTGTGCGCTCGCGAGTGTGGGGGCCGTGGGTGTGGGCGGGCGCGCTCCCCGCTCCCCCGCCGAGAGCCGGAGACTAGCCCCGCAGCCGGCTCCGGAGTGTCGCTGCCTGCAGCTGAGCCAGGGCGTCGCGGGGGCTGGGCGGGCTTTGGAGGGGGGCCCGCCTGCGGGGTTGTCCCTGCAATGGCATGCTATGACTATGTGGTTGGAAGATGACAGCTCCCCCATGAGGACCCAGAGGCCATGTGTGCCTAGTTGTCTCTGAGCTAGTGTGTGCTCAAAATGCAAAGGTGCAGTCTTGGGAACAGGAACTCCAGCGATTTAACAACAGAAGGTGTGTGTGTGTGTGTGTGTGTGTGTGTGTGTGTGTGTGTGTGTGTGTGTGTGTTTCCAAAGCTCAGCCAACCTAAATTGGTGGAAGCAAGATCTTGATCAAAACACAAAATTAGAATCATCAGGTTAACTTGACCCTTTCTTTGGCAACGGTGTTTCCACTTGTTGAAGACACACAGGAAAGGTCTGTAGAAAACGTCCGACAGGATTGCTTAAAAAAGAAAAGGACTTGCTTTCAATTTACTTTGTAAAAAGTTTCAAAGCATCAGGGAGGGAGGAGAAAAAGCCCACAGTTTTCTTGAAAAAGAGTTCCGAATGAAGTGCTGGTGTAGGGTGTCGCTGACCCCTGCTAGGGCAGCTTAGTCCTGGGGCAGAAGGGCAGCCCCAAAGGTGCTTCACTCTAGCAAACTTACCTCCCTATTAGATAGAATTCGGGGTCCTGGTGGGGGAAAATCTGGTCATTTTTACCAACTTTAACTGAAACATAGTAATTTCTAATGTTATGTGGACAAGAAAGCAGTCATAGTGGCGAGTGCTGTGGCTTTTCACAGATAGACATTAGTTAGATATTTTCATTGGACAGGGAAGGTGTTCCAGATTTCCCAAAGTAAAATTTTTGCTTAAGCACTATTGAAATTACAACAAGTCTTGGGCCCTGCTAATTAAGGAATTAATGAAATAGAATATTTATTATTGTCATGCTGCAGAGGTGCTTTAAGATATTTTTATATATTAGAGTACTGTTGGTTTTCTCTGTTAACTTGGGAATTCCATTTTGTGCATTTAAAAACATCCTTTAGGGGAGGAGTCCACAGAATTTAGCAAGCTAGAAAGATGTCCAGGGACCTAAATGTGAAGGACTCTTTAGACTCTAGATGCTGGGACCCTTTAATACAGTTCTTTCTGTTTTGGTAAACCCCAACCATAAAATTATTTCTATTGCTACTTCTTAACTGTAATTTCATTGCTGTCTTGAATTGTAACATAAATATCTGTTTTCCATTCACATGGTTTTAGCAGACCCACCTGAAAATTTCATTAGACCCTCAAAATGGTTGCAACTCACAGGTTGAGAACCCCTGCATTAGAGGGACAGGACCCCCTTCAAGCCCACACTCTTCTCTGTGCTGCATGCTAATAATTAGTATATTCGTAAACCCAATGTTTCTCTTATCTGGTGACTCTGGGCTTTGGGAGCCAAAATAGTTACTTTATTTTGGAGGGATCACAGTGCAATAATTGAAATTTTCCTGGAAAAGCCTTCTGTTGCTTTGTAAAATGACTATTTATAGTTTTTTAATTTTGTTTTTTTTTTTTTAAATTGCAGACTATCATATTAGAATCCGTCCTTCCCAGAGCTATGAAACTTTGGCCTGTAATTTTTGGAAGCGCTAAGGGGTGGCGTTTATTATGTATATAAATACGTAGTATTTTGAAAATTAATTCACATTACATTCAACTTCCCATTCGTATACTGTTCCCACTTGTTCTGTGAACTGGCTTTCCCAAAAGGACTGGAGTTGAGAGCCCATCAGGTCCCAGCTCTGGGCCTGAATCTCTCCTCATAAATGGACCAGACCATCCTCCCTTATAAATGTCCTCCCCCATCTCACTTCCCTCCTTCCCCATGTGCCCTCACTTCCCCTTGCCACCCCCTCTTCTTCTCTCCCCAAGAATGCCTCTGACCTGTGCCAGCTGGGGGTAACCTCTGCTCAGGGGTAGTTTTGTCTCTGCTGGGGCCAACACAATCGAGGTCTGTGAAAAGGAGGGGAGTCTGCAGGAGGCAGGCACAAGCTGGGCTATTCGGATCCTTGTCCATTAAAGCCTCCTCGCCCTCCTTAACCCATTCTGGCTCCATTCAAGCCATCTCGAGGGTCAGGCTTTAGCAGGCTCTAAAACCTGTAGGGTACAGATTCTTTGACATTGTTTCGAAAGAATTAAGGCATCAACCAGGGACGGCTAATATTTCTTGCCTCATTTTATTGCTGAACAGCAGGACTGTAAAGTTCTGAACACTGGAGCACTGTGGCCCCCTTTCATGTGGCCGAGATGATGGGATAAAAATGTGTTTGGTGAAAGCAATTCAGATTACCACTGGGTCACATCCTCGCTAGCTCCCAGCACAGCACTCTAAGCAGCAAAGCACAGACAAGAAGCAATCTGTGCGAACGCAGCTCGTGCTGAACAGTGCTTGAGCGTGGAAATGAGGCTAATTGTGGAGCTTGCCAATGAACATGTTTTGTTTTTATTAGCTCAGGCTGTGGCTCAGAATAATAAGAGTGGAGATGGCTGACTATGGATCTAAGTCTTCTAATCCCCTGCTTCCATAGCGTCCCACACAGTTATTCTGCTCTTGGGGCAGGGGGACCATTCTGTTAAAAGCAGGCTCTTGACTTTATGCGTCGGGATGCCGGATTGTCCTCTCTAGAGACAGGATACTAGTTTAGGGGACTTCAGCCTTAGGTCTTCTGTGCCACACATTCTGGGGGGGGGGGAGGGTTGTCTTTAACTCAGAAGATGGTGAGAAAAGGGTGAAGAGTCCTTGTGATTGGAAGGCCCACCCCTCAATATAGCAGGGAATAATCTGATAGCTCTAAATAGCAAGGACCACAGGGTTTCTTAGAAATCACTCCCCAGGGTAGACGGCGAATGAAAAGCTCTTCTTGCCCTCATTTGATAGTCCTACCTAATTCCTCTGTGACTGAGTCAGTTTGTGATTCTAACCAGCTCTGTTGCTCTGGGATAGCACCACAGCCCCTCTAAACCCTGAAAGGTGGTCTCACCCCTAGGACTGTATGCTGTGTCTTGGGCTTCGTGTCAATGCAGCCTTGGAAGTGAGAGCATCCATGTGGCCCTGTGAAGCCATTTGGGGGCTATGTTCATGTCCCATTGCCACTGTTACTCAGCTGTGTGGCCTTAGGCAACTTAATCACATTCTCTGAGCTTCAGTTTCTTCAGCTCTATACATGGACACGAGCAGAACACTGTGAGGTTTATTGGTAATGTTCCAATGAGAGATAGTAGGAAATTGCACTGATAGCATCATTACCGCTCCTGTTGTGGTGGGTTTGAAAGAGGTCCTGGCACATTCACAGTGGACCCAGACACCAGGAGACATGGTTAAAACCTCTGTAGAGGAATCCCTTTTCTTGGTGCACACTGCTAAAAGCTAAATGGGAAGGGATATGTTTCCCTGGCTAGCAAGTGTTAGCCCTCCAGAATGAGCTGTTGTTAGCCCTGCGTCTGTGGCATGATTCACGGCTCTTCATCTAAATTTCCAAAGCTCTTGGCCCTTAAAGGACAAAAGAAACGCCAGCAAGTCCCTGTCCCCATTTGGGGCATGAGCTGTGGGGCGCTAGAGACAAGAATCTCAGGGCCTCTCCTGGCTGCCAGGCCAGAGTGTAATAAATCTGTGAAATAACAAGCACAAAGGACTTTATAATCAATGACAGATTTTATTTTTGCTCTGGCAAAATCCATCCGTGGAGTTCACATTTTATGGGGAAATAACTACCCAGTCTGTGACTCCTCCTCAGCTCAAAATTCTCTTTCTGTAAGTTGGGAAAACTCAGAGGATCAGACTTGGCGACTCTGAGAACCCTGGCCAGGGAAAGCGCAACTTCCCCTGGGCGGGAACCCAGCCTTCCCCTTACTTCCTAGGGTGGCAAGGGCTATTCATTTCTGTTTTGCTAAAATACCCGTGACATGTGAATAAACCAGGATTACAGAACATTGTCTCGGACAGTAGTCTGAGCCTGCACGGCCTCTGGTTTGATGAAATATGGTGCTCTCTGAGCAAACATGGGGATTGGTATTACTTCTCGTTAAAGCTGAACAGCGGGACTATTTAGAACCCATGCATGAATGCAGCCCTGTGGGGAGTGACAATTTGAAGGGAGCCGATTTGGAGAAGGAGGTGGTGTGTGTGTGTGTGTGTGTGTGTGTGTGTGTGTGTGTTTGTGTTTGAGTTGGCTAGAGCCAGCTAAGAGGAGTCTGCTGGAGAGGCGGCCAAATAGACACTTTGGAAATCGTGACTCCTTTGGGATTGTGCAGCCTCCTTACGACCCCCAAATAATCTTCCTCAAAACCTTTGATGGTCTTTTTTGAGTGAGAGAGACAAAGTGGACATCCCCTGGCTGGCATTCAGGCTCTTGCCATCTGTCCTGTTTGTCTTGGTTGAGACTTTTTCAGTCTCTTCCTGTCTGTCCTCTCCAGCCCCAGAATTCAGAGGGACCACATTGCTGCTCTCAGCTCCCTTCCCAGCTGTCATCTTGCTGCTTTCAGGTGACTCCAGTGGATGTTGCCACACACATCTGATGTCCCTCTGGCATCCTAACTCTTAGGCTACTAACTACTAGGAGATTGCTGTCTACTGAGGGCCAGAAGCTGAGCCCCTCCTCAGGAACGGTCAGTGAGCTGACAGAAGCCTCTTGCACAGTTTCTCTCTGTCTTTATTTCTTCCCTCAGGGTCAGCCAAGTACAACGGGCAGATGCAGGTTGGGGAGCCCTGGACAGCTCTGGGTGCTATCATGCTCTGGGAGTCATAACTTTGACAGCTCTATCACATTAGGTTCCTCTTTCTGGCCAATGCTGGGACACTACAGCGCTGGGCAGGTATGTACTACCCCTCCCACAAAGCATGCTCTTACATTCTGTACGTATTCCTTTCTATCTTGGTGCTGGGGCTGACCTGAGGAAGTGGACTCTGAGGGTGTAAGGCCCATGTCACATGCTGGGACCTGTGGAGATAGTGTCTGGAAGGCAGATGGCTATGCCTGCCTTTCAGAGGTCCAGGAATAAGGACTTAATAGAAGACGATGTCAGGCACTGTGGAGGGTCCTGGTCACATTGGAGAGAGATCATGAAAGATGAAGGTGTAGTGGCTTTCCACCAGGCCTACATAGTAGAATCCCCTATGGACAGGGTCCCAGCGACTGTGGCTGTTACACTTAGTGGTTGGCTCTTGGACACTTAGGAAAAGCAATTGCTTTTATAAGAAGCACAGTGTAGGTGAACGTTCAAGGTGGAAGCTTTTATTATTGAACAGGGTCCCTATATAACGAAAGGATCCCTATATAAGAAAGGATCCCTATATAAGAAAGGATCCCTATATAACAAAAGGATCCCTATATAAGAATGGATCCCTATATAACAAAAGGATCCCTATATAAGAAAGGATCCCTATATAATGAAAGGATCCCTATATAACAAAAGGATCCCTATATAAGAATGGATCCCTATATAACAAAAGGATCCCTATATAAGAAAGGATCCCTATATAATGAAAGGATCCCTATATAACAAAAGGATCCCTATATAAGAATGGATCCCTATATAACAAAAGGATCCCTATATAAGAAAGGATCCCTATATAACGAAAGGATCCCTATATAACAAAAGGATCCCTATATAAGAAAGGATCCCTATATAACGAAAGGATTCCAAGGCAGCAGAGTGCTTAGCTGTCCAAGTCAAGCCAGATACATCCACCAGAATAAGAGGCACAGGGGAAGTGCAGCCAGGACCCCTCACTCACACAAAGCTATGGGGATGCTTAATAAAATACAGTCACAAGAGGCCACACAGCTAAAAAGAGGAGTATGGCTCTGCTTATACAATAAAAAATGAGCCAAAAAGAGAACAGTAAAAGGTGAATGAATGAAGCAGGGGGCAGCCACTCTGGTGTCTGATGAGCCAGCTTTTGGTTCCGGAGCACAGTAGGCCAGCTTTCTGTCCTGGAGCACAGTAGGAGGGGATGAGATCAGGTTCCTAGAGACATCAGCAGCCCTTTAGCAGGGGAAGACGAAAATGAACTCTCTCAAAGGGACCTGTGGTCACAGACTCAAGTGGCAACTGAACAGAGAGGAACATCTGAGTACTTTAAGGACAGACAGACATAGAGACCGAGTGAATGAACACTAGAGCTAAGGCACCATTGTCACTATCCCGCTAGAGTGGGGTTTCACATAAATGGATATCTCTTCGCAGTCAGCTTATTGAGCCCCAGGGTCTCCTCCCTAGCCATTTACTCATGCCTCAAATGGGTAATTGGAATAAGAATTCTTGGCAGAGGCCAGACCTTTGTACTGGTGTCTTGGCCTGTAGCGTAGGGGCCTGTGCCACTGGAAGGCAAGCTGAAGCTTGGAGGTGGTGCAACACAATGAGAGTTACTCTGTGAGTGGGGTCCAAGAAGAAGTCTTTGAAACTGTTCTCTCAGCCTGCTTCAGCCAGAGCAGTGAATTAACATCAGTGCTGTACTCCCCAGGGCAACAATGGGTCTGACTACCATCTTTTGGACCATGAAGTATATAGCTGAGATGGTACTGTTGATCTCATCACTTATGCTCCTAGTCCAAGTCTTATAGAAACCCTACAGAGAGTCACAGTCTGCAACCACGAGCAGTGCCCATAGCCCCAGACTAGCTGTGGCATATCGGCTCAGGCAGACTGAGCTCAGGTACATAGCTTTGTGGTCTTTGACTTGCTCACTATATCTGTTTCATCTCATTTTGAAGGACTAAGAAGCAGCAGTCATTCACATTGATCTGGCAGAGGTATAGCTCAATGGTAGAGCATTTGGCTGTACATGGCCTTGATATCACAACAAAATTACTGGTATATGCATTTCATCTTCTAAGGCCACGTTAATTACCATCTCTGGCGTGATGGGCCAAATGGACTTATGATTTGTGAATATTCTACTGAGCATCATACTGGTGCATATGACATCCTGAGTCACCAAGAAGTGGCAAGCACTTTGGAGATTCTGGTAAGGAGACTGATGGCTATTATATTTGTGAAGCTATTAGGTGAGTGGTGTTCTTAACATGCCGAGACATTTCCTCCAATGCAGAGGACTCATTGTTGTGTCTTGCCTTCTTCACTTCCAAGAAGAAGACACAACCCCTGGTAGGTTACAAATTCTACCTTTAGGGATCTTACCCATCCCAGAGAGCCACAGAATGCTGTTGGCTTGGAGTGAAAGCAGAAAAGCCATGTTGCTTGGTGTCCATCAAGTCTTAGACCCCCGGGTTTTTTCATGGAGAAAAATACCATAATTGATACCAGAGGCCAGTGAGAGCAAGTGCTTGCAGCAAGGCTTACCCATCTGTGGCAGAGGACTTTATCTTACTTGAAACACACAGAAGCACAACGGTACTGTCACGGGATATCAGGTGATGGGGCAACTGGAGATGCTTGTTATGAACTGTGGTCTCTCGTTTTCACCACATCACAGGCCTGGGAAAGCCCAGCAGTTCTCAGCAAAGAAGGATGTGACCCAACCAAGGTTGGGCATAGCAGAGTGTCACTAGTCACAATTCCCGGGTATGACATAAAGCTTCACACTAGTGGGTTGCCCACACCTTCACACTACCTCCCAAGGGGCACCCATTCACACCACCTCCCTCTGGGCACCCATTCACACCACCTCCCACTGGGCACCCATGCCTCGCGTCTAGTCCACAGCTGTGGCTGCATGGGGCTCTGTTATGATCAGCTGATGGGGAAGGATAATATGTGTGCTTATCTCATGGGGGGGTAGTTTGTTGTTGCAAACTGAAAGTGGACTTCAGTTGTGCATCCGTCTTTACCAGGGTTGGTAACTGAAAGAACAAGAGGGGGAGCTTATGAGTAGAGTTTGGGGGGGGGTGATCCACATGGGTGTCTACTTTATATGGAAAGAAACCTGAGCTAAGGTAAGTATATAGATGGACTTATAAATAGTGGAAATGGTGAATTGCACAGAAGAGACTGAAATACATAAGGAAAAGAGGCATACTGATAAGC
The DNA here is from genome assembly GCF_978045245.1 of Mus caroli. Taxonomy (NCBI): domain Eukaryota; kingdom Metazoa; phylum Chordata; class Mammalia; order Rodentia; family Muridae; genus Mus; species Mus caroli. Next base: position 26,878,806 of record NW_028227267.1, on the reverse strand, counting down.
ATGGAGGGGTGGAGAGGAAACAAGAAGATCTCTGCTTACATGTCAATGCCTACCGGAGAGAAACTCAATAATTGACAAAATAGAAGGCCTTGACCAGCTGCATTATCTAGCTTCTGTTGTCAGCTATAGTGGATGTGTGTGGGGAGCAGCTGTCTCAGGAGTGAAAGCTACACGCAGAGCAGCACTATACCCAGCAACCTGGACTTCTGTGGTTTTGCCACATCTCAGTTTTCAGCCAGCCAGCAAGGAGACTACCGCAAGCCCCGAATTTGGCCCTGTCTCTGGCTGAACACACGGAGTACTCGGTGGAAAGATGGTTTGGTTAGGTTCCATCTGCCATGGAAGGGCCAGCGATTCATCCCCACTGGAGTCACATATTCTGGGGAGGTCTGGCATCGAGACTTCAGAGCCTTAGCTGTTTGATTCTCCTGCCAGGTACTCATGGCATACCAACGAGAACAGCGGTCATAGCTTGAGCAGCATGTGATGATCCCTAGGGGGGATCCTGGGCTTTCCTTCCAGGTTAATGCCCCTTGGCCAGAGAAAGAACTACCTGAGATAGAGAAGAATCTAAAACAGGCGGTAGGGCAGAGAAGCAATGAGTATATGTAGTCTTGAGGTTATATCTGGGAGATTAAATCCATCTTTCTAACCTTCTGGTACTTTTTCCCAGGGATAGTATAGGGCTGACATGCATAGCAAACTAGCCCAGTCTGAAGAGAAGATGCGCTGCAGTGGCCACTCTGCTCTGCTCGGCTGCTCCCTTAGGTCAGAGGCCCCCATTCTGTCTCATCTCTTTTCCTTAAGGGATCCTGGAGACACTCCCTGCTGAGACAATCATTAGGAATTACCTCATCTTCCTGAAGGGGGCGCCCAGCCCATGGTCATACCTCTTCTTTCCCAGGGCCATCTATGCTGGGTGGCCAGTCAGAGCTGCTCTGCTGCCCTTGAAGGGCCTGGGCTTTCTTGTGTGGATTTGAGACAAATTCAAGGGTCTGCTCTGGCTGCCCATGTCTCAGCAGCCATTCGGATCCCATCATATTCAGTACCCTGCCTGTCCAGCCTGCTTCCCGTTGATAGTGTTCTAAGCACCTGGCCACTGATCTGCCCCATTGAATCCACCTCCTGGCTGGTCCTTGGGCTGTTCGTGAGACGGCAGCCTTCGGGCATCGCTAGTGCCCCTGTGTCCCAACATGACAACTGCTCGGTTCTTAATCCCCTGTCAGCCTTTCTATGAAAAGATGTCATTTCCTTTGGCATTTCCTTAAACATCCTTCTCACGCTTACAGGCTTCTACTTTTAGCAAAGAGCAGTCTGCTACGTCGTAAGAAATTCATGAGCCTGTGTTTCTTTTTATTTATTTTTATGGTTAGCTTCTATTTTTAACAAGGAATGCTGGCTTTCCTTTTTACACTTGAGATGTAAAGGTTCTGTTTAAAATAAGTTTAAGTCAAGCAGGGTGAGCTGGCTTCACAAAAAACACACTAAATAAATGGTAGCTATAGGAGGATCCATGAAGATCATTAGTTTAAAAAACGGTAATGTGCAAACCACAGCAGTTTCTCCTGCCTGGATGGCTCCCTTTGCATCAGCGAATAAACAGTCTATGGGAGCCAGTCCCAAGACTCAGTGCCTTGTGAAACCCCATAACCCTGAAAAGGTGGTTATGTCCTTACATTAAATGTGTCCCACTGCGTGGACTGCTAGATCTCCATGTCTGATTCTGCAACTGTCCAGTGAGGGCTTTAGCACTCATATCTTAATCTTAATTCTGTCTTTCAGCAACACCACCCAGCATGAGCCAAAACACATGGGCAGGATTCTGCAGATCTCCCCACCCCTGAGTCCCATGTCACATCTATGGTAAGCCTCCTTTATATGGCAATGTAATGAAGTCTCCAAAGGACTTGATTTTGAATCAAAATGGAATTTATCTTGGGTGAGCCTGAATTAATTCAGTGACAGCTTTTTAAAGGGAATATGGGCCTTGCATGGAAACAGTCTGCTATTGATAACCTTGAAGAAGACACTGTATGGGAGGAATGAGGATCACATGTCAGGGAACCTCAGGGTCCTGAGAGTGCAACAGCTGATAGCCAGGAGGGTGGCAGGAACCCAAGTCTTGCGATCACAAGGAACATACACTATAAAGGACCTTGGACTCCTGCAGCCCAGCCCTTGCCTTGATGGCATCTGAGTGTTGCTGTTAGAGTTGTGACGGGGCCACCCATCATGACGAGAATGTGGGATGACAGAGAGAGACAGAGAGACAGAGAGAATGAGGAAGAGGCTGGAGTTCTACTATTCCTATCAAGAGATAGTAATGATTTAAAGACTTTCCTCTAGACCTCACCACTATAGGTTCCACCACCTCCCAACAGCTTCATTCTGGGACTCATCCTTTAACACATGGGTTTTGAGGAGACATACAAGATCCAAACAACAGTTAGATGGGCAATTACTCACCCCGAGCCATGATGCCCCACCTCCATCCAACAAGAAGTAAACCACCTACTGCTTGGCTCTGGTGTTTCATCAAAGGGGGGAGGGTAGAAGGGGGCAGGGTAGAAGGGGGGAGGGTAGAAGGGGGGAGGGTAGAAGGGGGGAGGGTAGAAGGGGGGAGGTGAATGTGTGGATCACTGTGGGCTCCTTACATCAGTTCCCACCTCCTGTGGCAGCCATGTTCCTGGTGTCACAGGGAAACTTTCTTTCCTATTAGGACATTAGGATGGCCTAAAAGTGGAAGAAGAAGGAAATGGAAGAAAAAGGAGGAGGAGGAGAGAAGAAGAAGAAGAAGAAGAAGAAGAAGAAGAAGAAGAAGAAGAAGAAGAAGAAGAAGAAGAAGGCCTTCCTCCATCTGTTTATATGATATCCTCTGCACCACTCACCTTTAGAGTTGCTTCTGTGTACACTTGTAAAGGAGCTCCACCCACCACTGTATGATTTCTCCCTCTACACTCTTCCTTCTAGGCTGTTCTATCAGCCTGAAAGGCTATGATACCTGCTCAATATTATGCCATTTTCAAATCCCAAGGCCAAATTTTGTCACACCCAGATGCTCTGCTACATTCTAAATCCCTTTCCCCTGCCCCACTCCCAGGTATAGAACTTCTCCATCATGCAGAGCTCCTGTAGGTACCTTTCTTCTCCATCATGCAGAGCTCCTGTAGGTATCTTTCTTCTCCATCATGCAGAGCTCCTGTAGGTACCTTTCTTCTCCATCATGAAGAACTCCTGTAGGTACCTTTCTTCTCCATCATGCAGAGCCCCTGTAGGTATCTTCCTTCTCCATCATGCATAGCTCCTGTAGGTACCTTCCTTCTCCATCATGCAGAGCACCTGTAGGTACCTTCCTTGTTCAGCACAAGGATGATGCATCCTTGGATCATCCAAGGATGATGTTCTGGAGATAGTTGATGAGCATCTGCTCCATGGAAGATGTTCAGGAGGTAAAGAGTGGGTTCCAGGACAAGAATGGGGACCTCGACTTTACGGGTTCCTTCTTCCCTACCTTCCTCTTCAAAATGGAAAGTTTTAATGCTAAACGTTTCCATAGTTACACCTACTGTAAAAAGGGAAGAAGATGCATAGCTGGCTCTTCTGTAGCCATGTGGTCTGTAACCATGAATTCAACCAATCATAGTTCAAAAGTATTAATCGAATTGTGTCTTACTGAACAAGTACAGTTTTTATAATTCTATAAACAACAAAATGTGACAACTATTTCCACAACTCTTATACTATATTAAACACTTATACATCCAATCTTGGGGTGAATTAACAACATGGGACTATATGTGTAGGTTACATGCAAATAGTTCTATGCCATTCTATAAGTTATTTAAGCATCCTCAGATTCTGATGTCTTGTGACAGGGGGACATTCTGGAACCAGTCTCCTACTGATATCTAGGAATAATTGTGTAAAATAAACCTATCAATATTTGTGTTGCAATCTGACCAGAGACAGCATTTTTCCCCTCTGTAGTGGGTTAGAGAGTAGATATGAAAGGACTTGGGGGCCCTGTTCTCTCAGGGCTGCCTGTAAAAGCAAGAACAGACAAGTCAATAAATGGGTGTGACCACTTGCCGATTAAATTTAATCATACAATTAGACCACTATCTCCCGTGACAGAGTAGAGGAGTCGGGTATCATGGTCCTCCAGCTCTGGGCTCCTTCCGCCATGGGGTATAGCCAAGAAGGAAAGGCATGACCCAGTTGCCCATTTTGAGTGTCAGTCAAGGACTCTGATTGGCAAGGGATGTCGGTGAGAGGAGCTGTCTGGATGCTCACCAGACTGTGTTCCTACTATCTCTTATCCCATCAAGCACTCTGTTCATCCCGTTGCAATATGGAGTTTCATGCTGCATCGCCGGAGTGATGGCTCAGCAAGTTCTAGCTTCATCTGTACACCTTTGGATGGCGGGTGCTGCCTCTCAGAGACATCCTCTATTGACGGTTTTAAGTCAAACGAAACAAGACAAAACGATACAGATGTTAAAAAGGAATAGCCTTTATTGGGCCTTTCTGTGGGACTGTAGTGGGAAGGTTTTAAACTGCTCTGAGCTGGTGGTTGCACGCTTAACGCTGCCTGCCCCAGATGTTCTGGATCCCGGACTGAAAACACATACACACACACACACACACACACACACACACACACACACACACACACACACAGCCTTTATATTTTAATATCCCTTAGCTAGCTCAATGGGTGGGCCACTTCTAAACCTCCCTGTGGCTAACACGCTCTCACCTCCCATATTCTTGAATTATTACTTTCTAAAATCTATAGTTTATCTCTGCTACTGCAGATCCAATCAGTGAAGTGGCCCCTGGGGCCGCTTTTCCCTGATCCTTCCATGGTTGGGTCTCTTTCTGAAGCAGCTCTCATGTTTGTATCCTCTTCCTTCCCTCTGCCCCTGGAGATTTTCCCTCTCCCTGTCCTGTGTTTTCTCTCTGGGAATCCTCAAAATCCTGCCTCTGTCCCTCTGCTGTGGTTTAGTCTTCAGCAGGTATGAATGACATCCTCTCTCCATCCGGATCTACTTTAGACCACCTCAGCCTTTGTAGCTCTGTTTTCTTTCAGTGCAACAACACCCATGTGAGTTTGTTCTTGACACTTAGCTATGTTCGTGGAAATCAGTGGTCTAAACAGCTGGACATGGGGAACACTGGGTGAAACGGAGGCACAGGTTGGCCTGGAGAGAAGAGATACCAGGCATCAGGGTGGAGTTGTCTGTGGACCCAGGAGTTAGGTGGAGAGATGGTGGCAGAGAGGAGCTGCATCAGGAAGTGCTTAGAGGAGAAACAGGGGAGAGTGTGAGCCCAGAATGGAGGTAATGGCTCCTCCCAACGAATGGCAGATAGATAGCATAATTGTACAGCAGTGAAACCCCTGGAGGAATCAATCCATAAGGATAAAGAGTTATTTAGCTCATTTTCTTTTTTTTTTCTGGAAGCCCTTGTCCAAGGTCAGGCAGATTCATAGCTTTGGGCTTCTGGGTAGAGACCTAATGGCAATGGTAAGAGATGTCTGGGAAAGGAAACTGCCCATACCCCTAGCCAGGAGATCAAGAGGATGGACAGATCCCAGCTTTGTTGGAGGAGGCAGGACTGGGTAGGGCAGGGCGGAGTGGGTGCCGGGGTGAGACAAGGTGGGTCGGGGCCAGGGTGGGTGAGGGCGTAGAGTGGGGGACAGGGGCCAGAAGGGGGTGGTGGTGGGTGGATGGCGTGGGTGGGAGTGGGGTGGGGTGGCATGGGTGGAGTAGGTAGTGGTGGGTGGTGGGTGGGAATGGGCAGGTAATCTTGCTAGGCCTCACATCCTAAAGGTCCACAGCACCTCTTAAAAAGGTAACTCTGGGGAATACACTTCTGGCAATATCCTTTGTGGGGAACACTATCTATCCATCCTCTGAGGAAGTGCAAGGAGCTGAGAGTATGGAGGTAAAGAAGGACAAACCTAGCCTTGGTAGACGCTTAAGCAGTCACAGCCACTAGGACCCCTGAGTGAGGACCTTATGGAAGGACAAAGAGGCTGCTGTGTCTGCTGCAGCTGAAACAGGGACCTGGCTTTGCAAAACAGTGGATGACCCACAGTAAGGACGTAGGCCGGACGTCCTAGCTGTGGGTGAAGCAGTGAATGGGGCAACGCATAACGCAAGACAGGTTCTGGTCTTGCCTCCATCTTTCTCGTTAGATGACCATCTCATTGAAGCTGGGGTTCAGGAGGCAATGACCCTCTGATCTCATTGGAGAAGGGTCTGGCCTTCTGCATTCCTGGGGTGGTTCCCTGTAGACTGGTCTATGGAGGAGAGCAGGGAGGCCAAGCAACTGTCACCACATGTCAACAGATAAGGGTAGGGCTCAGCCTGGCCTGCCTGTATGATATTGCATGGAATCTGTGAGCAGAGGGTAGTGTCTGCATGCAGCCCAGGCCTTACAGGTCATAATGTGGTTCTGACACCGTTCTTTATCTCACTGTCAGAGATTCTGGCTGGGCCTTTCCCTCTCAGTGAGAGAGGCCAGCCAGATGGTGTCATTCAAACAGTCTGCCCACAGCTTGCTGTGACTTCTGTCTATGCCGAGTAGTCAGTTGTGAAGCTGCGGTGCCATCGTGTCCCAGACCCTTAACATATTGGGGGCTGATGTGCGCCTCTCTGGAGCCTGCAGAGGCACCTGGCACGCCGGCAGGAGGCTTTTATGTGCCTAGTTAGCTTTTATGGTGGAGCCAGGCGGATCTGTGTCTGATGAGGCATGTGAGTGACTATGGCATCTGTATTTTTGGCTGGGACTGCTCCAGAGCAGAGAGGAGCCTGTGGGGCCACCCTGAGGACATACGCTCTGGTCCAACCACCGAACAGGAGTTTCTCCATCTCTGGCTAAGCATTGACACCCCTGAGATACCTTGTTCATGAAGAGTCAGAGCTGAGCCAAGACAGAGGGTAGAGAAAGTGGAGGGTTTGTGGGGGTGGGGTAGGAGATAGGGTATGTGTGGGTGTGTGTAACTGGCTTGGGATTTCCTCCAACCCCTGCCAGCATCAACTGAAGCCCTGAGAGATCAGGAATGAGCTGTAGGGTTTTGCTTTACTACAGAGCTGGCCTTTTGGTCAGGGCCAAGACAGCACGACTGTATGGAAGATAAAGTAACAAGGTGTTTTTTTTTTTTTTTTTTTTTTTTTTTGCAGTAGATATTCTAGAGAAGGCAGGAGGCTATAACTGAGAACACATGGTCAGGCAGAGTCACCTGCTCTGCAAAGGTAAGTGAAGGATTTGAGAGGCTACAGAAGAGTGTGTGAGCTGTTCTTGTGTAGCTGTGGAGCAGAAGGAGGAGGAAGAGGAGGAAGAAGAGGAGGAGAGGGGGAGGGGGAGAGATGGAGAGGGAGAGGGAGGGAGGGAGAGGGAGAGGGAGAGGGAAAGAGGGAGAGGGAGAGGGAAAGAGGGAGAGGGAGAGAGAGAGAGAGAGAGAGAGAGAGAGAGAGAGAGAGAGAGAGAGAGAGAGAGAGAGAGAGAAAGAGAGAGAGAGAACAAACTCTGGGGCCTTCCTAAGCTTGGTGAGGAGTATGTAATTCACTTTGATGGGTTGGAGCACTCAGGAGGCTGTGTCAGTTACTGAGGTTCATAGACACTTCAACAGGTAGCCACTACAGGAAGGTAGGGAGAAGGAACTGAAAAAGACTCCTGCTTAGACTGGCATGAAAAGGGACATTCCCATTCATACCCATTGACCAGCCATTTTCAGGAACGTCCTGCTTTTCATGATCAAATAAAAGGCCAGCATACTCATGGATGCCTGGAGAGGTAGCAATGCTAAGCTCTGCATCCTGGAGGTGTAGGTAGTCCCAGGAATACAGAAATGGGCAGATAGTCCAGCCTGAGACAGGCAGCAGAGAGGAGAATGATAAATATATGTACATGCCAGGAATTGTGGGATTTTTCTCCAGGGATACTGGTGTGGCTGTGACAAGAGAGGCAAGAAGAAAGGTGGGGACCATGCCTGGAGTTTAACCTAGTGTTGAGAGTATCAAGATTACAAGTTGTGGTCAAGCTTAAGTTCAGAGAAATCTTTGAGGAGCAGCTCCAATATAGGGGGGACTGTCATAGTGTTCCAGGCAGGAAGTTCCCAGAGCCTGCCCTGGAATGACACCATGGGATGGAGAGAATGGTTGGATGTGGGAAGCATGGGGCAGACTCAGGCTGGGTGTTTAGGACAAGAAACACTGGGGATGGCCAAGGTAGAATCTTCATGTGTCTGGGTAGGAGTGATAGTTGGCTGCAGAACCAGAAGAGGTCATGGCACCAAAACTTACCTCCTTGGAAGGAAGAATATGGCAGTAAAAGCTGAGGTCCCCTTCCAGGAGATTCCCAGTGTGAGCTCAGGCTGTTCAAGATGCTCTCAGATGTAGAGATGCAAATGGAATTCATGCAGACTTTCCTGTCTTGCCCAAGACCATTATCAGATGCTGAGGTCTCCACATCTCCCATCTCTTAAGGGGTCCAAGGTGGTGGGAGCTTGTGGCAGAAGCACACAGTAGAGTCCCTGTGTGCTACAGAAAGGGGGAAGCCTGACCAAGCTCCATAAACCTGGAATGAGAGAGGAGCCTCTGAGATTAGGGGTTTCCTGGCCCTGTCAGTAGGGGTCCTGTGTCCAGGTTGCTCATGTAAAGTGATGGGGTGGGAGGTGACAAGTCACAAGGGCCGGGTGACCCAAGGAGGACAAAACTGGCTGGTACCTCTGTGTCCTGCCAAGTCTCCACAGTGAGAGTCATCCTGTGGCCGAGGTAGACCTAGTGGGAAAATGAAGACTCAGGAGATGCTTTTGGCAGCTGTGTTTACTGGGATGCTTGGCAGAATTCCTTTCCTATTTTTCCTCTTAGATTTTTATCCTAGCATGTCCCACTTGAAAGGAGATGCATGAATGCAGGTCTTGCTATAGCCACTGTCTGTATAAATTCTACCAGTGGCCACTGTCTTCAGACCCCGCCCATCACTGTCTTGTGCTCTGTGAGTTTTGTCTGCTTTGTGTTGGTCCCTAAAGCCCCAGTTTGGCACATTTCGTCCCCACAACCCTTTTTCTCACCACTCAGAGGCTGTTGCTCTTTGAAAGCAGCCTGGCTTCCAAACTGCCTGCTGAGAAGTCCAGTGTCCTGTGGATTTTCCTTCCTCGTCTGCGTGTCTTCTCTTTTGCTTTGTTTTGAACTCAGCCAGTGTTTAGAGTCTTCTTTTGCTTCCTGTGTTCCGAGTCTTCATCACTGATATATACTGGATGTGTCTTTTACTCTATCCATTTTGCTGGACCATGGATACACTATTCACTTAGAAGCATCCTTTAGATCCAAGATACTTTTTTTTCTTTTTTCTTTTCTTATCATACCCATGATCCTCCCCTTTTTTTCTGATACATTTCTCTAGAAGAACTCCCTGCCTCCTTTTTAGGTCTTTAGGATTGCCCCTTTAGTTCCTCTTTTCTTTCATATTTTCCATCTCTTATTTCTTATCATTGTACTTCCTTCCTTCCTTCCTTCCTTCCTTCCTTCCTTCCTTCCTTCCTTCTTTCCTCCCTTCCTTTCTTCCTCCCTTTTTTCTTCCTTCCTTCCATCCTTCCTTCCCTCCTTCCCCCATACTTCTTTTTTGTTTAATGTTTGATAAGAATGGAACCCACAACCTCATGCACACAAGCCCAGCATTCTGTCACTGAGCTAAACCCAAAGCCACTGGAAGAATTTCTAAGCTGTAAGTAATGCCTGAACAGCATACTCAATTCTTATATGTTTGTTTGTAATAATTTTTCTTGATTATCTTTTATTGTTATATCTTAATGTATTGGGGAGAAAGACATCTTTTTCCTTCAATGTGCCTATGAAACTTGTACTGGCTATTATTGTGTCAACTTGACACAGCTGGAGTTATCACAGAGAAAGGAGCTTCAGTTGAGGAAATGCCTCCATGAGATCCAGCTGTAAGGCATTTTCTCAATTAGTGATCCAGGGGGAAAGGCCCCTGTGGGTGGTGCCATCCCTGGGCTGGTAGTCTTGGTTCTATAAGAGAGCAGGCTGAGCAAGCCAGGGGAGGCAAGCCAGTAAGGAACATCCCTCCATGGCCTCTGCATCAGCTCCTGCTTCCTGACCTGCTTGAGTTCCAGTCCTGACTTCCTTTGGTGATGAACAGCAATGTGGAAGAGTAAGCTGAATAAACCCTTTCCTTCCCAACTTGCTTCTTGGTCATGATGTTTGTGCAGGAATAGAAACCCCGACTAAGACAAAACTAAAGACTGTTCTGGGTTTCCCCCTTTTTGCATCACCTCTGCCTCATTAGACGCCTGTCTCTCATGTGGCAAGCTTCCCTGCAAGGCTTGGCTGCTCATTCAAAAATGGAGGTCTGGCAACCAACAACCTCAGAATGAAAGAAAGCAAAATAAAGCAAACGTATAAGAACTGACAGGAAGGTCCAGTAGCATGACTGAATGAATACTCATTGGGAAAGTGCAGGAAATAGATGACACTAATAGGAAGGGACTTGGAAATGCTAAGGAGTAATTGTATGAGTCAATGTTCACCAGAACCATGGGAGAAAAAAAGTAAAGAGACTAGAATACACACATACATACATACATACATATGCACACACACACACACACACACACGCACAGAGAGATAGGTATTTAGGCATTTAATAGGAATTGTTTCAGCTGGCTATGCTGACTTTCCATGCAAACTAGAGACCAGGGAAGGCAGTGGTATAGTTCAGATGTAACATTCAGGAGTCCAATAGTCACAGTCCAGAAGCTAATAATCAAGAATTCTAACATTATGAGCATAGCCAGATTGATATCCTCAATCAAGCAGAGAGAATGAATTTTCCATTCTTTTCTCTCCTTTCTGTTTAGAACCACAGTGGATTAGATACTGCCCATCTACACGAGGAGGACCATCCGCTTCACTTGGCTCAACAATGTAGATGTTAATGTCTCCTGGAAACATCTTCACTGGCACATGTAGACATAATATCTGAACAACTATCTGGGTATCCCTTAGTCAGGGAGTCTAGCCAGGCTTGACCACTAGAAACAACATAGAAACAGCAATGGCCGGGTTTGTTTGTAGTGACAGAAGTCAAAAGGCAGATACAGGGGACTAGAAGTTCAAGGCCATCCTTGACTACATGGTGAGTCTAGCCTGTGTTAAATGAGACCTTGCTTTAAAAATCAGTCTTGGAATAAGTAGACACTCAGACCCATACATAGAAAGTTAACCTAACCTAGAATCAATCAATTAATTAATTAATGTTAGTGTTCCAAACTTAAATCCACACATCCAGGACAATTGTAATTAAAATTCTGGAAGATTTTTGGTGAATTAAACAAATGGTTATTAACTTATTTGGAAAAGTAAGATGATATAAACAATTAATCTATTTTTTTATATATAAAAAGACAATTTGAGTTAGATCAGAGAAATGAAAGAAGTCTAGCGTATCTGATTACTCCAGTTAATAGTAACATAAGAGAGCAATTAATGTTAATCAACTCCATTTAGATATTTCAAAATGTATGCATATTTTCCCTTAGTATTATTTTTCATTTATTCTTTGAAAATGTCATTCATTTATACAATGTATTTTGATCATATCCCTCCATCACCACCCTGCTTGTCTTCCTCCTAACCTCATGTCTTCCTATTCTTAATGTTGTTAAAAATTCTTAGAGTCTAGTTAGGCTGCCTCTATGAGTATGGTGCCATCAGTTAGCTACAGCATAGGCAACCTACAGGGACTATGTCCTCAAAAGAGAGTGACTCTTCCTTCTTCAGAAGTCATCAACTACCAATGGCTCTGCAACCAAGGGTGGGCCCTCAGAAGCCCTTACCCCATCTATGCTGGACGTCTATGCTGGATTAGTTTGGTCTTGTGAAGGTCTTCTGCAGGTAACCACAGCTATTGCAAACTGATGTATCCCACAGCCATGTCATGTCCAGAAGTCATCATTTCCCAGCTTCCCTCCCCAGCTGCCAGCTCTGGCATTCTTTCTGCTGCCTCTTCTCCAGTGTTCCCCAAGCCTTGGCTCTAGGGAATAGATGTAGATGATTCATCCATAGCTGATCACTCACAGTTCATTATACTCAGCATCTTGGCCACTATGAGTCTCTGCATTGACTGCTAGCCACTGCAAAGGCAAACAAAACCAACAACCAACCAACCAACCAACCAACCAACCAAAAAGCCAAAAAAAAAAAAAACCCAAAACCCCAAAACCAAAATGCTTCTCTGACTAAAGTTGAGGGCAACATAAATTTATAGGCATAAGCATAATATTTTTGAAAGGACTTTGATAACTCAATAATGGAAACTAGGTTTCTCTCTCCAGGGCCTGTGATCTCCAGAGAAAGCAAAAGTCCTGACCCTAGTGAGTGCCAAGCGATGACACAGAGAACGGAAAGATCCAAAGAACTGGCAGTTAACCTCCACAGATCAGAAAAGTCAGCATTGTGTCATCCCTTCATCCTCGGTTGATATAAACTGATGCAGAGCCAACCGAAACCTAACGGGATTTTTGTTTTTGTTTTTTTTTTGGTTTGGTTTTTCAAGACAGGGTTTCTCTGTGTAGCCTTGTAGCCTTGGCTGTCCTGGAACTCACTTTATAGACCAGGCTGGCCTCGAACTCAGAAATCCACCTGCCTCTGCCTTCTGAGTGCTGGGATTAAAGACGTGCGCCACCACGCCCTGCTTCCTAACAGAATTTTATTTTGGAAAAATGTAAATCAACTGGAACATTGATATTAAAATTCAGAGGAACTAGAATAACCAAAAGACTGTGCCAAAGAACAAATTTGAAGGACTTATTTAAAAACCTATAAAGCTTCAGTAACCAAAAAAGGCTTGGCTTTTACGTCAAGACAACGCATTCATGGAACAGAAGGAGAATCCCCAAATCCACAAACACAGAGACTATTGATTTTGAAAAGGCACAATGATGATTCAGGAGAGAAAACATCGTCTTGAGAAAATTATCCACAAGCACAAAAAAAGAGCATTCATTTCTTTATCATCTAGACAGAAGTAAACATAAAAGGAGTCAACTCATAGGAGAACTCTAAAACTATGAAGTTTCTAGAAAGACTTCCTGAAAGAAATGTGCAAGATGGAAAGTGGAAGATTGGGGGAAATGTTTGAGAACTGAGTCTGGCTGCACAGAGTTGCTGTAGTTCCTCAACACAGGTGTGTAGCTTGGGCGACACAAATTGTCAGGCAGGCAAACAGGATCAGGAGACACTGAGAAAGAAATATGGCTGGAAGCTAACTCACTGTATGGAACAAGGTTCAGTGTAATGAGTCACTTAGAAATGGAAATTGAAAGCAAAACGAGATGATGCTCTAAATCTATTAGAATTGCTAAAATAAAAAGCAAGCAACAAATAAAAAAAGAATAACCAACAATATCTTGTGCCTGTGAATATGTGGAAGAATGAGGGTTATTACAGTTATTAATAATTGCATCATTAGTTATTGATGCAAGTACAAACCAGTGAACCCACCTTGGCAAGCAACAGCCTGGATGTTTCTTAGAAAATCAAACACAGCCCCACAGATGCAGAAATCTTACCCTTAGGAACTTACCCGGGTGAGCTGGAAACTCCCCTTCATACTAAAGCCTCTGAATGCTCATAGCAACTCTATCCACAGCCCTGAGTATGTATCCTTCAGTAGCCCAATGGGTAAACCAACTGTGGTATAACCCTACAATAGAACGGAGGTCAGAAATAAGCAATCGACTTGCATCACACTGTGGATGGACTTTAAGTATACTTTAAGTAAAGAAATTAGCATTTACTTTTGTAAACTGTAAAATAAGGTACAATCATAAAGATTTTAAAAAGAGCCATTTCAAGAGGTGGGGAGAGGTGGAATGTCCAAAAGGAAGTCTCATAAAAGAATTATTAAGTTCGTGGAATGAACTGAACGGTACTCTTGTGAGAGACTCAGTAGATGGTCTGTATATATATGGCCTCCCATTAGGAAATTTTAGTTAATAGGCTAACTGATGCAAAAAAAAATGAATGGAAAATTTTCAAAAGTAAATGCTTTGTAAGTCATAAATCATACAAAGTCTGATGAGATCTTTCATTCTCTTGATTTATGGGATGTAATTCATCCTTTTGTCCAGTGTGTCCATGCATTATATACACCTGCCAGCTAGGCACCTAAATACTATGTCCCCTTAGTTATTAGATCAATTATTTCAATATCAAGTAGCCTTTATTTCATTTAATATGGCCCCCAAATTCAAGAACTGAGATGTTAGCAAATTGGAAATTTGCTAATGGAATATCTTTATTTAAATAAAAAGTAGGTGTTATTCAATTTACCAAACTAAAGAGAACCACGTGCTGAATTTGCTGAGATTTATCATAAGAATAGATATTTCTACACACGGTATGCTGAAGAAGAGAAAAATAAATCTGTGTAAATCAGTGCTGGTTGTGACAACACACCTCAGAGTGCCAAGGCTGCAGCCACAGTGCCTGCTTAGTGCTTAGTTAAGATGGAAAGAGCAATTAAATCTGTAGGTGGAAGGCACAAGCAGAGGTGTCCTGTCTGATAATAATGTATTGCACCAGGAAGTGTTAGGTACCTTCAGATAGCCAAGGTTGCAGACATCTGCCAGCAACCTTGAGCTGCATTTCTCACACATAAATGGAATAACTCTGTGCCTTTATCAAAATCCATAGAATGGAACATCCACAATGCAAACGTTAAGAACTAGGAAGACATGCTCATTCAATGCCATAGAGGAAGCTAGGAGTCGGCACACATGTGATATAGTATATGTCTGCAGGAGTGGCTTTATGAGCATCATCATGACCGTTGATGGGGGCTGGGGACAGGATTATTATTACAAAGGAAAAGGAGACTTAAACAAAAGAGAGCCTTGCAGGAACCTATGGTGAGTGCGCTCAGAGTCATACACTCTGATGATTTCAAACTTGTCTGTCAAATCAAGACAGAGCCAGAAATAAAATGAAAACCCAGGCCAAGCCCTGCAAAGCAGATAGGAAACTCTGAGTGTCAGGCCTGTGGCCATAGGAGATCTTGTCATCCCAAAAGATAACCAACACCAATTCATGTTCTCATAGGCAGCCCTGCACTCCCATCTATTCTCCAGGGAGAAGGAATGCTACTGCCAGACTGTAGGGGGTGGATGGAAAGGGAGCTGAGGGCATGGGGACTCAAGTCTAGAGGTGCCCACCCTCAGCATGACTGTGTCCCTGAACTCAGTCTCCTCTTGCAGTTCCCTCAGAGGAGAATACTGTGGG
This sequence comes from Mus caroli, assembly GCF_978045245.1. Classification (NCBI taxonomy): domain Eukaryota; kingdom Metazoa; phylum Chordata; class Mammalia; order Rodentia; family Muridae; genus Mus; species Mus caroli. The sequence continues at coordinate 26,863,495 of NW_028227267.1, read as the reverse complement.
TATTCTGTGGATAAGACCAGGACAGAGAATATAATCTTCCTAGTCTAGTCTCACTCCACCCAGCCATGAGTTCTGTTATTGGACACTAGAATTATGGTCATTTTCTGCCTCGTGTGTCCTGGGGGAACAGTCAGGCTTCAGAGACCACTGGGCAAGGGAAATCTATAACCGGTGGCTTCGTCCTGTTTACTCTTAGGCTCCTGATCTCTGTAGGAAAGTCCAGTGTGGAGACCCACATGCTGAGAGTGTTCCTCATCGGAGACCAGCCAGCCCCTTCTTCCTTAGACAGTGGGTTATGAGCCTTCAAGTGCCGTCAAGACCCATCAATATGAAAGCCCTCTGTACTGAAGGGAATCGTCTATGATACCTCTCATGGGTCCCTCGCACAGGCACAGATAGGCTACTGCTTGCATTTAGCCTAAATCAACTTAGTAAAACTTCCGTTGATGGCAGTTATTTTTTATTCTTCCCGAGGCAGTATTTGCTCCTTCACACAGCTGTGCTTATGCAACTGTGTATTTTCATGTTCCCATGTTATATATATTTTCTAAAATGCAAAACCATATTTGCAGGTGATCATAATCTTTCTTTCTGAGATCTCACGTCGTGGCTGAGGACATGCAGCAGGCTAACGGAGCAGCCTCATCTATTGTTGGTCACCTAGTGTATTTTAAACTTCAGCTGACATAAAGAATACTGAGAAGACCCACTGCTGTATAGTTTTTAAGCCCAACATGAGATGTCTAGGGTCCAGAGAGGAGTGTTCTAAAGGACATGCTTTGAGGATCTCAGTTTCCTATAGGAAGTCCGAGTCTGAGCATCATACATACTGAGAGTGTTGTTTGTCTGAGACCTCCTCTTTCCTGTCTCCTCACTCTCCTCTTTTGCTAAGGGCTATGGAAACTTTTGAGTAGTCTAGGCTAAGTGGGGCTTGAACAATGCTACCCTAGCAGACTGGTCCCCACCCCTGGAAAATCCTGTAACACCATGCCATGCCATGCCACGCCATGTGAGTGTCCTGTATTTCCCAGGATGGGCTCATGGGAATAGGGTGACTAAGGAGGGTGCCTTCCTGTCTCTGCAAAGTTCATGCCAGAGATCCTGGGTTCAAAGACTTATATCTGACTCACTTTTTCCAACTCCCTAAAGGCAATTGGAACTGAACAGCACTGAACCCCTCCCTCCCTGCCCAAAGAGAAGCCCATCAGGAAGGGCTTTCCTCTTCCAGGACCCAGGCAGACCTGGGAAAAGTACTAGCTTTCAGGCAGGAGGTAACATGTGCTACTGACCTCAAGGGTGCATCCCTTTCAGGGCTCCTGCTGCAACATAGACTTCCTCTGGAGACCTATTCTCAGACCAGACTCAACCTGATCCCTTCTATTTCTTGGGTTCATCTCCCTCTGCTCTTGTTCTTTCAGGAGTATGAGCAATGGGAAGAGATCTAATCTGGGAGTTCCCTGTGCCTAATAGTGAAAGAGTCTCAGGTCAGTCAGCAAGGGTGAATGAAGAAAAGGAAAGAGGCTGTAAACCATACTTCTGATTTCACTATCATGCCTGTGTGACCTAGGGGGTGCAACCGCACTGGTACCATAAATGGAAGAAAGGAAGGCACTCTGGTGAGAGCACCTTGGTGCTGGCAGGCAGCAGCTGCAATTGTGCTGTGAAGCCCAGGGATGGAGATCTGGCTCCACAGCTGAGCACAGTGGTGTTAGATACCTATGGGCACAGAGCCCATAGCCTAGCAAAACTGCAATATTTAGAGAAGTCCTGTTTATCCATTTTACTGTTGGGCTCCTTTTAGGAGTAAGGAGAGTATGCAGGTGATAGATGCATTCTTGCTATGAGAAGCATCTCTACCCCACAAAGCCTGCCCACTGATCGTTCCCTGTCTAAAGAGTAACAGAGTGAGGCTAGAGCTCTTTCCATACACAGCATCCAATGTTTAAAGACCTCCCAGGCAACCATTTTCTTCTCAGATTAAGTTTTCTTATTATACACCCCTACATGTTTGTATGTGTGGAGCCTTTGCCTACCATGTTCAAGATGTTCAAGGTCCTGGATTGGATCCCTGGCACTGACATAAAGAAAAGAAAGGGAAGACTTCCTGATATTCTGTGTGTGCTAGTTGTAATCCATTCGCTTCACTGGGACAAATCCCACTTTCCTTGCCCTCTGAGACCGTGATGTAAAAATAGAAGTCTTTAGAATACCTCCGAGGATCTATTGATGCCTACGTTGTGGAATCAAGTGCCTCCTGACTCCATCCGCAGTTATGATTGGTGTGTGTGACAAGCCTGTAGTTAGCAACCCCTTTACCCTGAATGGACAATAATATTAATGTCTGTGTATGACAAGATGTCACCCTCCTCTCCAGGGTGAGATACAGGATTCATAGGCATTTGCCTTGCATGCAGAAGAACCTGAGTTTGATTTCATGTACCCTCCTCATCCTCCTCATCCTCCTCCCCCTCCTCCTCCTCCTCTTCCTCCTCCTTCTTTCCTTCTTCCTCATTCTCCCCTTCTTTTCCTCTTGTTCTTCCTTCTTCCTCTTCCTCCTCCCTCCTCCTCCCTCCTCCTCCCCCTCTTCTTCCTCCTCTTCCTTCTCATTATCACCATCTGTGATGTTTTCCAATTATGTTATATTTAGAGAGGTGGCTTTACAGAGCCTAGTGATCTCCCAAGGGCAAATCTCTGTGATCGTTTCACAGTGTGCAGAGTGTCATGAGCACAGCCAGGCCTATGAAGCGATGGGACAACTGCTGTGGAGTCCCTTAGTGTGAGAGTGGGAAGGACAGGAGCTGAGAAAGTTCTGTGCAGCTCAGACTTAGGACAAAACAGCAGGGCATCCATATTGATCTCTCCCTCACAGTTCCTTACTGAGTAAGCTCATGGTTCACATTCTAGACTGAGCTCTACAGAAACCCACGCAGATGAATTCAAATAAAGCTGTTGCCTTCAAACCATAAACTTTGTGAGCAGTGAGAGGGGACTTTCTGTGGCTTGCCTTCTTCCTGCTGGCTGCCTTTGCAGAGTCTTTGCAAAGCTACCAGCCTCACAGCTGGTGCTGATTAAGGGAGTGTTGACAGCATGGTTTTCTTTTCCTACTAACTGGGGCGTGGAAGTGATTGGCCACTGAGTTTCTGGAGAGCAAACTCCGGCTAGGCGTTCTGTAGCCTGATTCTACCTAATTGTCATCCCGGCTTTGTGAAATACAGCCCCTGCGTCACAGGGCAATGCTGAAGATGACAGGGGTTCAGTTGTTTGTCCTGTTGACAATGCTGGTAGGGACAGAGTTTGGCCTGGAGGGCAGGGCTGTTTGATTCCAATCCCACAGGCTGGCTACCTTTGCTTCAGATTCTAGGCCAGCGCTGTCCAACAGAAATAGAAGGCAAGCCATGGGGAAAGCCAAATGTGTAATTTTATATCTTCACGTAGCCACATTAGAAAAAGGAAAGCCAGGTGACATTCATTTCAATTTTGGGTTATTTAACCCAAAATAGTATTTCACCATGCAATCAATATAAAAAACAATCAATTTTACATTATTATTTTGTGGTCCTTGCACTCCATTGTATAATTTACAAAATATAACACATCTCAATTTGGACTTGCCATATTTCAAGTGCTCAGCAACCATATGTCATTTGTGGCTACCATATTAGACAGCTCATCTATGGGATTTAAAACTTGCTAGTTTTGGTTCCTCTCCTAGATATTTTTGAAAAAAAAATTGCATTTTTTTTTCTTAAAGGTTTTTAGTCAAGCAGAAGGTTATATGAAGTACTCAATGCATGCTCAACATGTAATTGAAATGCTTTTCTTTTTAAAAGCCTGTATTGGTCAGCTTGGGCCACTATAACAAAATGCCATGGGTGAGATGGGTGGGCTAAGCAACAGGACTGATTTCCTTACAGTTCTATGGAGCAGGAGCCGTATTCTAAGCACCAGCTTAGTCAGAGTCTGCTGACGGCTCTCGTGCTTTGCAGCCAGCCATCTTCTCCATATGTCCTCACATATGGAGTGGCAAAGAGAGGAGGTGCCGGCTGATTTTCTGCCTCAGTCTCTCGAGGGCTGGGATTACAGAATTTCCATGACATTCCACACCCCAAAATGTACCAGCATTTCTCTTGACCTCATCTAATCCTAATTATCTTTCCCAAGTTTTGTCTTCAAATACCACCATGGTAGAGGCTGGGACTTCAATAAATGAATGGGATGGGTAATCACAAACTATCTCATGGTGTGCAGTGATTCCAGCTATCCCTTGGTTACTGAGAGGCCAGTGCCCTGCAGAAATGTCCTATTTCAGCAGCTTGCATGCAGGCTTGTCTCACAGCAACTATGTAGTCAGCTTCTTCCATTCCTGTTCACAGGTGGGGGTGGGGGCATCCTTGCTCCACTTTTAAAGATTCAGAGGTGGGCTCCAAGGTTAATGAGCTGCTCCAAGTCACTCAGGTTAGGGGCTGAGGCTTCCCTCTAGGGCTTCCTGAGCCCAAAGCCCTGATCCAGGGTCCTTACACTCTGCTTCGGTAATGGGTGCTGAAACCTTGTTCCAGGAGGACTGAGTTTGGGTCCCGTCTGCTTGTGTTTACCTTTGTGGCCTTTTTTGAACATTAAGCAGCTGCTCTAACGTGATCTGGATCATCCACTGTGCCAAGTGCTTGCTGCCTTGGCCTGTGGGCTTTTGTTGGTGCCCATTGAAGACACAAGGTAGCTTTGCATATGGCAAGACACACTTTAGGAATCGATGGCTGCATGGTGGGTTATGGGTAGACTTTTGAATGGGCTTTAGCTTTCTCATGATTACTGTGATTATAATCTTGTGTCTTTTTTTTTTTTTTTCCTAATTTGGGTTTTAAGTCTCCTGAAAGTTGCCGCCTGTCAAAGTGGTCATTCTCTAGTCCAGTTCTGGCCAGGAGAAATTAAGTTCTTATGTATATCACATGAGACTCAACATGGGACTAAATAGACATAACACTTAGTATTCACGGATACCAGAGGGGTTAAAGGCACAGAAGGAGGCCTGCTGGAAGAAAGGAAGTAGCAAAAGGCTCACATGGAGAGATGAGGAGAGAGATGGTGACAGAGACAGCAATAGCAAGATAGCAACAGCAAGGTGAGATCCATGGAGGCCTGCTTTTGTTAAGTTCCATGGCATTCTTCCTCAGCCTTGCTCTCAAGGCTGTGCACTGACTAATCAGTTACTTACATGATTGGTGGTAATCACTAATTTTTATTCTTGTCAGCAACTATCGGATGTGTCAGATTTGGGGCAGAGTGGGATGAGAAACAAGTGTGCCATATCACTACCCAACTCCCAAGAGACCGCAAAAAAGGGTTGTCAAACAATGTCTATCCTGCCTAACATTGAATAGTGAGGTGGCAGCCATGTTAAGTCAATCTGTAATGGCTTTTAGATTGAAGCTGCAGTTTCTTCATTGCTGTATCATTCAAATCGCCACTGAAGATGTTCACCTGGACCCCCCTAAAAGGTGTGGAGCCGCCTATCCTCGCTAATAATCAGAGCCTGGGTGCCCGAGGAGAGAGTTGAGATGATCTTCAATGGGAGCATGCATCAATCAGGAAGGTATCAGTTTACCAGCAGACAGAGGGGCTCTAGGGCTCCAGGGAGGCACTGTTGCCCAATGGCCAAGGCTCTGAACAAGGGCTTCAGTGAGAGAAATGAGGTGGGGAACCCTCAGCCTGGAGAAGCCACCTAAGCCTAGGGAGGTTATTTCCTATTTTCTGTTTTTCAACCCCAGATGTACTTCATAGACAAAGATGAACGCAGTTCACCAAGGAGCCAGTAGTCACTTGATATATTTCACTTCGTCTGGATTTAAATGTATTAATGGCAACTCTAAAGTTCCATATTTAGGCCCTAATCCTAGCACCCTAAGTAGACAGTAAGGCATTGGTAGAGCTGGAGTTAAGTTGTTGTTTGAGTGGGCACCATACCCAAGGGGTCAAGTGTCCTAGTCAAAGGGAAAATCAGCAGAGATGCACTCTATCTCGAGACAGGACTCTATGTCGGACGTATGTAATAGAGATGGTGCTCTGTGTCTATGCCTGGGGGAAGCTGAAGATGAGGTGTACATCCGATCCCTCCTCACAGCCCTCAGAGAGGACAGGCCTGCTCAGTTCAAGCCTTGACCTTGAACTTCAGCCTGCGGACTAGTGAGACAGAACTGTCTGCTGCTTCAGTTGCACAGCATGTGACATTGTCAGGCGTGCCCTGGAACACAAGTGCACCATCGCATTTAATGTGCAGAACACTCCTTGGAGAAATGTCTCACCTCTGCTTTTAGAAGAACACATAGTTCATAGACGCTGCTCACTCAGTTACGCACAGGTGTCATCTGAACTCCATTTCATGCCAGCCTGCCACTTCCCAGGGACCTCTGTTCAGCCTTCAAATGAGCACTTGGCATGAGCACCGTATCCTGCCTCTGGATGACAGAGCATGCAGTGTGTATGGCCCACTGGGGTATGTGAGTCTCTGACTAACATGTTTGCACGTCTTTTGCTTCCTTGACAAAATGTATCAGGAGCAGCTGAATCTGAAATAATGTTTATTGGTTCTACCGGCTATTTACTTTGGATCTGTAAGTCAAAGGGATGCCAGGAAGGCCCCCAGCAATCGCATCAGGACACAGTATAGCTTGGCGTATTGATTACAAGTCACATATACCCCTTTCATTTGCCTGTGGCACCTAGCTCACGGCATGGGGCCTTCTTTCTGGCCAATTTCACTTTTCTGTTGGAACATTAAGGAACTGGGGTGTTTTTTAAACAAGATGGCTGTTACTCTCAGCCTAGCTTGGTTTCTAGAGGCTTCACACCTCCTCCCGCCTTCCTCTACCTCCCATGTCGGACTTTGCTGAACTCAAGGCACAGCCACACCCAGCAGGTCTCCTCATGCAGTCTCAACATGAGACATCCCTGGAGATAATTCTTGTCCTTGTCAACTTCTTTTTTACTTTTGGATTTTCCAAAGAAATCCAAGGTAAAGCCTGCAGCTGTGCAGTATCACGTAATGTTAAAGGGTGTATAATGAAAAGCGCACAGGTAGCCACCTCTTTGCAATTAAAAAGTAATTTAAGAGAAGTTGAGTCATATTATGTCAAGTATTTATAATGCAGTATTTATAATGGTTTTTCCTCATTAAAGAATATACCAAGAGGTCTTCTCTACCAGTGAAACAATTTCAATTTACTGTTTTTTTTTTCTTCTTGACTCTTTTCTTTGGTTGTGTTCTGTATTTTTATTATTTTGAAAGTAAATGCTCCCCGTTAGTGATACTTAGATTATAAATATCTTGAGGTCTGTTACTAGTAATCCAGTAATCTCTATTAGATACTAGTAGTATCATTATGTAAGAAATAGTTTTGCTTTTGTTTTTGAGGCACCATTGTTACCATGTAGTGCTCATGCTGTACACTGTATAAGCCTGATTGGCCTTGGACTTGTGGCCATTCTTTTCCCAGCTTTCTAAGTGCTAGGATTACCAACATATCTTACCATACCTGACTAATACCTTTTTAAGTAGACAAAAATTTCCATTTGAAATACTAGGAAAACCCTGAATTTTAAGAGAGTCCTTCCTGTGGGTCCTGTTCCCCTAACTGAACTGCTTTGTCTGGCCTCAGTGGGAGAGGAGGCACCCGTTTCTTCAGTGACTTGATGTGCCAGGGTGGGTTGATACCCAGGGGGACCTCCCCATTCACAGAGGAGAGGGGATGAGAGATGAAGGGGGGCTGTATGAGGGAGAGCTGGGGGGAGAGGCAGATTGTGATCTGGATGTAAAGTGAATAAATACATTAATTAATTAATTAAGGAAAAAGAGAGCCCTTTATCATCACTGTATCATCCTTGAATACTGGGTACCATTTATAGGATTTTGCTAACTGGAAGGTCATAGGTGGCATTTGACTGCTCTGAGCTTTGAGCCACAGTTACTCATGTCAATGTCGCCAGCCTGCCTGTTTCTTCTGTGATGACCCTTAACACACTGGGCCTTTCCATTTTGCTACTGGGTGGCTTGAAATTTTGTAGTTCGGTCAACCGTCTACTTTCATGACCAGTTGGCTAGGTTCCCTCCAGACTACCTTTCCTGCTGTGACCCAAGGTTAGAAAGCTCTTTGCCAGTCAGTTTTCTTGGTTATGGGGACTAGAAGGCAGCTTTACTTAATGTAGGCAGAAAAGGTAATGATTAGAAATGATGGACACCTTAGTGAAGGGATTAGGTATTTGGAAACAAGTCTTGGGAACAAAGCCAGAGCAGAAGGAGACGAGAGAGCCGAAAACAAGCCACACTGCAGGGCTGTCTGGGATTGCTGGCATGCTGCTTCCTGCTCTGGGACTCGCTTGTCTGGACTCTTTTGCCAGGCTCAGCACTACTTTTCTATGGGGTGCTGAGGTCTCATCCTGTCTATCACCATCACCTCTGCCAATCCTCAGCACCCTCATTTCTTCTGCTACCCCTCCAGCCTCCGTCTGCAACACCAACCTCTCATCAGTCATCATACCACAGTCTCCTGTTGTATCATGGGCTCCACCACACAACAACATCTCCTCTCCCACCAACCCTTCCCTGCCACCACACCACCGTTATCTCTTCCAGTGTCATCACCCCATCACTGTCTCCTCTGCTGTCCTTACTCCCACATCTAACACTATCTCCTCCATCAGTGTCACACTCTACCGTTTCCTCCTTCACCCCTAGCACCTCTTCCACCACCATCTCCTCTACCATCAACCATCTAGCCCCATATCTCTGATGACCCTTACCCTCGCCACCATAGCTACTAGCATTGCTCGCCACCACCATCTACTACAATCAAGCCCCGCTAACAATAATTTCCCTACCATAACACCTCCCGCCACTTCCGACTCTACTGCATCTCCATAGCTCCCCCACCATCTGCATCAGGTTATAATAATTACAGTAAGTTCTGAAGTGTGCCCAAGTTAGAGTCTAATAATTTGTATACAAGCTCAGTAGTCAGTCAAGGAGACTAATCTGACATCTGAACAAATTGGGAGAAGATTGATATCCTATATTATATTTTATGTATTGGTGAGTACATTTTGTCTATTTTGTCTTCCCGGGAGTCTTGGACCATTGCATGTGCCATGAATCCTCACTTCTACTGCCATTCTGTCAGATTCCAAGTTTTAGAATTCCAATCCTAACAACATGGTTCCAGCAAGTTTTATTCATAGATGCCTGAGATATTGGCAGATGGGTAATGGTGCTTTTCCATGTTCTTGACTTTTAATGCATCCCTCACATTTTTAATGTGGTATAGTATTATTCCCATTCATCCTAAAAGTGTCTCTGAGTGATATTTCGTATGAGTTTCTTTCTGGTCTTTCTGCCCTGTGTGTTTGAAGATTGCCTCAACTGTATCTTTTGGTTCATTCACTGATGATCTGAGGTCAGGGAGGAGTAGATAATATTCCAAGTATCTCAAATATGTTTCCTTCCCAGGGTATTTCTGTGAACCTGAGCTACTGAGCCACTGAGCGCTTAGTTTCTCTCTTCTTCTGGTCTTCGCTTTGCCTGTGTTCCTGGTTCCATCTGCCTGGTGTGCTGTGTTGGCTCCTTCGGGCTGCAGGAGCAGCAGCAGTGAGTTTCAGTCCTGTTCTCTGCACTCCAGGAAGCTTTTCCTCTGGCTGAGCAGGCTGTTCAGAACTTGGATTGCTGAGTATCTGTGTGGTCCACAGGCATCCTGCATACAAGGAAGCTAATCTTCAGGTCCAAGGCTGATATCAGAAAGAGGAGCTCAGTAGTTTTCTATGGAAGGCTGACATCAGGAGGTGGGGCTCCTGTGTTTGTGGTCATCTGCCTCTCCTCTGGCCCTTTGATTGACCTGGGATGTGCCTATGCCGATGTGTGGAGAAGGGCTGACAGATGGCTCCCTCCGTGTTTGTACTTTCTGCTGGTGAATTTCCATTCCATTCTCCAGCCTGTGCCAGAAATAACATTTCACATTTGTGTGACACCCTTTCTCCTCTGAGCTCCAAGCAGTTCACAAGCAAGCAGTGGCTATTATTGCCCTCTGAACTCTGAAAGGTTGACAGCTAGAGGATCAAAGCTGGAAGAGTTGGGGTGAAGAGGGGAACCCCCAGTACCTTGATAGCCATGGTTCCTGGCAGGATTAGAGAATAGGCCTAGGCCCCCTAGATGAATAGGCTAAGGAACAGCTATCAGCACTGAGTTCTCAGACACCTCCCTGTAACCCTTCTATTACAGCATCAGGGAGATGTACTGTCCCTTGCCAAGGCCGTTTGAAGAGTGGAACTCTTGAGACCACCATCTGCTAGGAGAGGTGGGCGGAGTCTGTAGTCCATCTGGAATGAGAAGATCCACGGCCTCCACGGTGTTATCACTCATCCCGAGGAATATGAAGCTGATGTGAGTTGTGTATCCCTAGGTATTGTAGCCAGATCCCACTGCTGCAGACTCACATTACATGGAGTCCTTGCTGGCCCTGAGAGCCCCCCATCTCTGGTGAGTATAAGAAGCTACTCTAGCCATTATTGTCCTGCACAGTGAGACATAGAACTGGCCAAAGGCTACCGTGTGTGTATGCATGCACAAAAGGCCATGTGCACCCAGTATATGCAAAGCCAGACACATCTCTAGGTTGCAGTTTGCTTAAATCTCCTACATCTCAGTGAAGCATTAAGATTGTATTTTACAGGCTCAGGATCAGCACTTAGTGTCTCCCCATCTTGGTACCATCCAGGACCAAGACTGGGGCTTATAACCAGTTCTTTGACTCTGAGACACTTTCATTTTGGAAGCATGAACTGCTGTAAGGTTAAATATCATCAACAAGGTCTCATAGATCTTGCTTGACTGATTGGTCTTCTGGTTGGTCAAGTCTTCTCAGGTCCCAAACTCTTTCCCAAGGACTGGCTCTATCCTCCACACCAGTGCCAAGAGGTTTCTCTGGGGTCTAGCCCCCCAAGGACTTCACAGATACTTCAAAGAATTTTGGGTCTGGGCCCAGGCACAGCAGGGCAGCCCTTGTCCGGCCCTGTGGTTTGTGATCTGGCCATTCATAACTAGCTCTGAGAAGGCACTTATCATTCTTCCCCGACCACCCAGTCAGAGCATACAACATACAGCCTGGAAGTACAGTCTGAGCTGCCCAAACCAAGGCTGCTCAGCAGTCCTCAAGGGCCCTGATGCTCTGCCCACCCGCTGTCGGCCACCCTGCTGCAGACAGTCGGGCCTGCCCAGCCAACTGGACACTGGAGCCCAGAAACAGCAGGAACTGTGCATCTCCCACAAGCCACAAAGGGGGATTCACAAATCAAAGGGGCCGAGAGAACAAAGCTGTCACATCCGTCCATCATGAAGCTGGATCTCAAAATAACTCGGGCCAGAGTCCTGTTGCAGTGAATCAACCCCAGCCAGAACAAGCACCATGGGCCCCTGGCCGCATGCAAAAACACCCTGGTAGCCAGCTGGCTGTTCTTGCCCAGACCTGGGAGGTTTGGGTGTCTGTGGGGTCATTTCGAGCTTCTGTGTCACAGTGGGAACCCATAGGGTGGGAGAAGATAGGGGAAGAATCATAGTTTGGACTTGTCTCCCAGGAAACACAGTCGCACCTCCCTCCAGCCCTCCAGCCCTGCTTCAGGATAATGAATGATGAGCAGAAGGCTGGCTCAGTGCCATATTAGAAACCCCTCTCTTACCCACAACTCTGGCCCTGCTAGTACCACCTTTCCGCAGGAGAGTGAAGAGTCTTTGAGAAGAGAGAGGAGACAACTCAGAGGTTGGGGCATTTGCTGCACAGGTCTGATGACCTGACTATGTTTGGATGCCCAGAACCTATGTAAAAGACACAATAGTGCATATGTCTTTAATCCTTCTCTTAGGGAGATAGGAAGCTCAGCTAGCCTGGTGTGTGCTGTAGTGAATACAAGAGCCTATCTTGACCAAGGTGGATGGTGAGGACAAACCACCAAGGTCCTCTGACCCACATATGTGCTTCATGGTTGCATGCACGCTACACACACACACACACACACACAGGCATGTGCACATACACATGCACACACATAGGCAGAGAGAGAGAGAGAGAGAGAGAGAGAGAGAGAGAGAGAGAGAGAGAGAGAGAGAGAGAGAGAATGACAGAGAGACATAGACAGAGTCAGACAAATAGGAGATAGAGACAGAGAGACAGAAAGACAGAGAGACAGAGACAGACACACAGACACAGGCAGACAGGAGACAGAGAAGATCTCAGATGGCCCAATGGCAACATGCCAGTCACTTCCTAATCTCAAACCCAGGACATGCTTAGGGGCGGACTGAGGGACACTCCCACAGGCACAGTTTCCGTTTCCTCCTACAAGAGCCTCTTCCAGTGCTGACGCTGTCTGCCATCACCCTATCCACAGATCTTCCTCCCTCTCAGAATCCTTGAGATTTTGTGGCTTGGAAGCCAGGCGAAATGTGTCAATGCATATGAAATGGCATGAATGATAAAACACAGAGTTGTGATCTAACTTCATTGACAAATCATTTCTCATTCCTAGGCCTCCTTGTCAACATGAAGACCAAGAAGAGACCAGAAGGAGAATTCCAGCTTGGAAATTCCTACCCCATGCATGATGATGACATGTCTCCTGCAGGAAGCTGCAGCAAGCACTCTGTATAAGGGAGAGTTAAAATAGGAGGTTAGCCCTGGTACTCTCTCTCTCTCTCTAAGCTCCCCCTCCATGTCTTCTTTGATGACTTCTCTGTCTCTTCTGCAGCGCATCGTGGTCAGGACTGGGCGGGGCTGCCTGAGTGGCAGGCAGACTGTGCCAGGGCTCTAGTTCAGGTTTCCCTCATCACCACATTCTGCAGAAGTGATCTTCCCCAGCAGTCCGGAGTCTGCTCTCCCACAGCTCAAAACTGACCCGGTGGGGATGTGAGCTGCAACGGCCCCTTAGGATGCACCGAACATCCATTGTGCATTATGCATTTGGCCCCCTTCAAAGCCCCACCAGCTTTGAAACATACTTGGCTGCTCTTGGGCATTGCGTGCCTGAAAGCCTGCAAGAGAACTCACCATGTGTGATTTCTGCCCGTCTGGGCATAGGATGCCCTGACAGAGTGAGGAGGGAAGGCTCAGGCAGCCAGATGAAGGCTGCTGAATCGCAGTTCTGCTGATGTCTCAGAAGATAGAAGCATCTGGATCTATGTGCAATGTGAGGCAACAGGGGTGCTGCCACCTTCCAGGCTCTACAAACTGGGAACCAGGAACACTTCAAGTCTCTCTGTGCCTAGTGTTGAGCGCAGCATCTGGGACATTTCTCCTAGCAGCTCTGTGATGCAGTATTTTCATGCCATGTTGTGAATGTTAGCGCTAACTGGAAAAAAACCCAACTCTCTTGCTGTTAGCGACACAAGGGAATTTGCACTTTACTCCTAGACTGTGAGAAGAGGTAGGGACAGAGGCCAGCCTGAGCCCTCACCCCACACCAGAGAGCTTCTCCTAACAGATGTCCCTCTGCTGCTACCCTGGATGGGGATGCTATTGCTCAAGTGAAAACCAGTCTCTGAAACTCTTTCAGGCTGGGGTCCATTGGCAGGTTCAGAGATGGGGGCCCCCCGAATCTTTGTTCTTTGTCTCACTCATCCCCCAAGCAGTCAGTAAACTTAAGGCAGAGGGGATTTGCCACTTACTGGTGTCTATCTACCCAGCAGGCTCCTTACACTTAATGTAACAATCATGTCCCAGGAAGGCTTTGGCTAGGCCTAGAATTTTGGTTGGCGCAGACGCATTGCCTTGTTTCTGGTTACTCTTTCTCAGGGGAACTTGGGTTCTGGAGATAACTGTGACCCCACAATGACTTTCAAAGTCCTTGAGACCCTTTAAAGCATGGCCTGAAAATGTGACTTTTAAAACAGAGGAGAAATGAACATGAGCTATTTAAAAATAACAAGTCGAGTACATTTAACACCTCACAGTGTGCATTCATCCGTTCACTAGCCGTTAAGCTTTTCAGTCTCCCCTCAGACACCCCCACACTCATTATGTGATGCCTTCTTAGCCTCTTGCCTTTCATTCCCTGGCACTCTCGAGTCTGTTTCTGTTTCTGTTTCTGTGCTTTGGCTGTTCTGGATGGGTCATAGGGAAGGAAACACATATTTAGTCTGTGTCTGTTTGGCTGCTTTGATGTGGAGTACAATCAGCAGGCTAGTGTAGTTTCCAAAGCTCCTCAGCATTGGCGCTCACATTGGCACTTCCATCTCCGAGCTGTGGACGAGCCAACCCTGGTCCAGCCACGCATCCCTTCGTGGATATTGGGGGCGATGCTGCCTTTTGTTTATCTCTTCTGGGTAACACTGTTCCACACACTCATCTATAAGACACTGTGTGGGCACGGTTCCCTCAGGCATGTGCCACAGAGTGAAATCATAGAGTTTGCTTAAGTTTTTGAGGAACTTCCAACGTGTTTCTATTTTATAGTACCCCCCCTACCCAGCTGTGAGTGAGGTTCCAGCCTCTCAGCCTTATGAGCCCTGGCTATGGGGCCTTTCCATCTCCCACTGTGAAGCAGCATCCCCCACTGTGGGTTTGATTTGCATTTTGTTAATGAAGGACCTGACCAGCATCTTTTAATGTGCATATTGACCATTTGCATATCTTCATTGGAGAAATGTATATTTAACAGTTTTGCCCACTTTTTAATCGGGCTATCTGGTTTTTATTATTGGGGTGTAAGAATGCATAACACATTTTGAATATTGGACCCTCATCAGATATGTGATTGGCTTTGGTTTTGTTTTTCAGTGCTGTGGATAGAACGTGGACCCTCCAGCTTCTCTGGGAAGACAAGGCCTTTTACAAGAAACAAGAGCCCCACCGTAGGGCCAGCATATCTCTGTCCCACTCACCAAATGATGACAGGGATGGAGAAGAGGAAGAACTGGGAAGCATCAGGATTCTTTCTCTGGCTTTAGAAATAATAGGGACTGGCGGGGGACATCATCGCAGACTCTTGGAAGGGACTGGGGTCCAAGTTCCCAATGTCCTTGCAGCTGCAGCTCTAAGTCCTTGCTGTGGTAAGTCATCTCCTGACATGGGTGTACTGAGTCTTGCCTGGGAGCTCTCCCCTTTTCCCGTCTGTGTCCCATCCTTATCTTTTCAGATAAAACCTCAGGAGAGATTTGTACTAACTCTCCCTTTGTATCCATTCCTCAGAGAACTGAATTGATCTAGGACCAATACATTCTTAGTACTTGGATTCTGTTGGCTCTTCAGAGGGTTTCAGAGGTGTATGAGAAATGGAGGACTAGATGGGTGCACGGGTGGGTAGATGTCTGAGTTGGCACACGGAATGGTCTGCTCCACAGTCAGAACTTGGAGAAGACCTGACTGCCTGGAAGTACCTATGAGCTGCTGCCTTTGAAGCATACAGTTGCTGAACCCTGCTAGGGAAGTAAGAAAAAGGCGCAGGGGGGACTGGAAAGGACCAAGTGGGTCAAGGTGTGTGACCATCACTGAATCTAAGACCCATGCCAGTCTTCAAAGCAGACAGGTCAAAACCCAGCTGTCATCAAATTGCAGACTGTAGTCCCATCAATAGGAGAGGGTAGAAGGTCAGCCACTTCCATCTGGACTTTCAGAGACCTAGGCTCACCACAGGTATGCAACTCTTACGGAGGCAAACTCAACCACAACACTTCAGAAGCATGTATCAGGGAGAAGTGTGTGTGTGTGTGTGTGTGTGTGTGTGTGTACACTGTGTATGTGTGGTAATGTGTATATGGTATTCCTCTTTGTACCTGTGTATGTGTCAGTTATGCATACTCATGGGAGTGCGCCACAGTGGTTATGTGGAACTTGGACATGCTGTCGCCTCCAAGGCTGAGAAAGGCTTAGGGAGAAAGCAGGGTAGAGTCTCCTCCTTTCTTCAGCATAGGTCAGATATGAGGGTCTGATGGAAAGATGGAAGGCTTAGACTGTAAAGCCATAATCATCTCCAGGGACCTGGTGAGGGTGATATACAACAGACCAGAAGGTCTGGACTTTGGGTCCTCTCCTTGCCTGTCCTTCATGGCCAAAGACTACCGTGGAAAGGTCTTCCTTTGAAATCACACAACTTTGCTTTGTGTGTGTGTGTAGAGTATAGTAAGACTCAATACATTGATTTAGCCTTGCAAAGCTATCTTGGCTTTTAACACCCAGCTCAGAAGGCTTTGGTCCTGATCGTTTACAGAAAGTCTTCTCCAAGCACAACTGGTCATGTCCATCTGCCCCAGTGCCAATGCTCCCTGAGTCTGGGCCTAGTTTCCCCCTTACCTGCTGCCCTTAGGTTTCTTTAAGAAGAGCCACGCGAGTGGAGACAGGAGGTGGTAAGGCAAGGAAGCGCCACTGACCATGACCAAAGTTTCTTTACTAGTGATATAAGGTTGTACTCTGAACAACCGAGTTCTTTTACTGTCTTCTTATTATGTTCACCCTATGAGGGACACCATGTAGTGAAGGAACTTGCTTTGGTGGTGGGAAATGGCTCCATGCTTCAGGATCAGGACAAGCAAGGGGTAGACTCCCAAACACTGAGGCCAACAGTCTACAGCCTCTCGCTGCACCACCAAGAGCTCTTTGTGCCCCTTGTCCCATCTGGCCTGCATTGCCCGGGGGATTCTCACAAAGGCCTGGGAGCCTGGTGAGGACAGGAAAGGACACTCTGGTCTTGGGCATCTGTTTTCAATGAAGTATCCACATTGTCTAGACTGCAGCCAGCCTCCTTCCTGCCAAAGAACCAGCTTCAAAGGGCTGCTCACATTGCCGGGGCAACCACCCTCTGTGGTGCTGGGCTAGCCATGAGCTCCAGCTGCTGAAGCCCCTCCAGCAGGCCTTAGGCATTAGCACTGGCATGGTGAGCTTGGGCACAGGACACTTGAGCTAGAGAGCCATGCTCCTGTCTCACTGAATCACATGGCACTTCCATCATCTCCACACTAAAGGTGAGAACAGAGCTCAGATGTTAACATGGTTTTGCAATGGTTTTCATGGTGCCGAAATGCCTGCTTGTAGCATCATGTTGACAATTAAATGAAAAGCAGAGGGAGACAGGGAGCAAGACTTAAACTCATTGCACACAAAAATGTGCCTGTGCCTGAGTCGCAGCTGGGAGTCACTAAGGCCAGCCATCATGCACCAGTAGATGCTCTGAATATGAACATAGAGATGGGCTTCAGACACAGAGTCCAGATTCCGTGCAGGGTTTCTGGCTCCTGCAGGTCATTTGCTTTGTTCTGAAAGCTTTCCTCAGGCTTGTTCTCATGCAGGCAGGGATGGGGGCCCAGATCAGCCTTTAACCTAGAAAGTTTTTAGAGATCCCACACACTGGTCCTCAAACAGTCACCTTTATACCCTGGACTGCCAGAGTCTGCTTATCTGTCACATGGACTCCTTAAGCATCAGTCCTCTCTGTAAATGAGGAACCAGCCCGTCTTTCTCATAGGACAGTGGAAAGGCCATGACGGTACATTAGAAACTTGAAGAGTTAAAGACCTTTGGACTACTGAAAGTTGGGTATCCCTTATCCAAAACACATAAGTAGAGAGTGCTTGGAAATTGGAATATTTGCATATACACAGTGGGCTACCTTGAAGACAGGAGGTAAGTTTAAACACGAGAGTTATCACTGTGTTTCAGTCCATCATATACAAAGAGCCTGCAAGTAGCCTCTATGATAATCTCAATGATTTTATGGACAAAACAAAGTTTCATTGAATGGAAATATCTGCTTGTAACATCATGTTAGAGATAAAATGATTTCAAAGTTTAGAACATCTCTTAGATTCCAAAAATTCAGAGTAGAGAAGCTGTGTGGCTTTCCCGAGCATACTATAACAAGAACCAGAAGAACAACCCAGATCAGCACTCACCAGTGGACAACCTAGATCAGCACTCACCAGTGGACAACCTAGATCAGCACTCACCAGTGGACAACCCAGATCAGCACTCACCAGTGGACAACCCAGATCAGCACTCACCAGAGGACAACCCAGATCAGCACTCACCAGTGGACAGCCCAGATCAGCACTCACCAGTGGACAACCTAGATCAGCACTCACCAGTGGACAACCTAGATCAGCACTCACCAGTGGAAAGAGCTTAATTTGTTTGGCTGGATTTTTTTTTCAATGTTATTTTTTCATGTTCATTACTTTTTTTTTTTCAGAACAGAAGTATTTTTTAAATTAGGTATTTTCTTCATTTACATTTCCAGTGCTATCCCAAAAGTCCCCCATACCCTCCCCCGACTCCCCTCCCCACCAACTCTCACTTCTTGGCCCTGGCGTTCCCCTGTACTGAGGCATATAAAGTTTGCAAGGCCAAGGGGCCTCTCTTTCCAATGATGGCAGACTAGGCCATCTTCTGCTACAGAAGAGCAGCTAGAGACACAAGCTCTGGGTGTACTGGTTAGTTCATATTGTTTTTCCACCTATAGGGTTGCAGATCCCTTTAGCTCCTTGGGTATTTTCTCTAGCTCCTCCATTCAGGGCCCTGTGATCCATCCAATAGCTGACTGTGAGCATCCACTTCTGTGTTTGCCAGGTCCCGGCATAGCCTCACAAGAGACAGCTATATCAGGGTCCTTTCAGCAAAATCTTGCTGGTGTATGCAATGGTGTCAGCATTTGGAGGCTGATTATGGGATGGATCCCCGGGTATGGCAGTCTCTAGATGGTCCATCCTTTTGTCTCAACTCCAAACTTTGTCTCTGTAACTCCTTCCATGGGTGTTTTGTTCCCAATTCTAAGAAGGGGCAAAGTGTCCACACTTTGGTCTTCGTTCTTCTTGAGTTTCATGTGTTTTGCAAATTGTATCTTGTATCTTGGGTAGTCTGAGTTTCTGGGATAATATCCACTTATCAGTGAGTACATATCAGGTGAGTTCTTTTGTGATTGGGTTACCTCACTCAGGATGATGCCCTCCAGGTCCAACCATTTGCCTAGGAATTTCATAAATTCATTCTTTTTAATAGCTGAGTAGTACTCCATTGTGTAAATGTACCACATTTTCTGTATCCATTCCTCTGTTGAGGGACATCTGGGTCAGAGCCCTCTTAGCTAGGGCTGAGAGTGCTCCTACTGCCTTTTGTGCATAAGCCCAGTGTCAGGACAAAGGGCCTGAGAGGGACTGTTCTGCTCTGATAGCATCATGGTCAGATGTCATCTGGGCTTTCCTGGAACTCTATGAGGACTATCAGCCAGCTAAGAAGTAGATGCTGGACCTTGTGGGCTGTGCCCACATAAGCATTTTCTGGTGACTGATCAGACAGAGCTCTGCCTAAGGAATTGGGGTTTGGTGGGCTAGGGCCAGGGTTTCCTTGGGGTAATCCATAGAGAGGGCCAGCTGGACTGGAAAGAGAGGCCATTTGGTCACCATTTCAAAAGATCACAGGCTGTGATTAGTTCTTAAAATGCTTCAGCTCTGTCCCTGGGGGCCTGTAAATCTGCAGAGGACTGAGCATCTTGCTTGCCTCAGCTATGGCTTCCCTGAAGACAGCGGCTGCCTTTGGTATCCTAAGAGGCCCTTCAAGACTTTATGTTTCTCAGAGGGGTCCGGCCTGGCTGCTTCGTCTGTGCTTCAGGACCTAACTGCTTTAGCGGTGAGTTATGACCATGGGGGGTTGCATAACTAAACAGAGGGGTCCATGAACAATTTAGCAACAGAGAAAGGTTTCTGCACATTCAAGGACCGAAAGTTAACTCAAAATCAAACACGTGTGTTGAATCTGAGGCGTTGCTAGCAGCACCTTCCCATGATGCACGGAAGGAACCCTCCTTAGCCTTGCTTCCAAACACATCACATGTTCACTGAGCACTGCTCATACAACAGGACAGTGTTGCCACCCTGTGCAACACCAGCAAAGGGTGAAACACCTCAGCTTAGATCCAAACCGTTGTGTGTTGTGAATTGTAGTGATTTTACTGTACAAAGTTTTCCACTCTAATAAAACCATGGCTTACTTATGAAAAACAAAGACTCAGTATTTCCCGCCACTGCTCCTGAACATGTAAGTGTCAGCCTGTAAAGTGGTACAATGTTTGAAGCTAAAAAATTATGTTTGTGTTTCTGACCTAAGTTTCACTTTTAAAAAATCATGAATTTTGGCTTGAGATTAGGGCAGAATTTCCAATCACTTTGGAATAGCCCTAAACACACTCCTGTCATTCTCTGCAATGTATTTATGTTAAGTATCACTCTTGGCATACGATACTATAAAATTAGAATATTGGACAATTCTAAAGGACACTGAAGATTTTCTGTACACTGCAGCATTGAATGTTTGCCAAAATATAATGATTTATGAAAAAAATCAGAAAAATATATCCATTCCATTAGTCTGCAAATTGTCTTTCATCTTTAATAAATGATAAAATTACACAAATACATCATTATTTTAAAGTAAACTTCTTTATTTTTTATTCCCAGTAAGTGTTGGACTACTATATCCATTTGATATGCCTATACACCTAGAGTCCTAACAGATTTTCTCTGGTGAAAGAGATTGCCATAAGGCCGGTCAACATCTACGAAACAAAACTGTGAGCCGAGCCAATCCCTTCCCCTTTACACTGGTTATCTCATGTTTCCTCCACCACCGACTGCAGCATAACAGCAGATTTATCTAACAGGAGCCCTCTCTCAGAACAACTATTTGGCTTCTACCCAATGACCAAATCTTCCTTAGAGGCTAGCCTGGCCTATGCAGAGAGTGGGTGGGAACTCTGGCTGTGCACTTGGCTGAAGCTGGCAGAGATGTGGGCTCTCAGGCATGTAAAGGCTATTTCTGGGGTAGGGGGTGGTAACGTGATGCTGTTAATATTTATATGGTCCTTTTATTGCATCCTGTCACCTTCAGAAAGATGCTCTGGCTTGCTATAGATTTAACATAATCCTTATCAAAATTCCAATGCTTTGCTTCATAGAAATTGAAAAACAATCTTAAATTACATATGTAAGCGTAAAGAAACTCAGGCTAAAATAGTCATGAATAATAAATTCTAGAGGTATTTATGCCATACAGAGCTATTGCAATTAAAAACAAAACAAAACGACAACAACAACAAAAACCTGACAAGACACCAACACAGTGCTGGCATAAAACAGACACATTGACCAATGGAATAGAGTTGAGGATCTGAATGCTTAGGAATAACACCTTACTGCTTTTCAAAGAGGCCAAAATATACACACTGGAGAAATAACATCATCTTTAAGAACTAGAACTGGTCAAACTGGATAGGTGCACATAAACTGGATAGCTGCATGCAAACTGGATAGCTGCATATAGAAGAATGAAAGCAGATCCTTGCTATTCACCATGCACAAAACTCAACTGCAAATGGATCAAGGAAGGACCTCAGTCCTCTATGACTTAACACCCTGAGTCTGATAGAAGAGAAAGTAGAAAATACAATTGAACACACAGGCACAGGAAAGGACTTTTTGAACAGGCCCCTCATGGTATGGTCTAAGACAAATGAGACCACATGCACAGAAAAGGTCACCATCATTTGAATGAAGAGGCAACCTACAAAACAGGAGATCTTTACCAACTAAACACCTGATAGAGGGTTAATATTTAGACTATATAGAAACCTCAAAGATGAAAAATCAAGAAAATAAGCCAATTTAAAGATGGAACATGAAATTAAACAGAGTGTCCTCTAAAGATGAAATACAAAATGGCTGGTAGATATTTTAAACATATTTAAGATTTCTTTTATTGAAGAATTCTCTGCCTTCCATTCTTAGAACAGCAGCATATGGAGGATAGGAAGATTTCCTATATATCTTCTATACAGCAAACACTTCCACCCTGTGACCAAAGTCCCCGTGTTTCCATGAAAGAGGGGTTTACTCGTGGTTCACAGACTAGAACTTTTGGTCATTCAGCTTAAAAATAAAACTCACAGTATTCCTGTGAAGTACAAACCATTGGTAATTATTTTAGAGCAAACCCGGGGATTCTAAGAGGCACTTGCCTAGGTGGAGGCCCCAAATTAGCTTCCTCCCACTGCTATGTCTTGTAACTTCTGGGAGTGTGGAAAGACATTCCAGACTTACTGAGTTGAATCTCAGTTGTTGGAAACCTTCCAGCTTTCTTTCCATTGCTCTTTTGCTTGCTGGTGGGAAGACAGTCTCTCCTTTGAGTCTCTGTGTTTGGGAAGAGATAACCACATAGCTCGTAATCCTGTGACACACACCCAATATGTCCAGAGCCAGATTTCCAGACCAGACTCCGGTGTCCCTCTCATATTAAGTAGTTCATGTCCTACCCGTAACACTTTTGGCCATGTGGATCTAGAGGAGAAGACAGCTCTAAGTAGCTTTTGCTGCATCTTCTAATCAGCTCTGCCTGTGTCTGTCACAAGACTCCTGTTTCTACCTCCCAATGGGAACTTGAAAGCAGTGTTAAATTGAACTCCTTAATCCCCAACAATTAAGTATCTTATTTGTCTGAGACTTCCAGGAAAACTCTTGCAGGAAAACTTTTATGACCTGACCCAGGAACCCGAGAGACTGAGGGCTGCTCCTCTCTGAGAGAATAGCTCAATAGTCCAAAGCTCCTGAAGGTCTTGTGAGAAAGTAAAGAAAGCTAGTTGTAAGCTCTTTGCTGCGCTAAAAGATAAGGAGGGCTAATGTGATCGCTAAGTAAGGCAAGAGCTCTGGAAACTTCTTCCAAAATCATGTAAGAGGGCATTAGGGGAGCTCTGTTTCCTGCCTGAAGACATCCTGCTTCTCTCACTAAAGCCAGGAAGAACTCTCTCTTCCCTCTTTCCCTCCCGTCCCTGGAGGGTTATAAATCAAAGGGAAAGTCTCTTCTGCTTATACTTCTCTTGATTGGTGTCCAAAGTTTCAAACCCCCTTTGTATTTTAAGTCTAGGTCTTAGGTTAATCTGAAAGTCTACTGGGGACCACCCACCTCCCTTAAACAAGCAGTTCACCTTTCATTCCAGAGCCGCTCTCTGCCTGGGAAGTGTGAGAGGCACAGTCTCACCTATCATGCTTAATTAGCGGTCAGACCTGCCCTCAGATCTATGGCCCTTTCACACATGTTGGAGCCAGGAAGCCCCCATTGCTTCCTCTGAAAGTCATTAAGACCCTTCTCCACAGGCAGGGCACTGAGGACAAAGCTGTGGAAACAGCAAACTTAGGTCTTGGATCAAGATGGAGTCAGTTTTTGTGCAAGGTGATGGATATGGTCTAATTTCACTCTTCTGCATGTGGACATCCAGTCTTCCCAGAACCATGGTTTTTGGTGATGCTGTCTTCTCTCCAGTGTCTGATTTTGGTATCTTTGTTGAATATTGGATGGATGTAGTTACACATTCTAACCATGCTTGGGTCTTTGATTTTGTTCCTTGGTCTACATGTCTGTTTTTTGTGTCAGTACCATACTGTTGCTATTAGATTGAAAATTTTCACTCTAGAGCTCCTTCACTTCCCTGGCTAAATTTGTTCCTAGCTGTGTCATTCTCTTTGAGACATTCTATTGTGAATGGAAGTTTGTCCATGATCTCTTTCTCTGGATATTTGTTGTTGATATATAAAAGAATATTGATTTTTCAAGTCATTTCTTTGTCTTGCTACATTGTTGGTAATTTCTAGAAAAATATGGCAGAAAATTTGAGATATCTTATGTATAATATGTTATCTACAAGTAGGGAAAGTTTTGTTTCTTCTTTTCTATTTGAATCCCTTTAATCGCCCTTTCTTCCCTTATCACTTCAGCTGATGCTCAACAAGACTTGAGAAAGTGGAGAATTGAGAAATTCGATGTAGACAGCCCTGTATTGTTCCTGATTTCCTAACTTCCAATAGAACAAAGACCTAAATGTTAAACCTGCAATACTAATACTGCAAAAAGAAAGCATAGGCTGTGCCTCACGGGATGTGTATGTCAGAAAAGACCCCATTCACTCTGAACTAGAGGCCAACAGTAGATGAATGGGACTTTTTAAAGTAAAACGCTTCTTCAGGGCTAAAGGAAAAATCAAGTAAAGAGAAAGCTCATCGAATGGGAGAAGATCTTTGTCAGCTATACACATAATAGAGGATTAATATTTAGAATTCACAAATAATTTAAGAATAAAAAATGACACTTTTAAGAACAGGCCTTCACAGAGAGTTCTCAAAAGAAGAAAGAAAATGTGTAAGTACAATATCAAAAAAATTTCATCATTTCTAGCCATTAGGGAAATACAAATCAAAAGAATTTTGAGATTTCTTCTTACCCCAGTATGAATGGCAAGGATCAACAAAACAAGTGCTGGAGAGCATGGGGTGGGCTGGGGTGGGGGTGGGAGCAAAGTGGAGAGGAGCATTCATTTACTAGATGTGGTATTGCAAACTTGTCTAACCACTCTGGGAATCGGTGTGGGGAGTTTTAAAGCACACGTGCGTGTGTTTGTTGTTTAAATAGAAATTTCCTACCTGGACTGGCAATGCTTTCTCCAAGAACCAAGGATTCTATAACAAAAGCCTCATCACCAGGCATGAAAAACTCCCTTTTGAGTTATTGGCCAAAATTTTCCAAGAGACTCCCCAAACATTACAGTCTATTGCTGTTGTCATTGGTTGTCTCCCGAGGGTGCATTTTAAGATCCTATTGTGGTATGCATTCGGGAGTGGCAACTGTGGTTCTTCACTGCCCCCCCCCCCACAGCCTCCCTCCCTGCTTTCTCTCTCTCAGGGTGTCCAGACACTGCTGCACAGAGGTCTGGAAGGATGACGCAGAGTCCAGAGTGGGTGGAGTTCTACAGGATCTTGGTCCAGCTGGGAGTGAATACTGGGGGTGAGAGGGTTGGGGAGAAGGTATTCTCCAAGGATCTTAGTGTTACAGTTCTTTTAAGAATATCCAGGGTGGGCAGAAGCCAGTGGCTGAAGGCTAAGGATCTTAGATGCCTCATTAGCATGGGGAGGCACTCTAGGGATCTCCAGTGCAGGACTATGTGACATTCCTCAGGTAAAGAGTATAGGGGTTTCAAGCTCCTCAGACAAGGTTAGAGAGGGAAAAGCCCTGCTGGTAAAGGGAGTCATCCATTTTTGCACTGAGCTCAGAAGGCTATCCAGATAATGGTAGAATTTGACCTTAATTAGCAGGGTCTAATACCCCATTATTAAAAATTCCATGCAGACATAGGGCCTAGAGATCCTGGATATGATCTGAAAGCCTCCTTCTTGGAGATAAGCTTTTGTGCTACCAGAAAGCTCCATGCAAGCTCACAAGAGACGAGAGTAAACAATATTTCTACCTCACTATGATGCTGTCTATTCAGGGTGAAATACAACTGACTACATTTATTAGAATGGCTTAGAGGCTACAGTCCAGCTAGTCCAACACGGGCTGTCTACCAACAGAAAGTCCAAGACCAGGTCAGTACATGAGGCTGAATGTCTCAGCTCGCCTTTAGTATATACCAGAATCCTGAACAAGCAGGCTTTAATGCCAGAGAAGGAATAGACATGCCAGAAACAGTGAAGGCAAGCAGGCAAAGGGAGCAAGCTTCCTTCTTCCATGTCCTTTATATAGGCTGTCAACAGAAGGTGAGGCCCGGAGTAAAGGTGGATCTTCCCACCTCAGAAGATCAGAATTAAAGTTGGCTCTACACACTTCAAATAATTTAATTAAGAAAAATTCCCTCACAGGTATATCCAGTCACCTGGGTTTGTTTATGTGTAGTCAAGCTGACAATCAAAATGAGCCATCACAAGCCCATCCCTTGTCAACTGTATGCACAATCATAACTCCTTATGTCATGTGTAATGTCCAAATGAAAACAACAGGCAGGTCATGATTATGCCTAACACTGATATATCTAATTCTCATACAACCACAGATGCATTATCAATTTTAGAATAAGTGCCAATCTCCCTTGAAGGACATTCTTTTGATATCTTAAAGCATACATATTATAACCACTGATATTCTCTTACTTGATGTTATATGATAAAAACTGATTAAAGAAAACAAAGAGTATTTGTACAGACACATTCTTAGCAATCTATGACAAAAACACTCATGCCAATTATAATGCTCATTTATAATTTCTGCAATTGGTCATGTGGCCTTAATTACATTTCTTCACTACCCATTCTGTATTTCCTCCACCTTCAGCAAATACCTCAGCAGGTCTTGACTCTTCCTGGAGGAGTGACCCATATCACCATTCCTGAAGGGGCTGTTCCCTTTGTCATAATGGCTGGATTAGTCTGGTTTTTTCCCCCAGCTACTCTGAATATGGTACCACTAAGAGACACCTTAAAGGATATCCTGCACTCCAGACATAATCTTTCTTATTTCCATTATGGAGAAGAAAACCAATTTCCCGTTGGTAATCTGGGTCACCTTACTAACACTGTTATTCCTTTCTTGACCTATTGACTTAGAGGCATCAGAATCCCAAAGTGGCCAGGGAAAAGTCTGAGCTTCCAGCTCAGTTGGGAGGGTTACAGTGTTTCTTGGAAGGAGTGTTCCCTGCTTCAGAACCAAAACTTCTAGGCCAGCAGAACTTAAAGTTGCAGGAACAGGAAACAAAAATTTTCCTAGTGGATCACTAGGTGTTATGATGAGTGGAATTATTCCTTTTCCATCCCTTGATACCTGAACCTATGGATCCTAGGTATAGGAGAAACCATATCATATACTGGATGCTAATTCAAAGTATATAAAACCTTCTGGAGAACCCTGCCCCAGCACTTCAGGTTGTTACTACTTAATTGATACCACAACTCCAGTTTTAAAAGGCCATTACATCTTTCTAGCTGCTTCAAGATGGTGGGGAACATGGTAAGACCAGTGGAGTCCATGATCATAAACCCACTCTCGTACTCTGGTTGTGAAGTGAGTTCCTTGGTCAGAAGCAATATTGTGTGAAATACCATGATGGCAGATAAGGCATTCTGTAAATCCATAGATGGCAAGAATTATGTGCAGAAAAGAAAGATCCACAACCAGAATAATTATCTACTCCAGTAAGGAAAAAGTATTGTCTTTTCCATGGAGGAAGTGGTCCAATGTAGTCAACCGGCCACCAGGAAGCTAGCTGGTCACCCTGGAGAATGGTACCATGTCTGGGACTTAGTGTTGGTTTCTGCTTTTGGCAGATTTGGTGCTCAGCAGCAATTGTAGCCAGGTTTGTCTTGGTGAGTGAAAGTTCACGTTCACAAGCCCATGTATAACCCCCATCTCTGTCACTGTGGCCACTTTGTTCATGGACCCACTGGACAATGACAGAAATGGCTAGAAAAGAGTCTGACTGTCCATAGAAAAGGTGATCATGTTCTATGTATGACCATGGGTACTGGCTGAAGTTCTGCTCACTGTGAGGATTTCCCTCTGCTGGTGTCTTTCAGGGTTGTTCAGAACCAAAACTTCTAGGCCAGCAGAACTTAAGGTTGCAGGAACAGGAAACAAAAATTTTCCTAGTGGATCACTAGGTGTTATGATGTAACATAACATGTGTAGTCAAGATGACAATCAAAACGAGCCATCACAAGCCTATCCCTTGTCAAATGTATGTACAGAAAGGGGTTGTAATGCTGCAGCTCTCCGCTTCTGGGTGGTGCCTACTTCACATGCCAGAACCATTAATAAGCCAAGACTCAGTCTTCTCTTCCTCAGGCAACTGATCATAGGGCATACATACTCAGTGAGGTTATAAGTGCATGTTTGGGAGCAGATGGCATTGTACCAGGAACAGAAACCATAGACCTTTGAGCAGCATCTCTGTATAATTTGCTTGTGCCTTGAAGACTTGCTCAGGCTGGATCATATGTATACCACTTCCATTGGACAGTGTATTATTGCTATGTACATCTAACTTTATGGCTTGGTGGATCAGATAATAATACTCAGCTTATGATGGGCATCCCATGTCATATGGTAACATGGTAGCCCATTGTCAAATGTTCAGTTTCTACTAAGGTCCAATAGTAGGTCATGTGCTGCCTTTCAAAGGGACAATAGTTATTTGCAGATGAGGATTGAGCTTTGCTCCAAAATCCCAAAGGTCTCTTCTGTGATTCACCTATAGGAACTTGTTAAAGGCTGCAAACAGCATGTCTATCTTCCACTAATACTTAAAGTACCATTTGCCCTTGTTGGATCATGTGGTCCAAATGATAGAGCAGACTGTACCTGTTGAAGAGCCTTCTCCTGTTCCAGGTCCCACACAAAGCTAGCAGCTTTCTGAGTCATTGGTATATGGACCAGAGTAACACACCCAAGTGAGGAATGTGCTGTTTCTAGAATCCAAATAGACCCATTAAATGTTGTTCTTCTTTCATGGTGGTGGGAGGGACCAAATGCAATAACTTATTTTTTTACCTTAGAAGGAATATCTCTGCATGCCCCACACCACTGGGGCATGCAGAGATACCATTCTGAAGAATTTCAACTGAGGTAGAAGGCCCTTGAATTTTGGTTGAATTTATTTTTT
Organism: Mus caroli; assembly: GCF_978045245.1. Taxonomy (NCBI): domain Eukaryota; kingdom Metazoa; phylum Chordata; class Mammalia; order Rodentia; family Muridae; genus Mus; species Mus caroli. The sequence goes on along the minus strand of NW_028227267.1, from coordinate 26,835,013 downwards.
ATGCTCCGGCACACATATGTGTTACCAATAAGTTCAAAGTGATTGATACCTACTACTCACTTGATCTAATTAGCATTGTGTCATCAATATAGTGTACTAATGTGATATTTTATGTAAAAGACAGATGATCAAGAGCCCTTCAAATCAAGTGATGATGTAGAGCTGAAGAGGTAGAACTGTGAAGGTATCCTGCTGGCCTTGCCAACTAAAAGCAAATCGCTTCTGGTGTTCCTTATGAAGCAGATACCATGGAAAATGCATTTTCTAGATGATTAGGTGCATGCCAGGAAATGAGTTGCTCTGCTCAAGTAAGGATATCACATCTGATACAGGAACTGCAAGTTGAATCCAATACTTGGTTGAGTTTTTCAATAGTCAACTGTCATTCGCCAGATAGAAGACTTAAAGGGAGAGGTGAAGGGAACCACCACTTCTGAATCTTTCAAATCCTTGATGGTGGCACTAACTTCTTCAGTTCTTCCTGGAACGTATTTTCTTTGATTCACTATTTTTCCCAGTAGAGGCAACTCCAATGGATTCCATTTGGTCATTATAACTATAGTAGCCCTTACTCCATAGGTAAGGGGACCAATGTGGGAATTCTGCCAAGTTCTAAATGTATCTATCCCAATTATACATTCTGGAACTGGGGAATAGCTACAGAATGAGTTTGGGGACCATGGGGCCTACTGTGAGTTGGACTTTAGCCAAAACTTCATTAATCATCTGGCCTCCATAAGCCCCTACCATAACTGGAGAGCAACAGTATTTCTTGGGGTCTCACTGAATTAGTGTCAATTCAGAACCAGTATCCAATAGACCCCAGAAAATCTGCTTCCCTTTCCCAGTCTACAGTTACCCTTGTGCAAGGTCATAGGACCCTCTCAGAAAGGACTAGAGAAAGGCTAACAGTAAAGGTATTTTATCAAGGTCCTTCCTCAGGGGACTCTGACAATCCCTTCAAGGATTCTGGGTCTGCAAACTGGCTCAAGTCTGGAAATTGGTTAATGGGCTGAGATTCCCTTTTGCCGAGAACCAATGTAGCCTTTCTTTAATATGTTTAAGATTTTTTTCTCTGCTTATATAGATTAAACAAAATTTCAATAGGGTTCTTATGTTTTTTTTTTTATGATGGAGAGCAACGTAATTGATTAACTATTACTAAAGGTCTGTAGGAGTATAAAATTCACTTTGTCTTTGCTGACCTTTAGGGATCAAGCTATTATGGATATTGCTTTGTTTATGCTGTCCATTATGATAACTATGATCACCTTGTTGTTTGCAGTTCAGTGCTACCACCTGGCTCCTCCTACTTCAGGCCCCAATTCAATCCATTGCATTTAATTCATCTAATTGAGCAGGAATATCTTCAACCCTAAGGTCTCGCGCAAGGGAAAGGGAAACCTCGAAGCTCTTCAAATGTGCTGGTGGTCCTCTCACCATTTTTCGTCTTTCAGGATGAAAAGTGAAGAGCATGTCTTCTGGGCCTCCTTGTAGAGGATTCACACAGGTTTTACACAGTGTACTACTCTCGAATTAGGATTTCCTCACCTCTTAAAATCCCTTCATCAACATTGAGCCAAGGCCTATCAGGCATCTCCAACTTCTTTTTTTTTTTTTTTCAACTTCTTCTCAGTAGGCCATCTTTTAACAAATGTTTCAGCGAACCATTCTGTTGGCATAATGTTATTGTGCACTGTATAAAGATTGTCCTTGTATTATTCAAATGATGATCATTGTGCTCCCATATCTGGTTGTAATCTGGACTTGGCATTGTAATGCTGATCCTAAGAATCTGCTGTCACAATGTTGTATAAGCATTGCTCTCCAATTATCTGATTGTTCAATTAAAAAGCTGATTAGCCAGTGACTATGCAGAGGAAATAATAGCGAGGAGTTTCTGACCCCAGCCTGGGAAAGGGAAGATGAGAGGGGAAAGGGAAGATGGGAAAGGGAAGAGAGGGGAAAGAAAAGAGGATTTGGCATAAGGTGAGGTATCAGGAGCCACCATGTGAACTCACAAGGAACAGAGAGAGCCAAACAACACTAAAAGGCAAGCATCTTGGGGACTTTGGCTGGAAGATAGGTAGATTAGTTTAGGGGACTAGAATAGATTAATATCTGCTCAGTTATTGTACCTTAAAGCTTGTTGAATAAATCTTATAGCTTCTGTTTCAATTATTTAGAAGGCATCTGGATTAGAGAAAAAAACCTGCCTCTTTAAAAATTTTTCACTAACACCATTCAAATAAACTTTTGACATCTTTTAAAACTGGGAGCAAGACTCCACCTATCAATTGACTGAAACAGATATAGAGACCCACAGACAAACATTAGGTAGAGCTCGGGGAAATCTTGTGGCAGATTTGGGGGAAGGATTGAGGGATCCAGAAGAAATAGGGACTCTATAAGAAGACCAACAGAATCAACTAACCTGGGTCTTGTAGCTCCCAGAGACTGACCCACCAACCAAAGAGTATACATTGACTGAACCTACCCCCCCCCTCCACATATGTAGCAGATATTCAACTTGGTCTTTATACAGGTTCTCCAACAACTGAAGTGTGGGCTATCTCTGACTCTGTTGCCTGTCTGTGGATCCTGTGCCTCTTACTGGGCTGCCTTGTCTTGCCTCACTGGGAGAGGAGGTGCCTAGTCCTGCAGTGACTTGATGTACATGGTGGGTGGGTACCCAGGGGGCATCTTTTGCTTCTCATAGGAGAAAGAAATAGGGGGGTTGGGGAGGAGCTATGTGAGGTGGGGACTTGGAGGAGGGGAGCTGTGATCATAATGTAAAGTGAATAATAAATTAATTAGTGGGAAAAAACCATGTGAGCTTCTATATTAAACCTAGAATTAAACTGTGCAGGCCCATATCAATAAACTCAGCCTTATCCAGTTTTATGTTCCTTCCACCAGTATCCCACAGTATCCTTAAAATCTTACACATTCCCTAGACTGCTTCTCAAAGGAATTAGCAAGCTCATTAAGCCTTTTAGTGAACCTCCTCATGGACTGCACTTTCTACATCTTCTCTAGGAGCTTGCTTAGCCTCAAATCTGGTTATAGGTCTCGAGGTAACTATTGGTGGGCCCTGGGGAACATCAGTAATGTCTTTCTTGGCATCCTTTCTAGGGAAAATCACTGCTGGTTGATCAGACAATAAAGGTTTAATTTCCTCGGTCAACGGTGAAAAAGGCAATATTTCGGGGATAAAGGGGGAGTACATCTTCTGCTGAGGGTAGAGAGACTATTTCCTCAGCTAAATCAACAATCTCAGGGTTAAAGTTCTCAGCCTCAATTGGATCCTCCCACACATCTCCATCCCAAGTTACAGGATCCCATATCAGTTAATACTCTTACTTTAACTAAGGCTGGGACTTGAATTTTTTTCTATAATTCAACCAGTGTTATCAATGAGGGATTCTCCCTGATTTTCTACAACTTGAGCTCTGTGGCTGCTGGAGAGGAGGCACTCCTCCAGGGTGCACTCAGAAGCCTTTAGAATGTTTGTTTATACACATCTTGAGCAGGTCAGTTTTATCTGAGTTTATTGTTGTCCTTCATTGTGTTCTGAAATGCTATAAGCTGGTTAATTTTATCACAGAACATTCTTTTCCTTTGCAATTTATTCAGAAATGCTAGGAACAACCAACCAACATGATCATTTTCCTTATTTTTCCACAATTAATAAAAAAGTTTTATATACAGAGTCATTAAGTCCATTGTGTCCTACCATTGGTGAATCAGGATAATCAAATACATTTGTCTCCTTAAGTGCACAGAATAATAAATATCATGGGCTTTCAGTACTCGCCAAGCTACTGGGAGTAACTGTAGATGTTGGCAAATTGGAAAACCTATTCCACATACTTTTAAAAAATTCATCCTCATACTTCTTTTCCTCTAGAATCACTTCTGGTCCCAAAATCTGTTCTAGCCAGGGTTCTCCAGAGGAGCAGAACTGATAGAATACAGAGAGAGGGGGGGGGTTATTCGAGTGGCTTACAGGTTGGGTCCACCATGTTTAACAATGAATGTCTACCAAGAATCCATGTTCAGTGCGTGAGGCTGGATGTCTCAAGCTGACTTCAGTATATGCCAGAATCATGAAGAAGTAGGCTTTAATGACAGTGAAGGAATGGACTTGTCAGCAAGAGTGAGGGCAAACAAGCAAAGAGAGCAAGCTTCCTTCTCTCATGTTCCTTATATAGACTGTCACCAGAAAGTGTGGCCCAGATTAAAAGTGAGTCTCTCCACCTTAAAGGATGTTTAAGGTGTCTCTTTCCATCTGAAAAGATCAAGATTAAAATTGGGTCTTCATACTTTAAACAATTTAATTAAAAAAACCCTCCCTCATAGGTATGCCCAGCTACTTGCATTTTAGTTAATTTTAGATATAGTCAGGTTGACAACTAAGAATAGCCATCACAGATACCTATGAACCATAAGAATGAGCAGTATGGCATAATAACCCTAAGTGTGCAACTGTGGCATGAGTGCCTTGATAGTAACCAACAGCTCTCTAGGTGGACCTAAGGCCTACTTAACAAGAGGAAAATCACATCTTGCACTGGAAACCTAGACAACTACCTGGGCCTAGTGAAGTCATGGACCTTGGAGGTAAACCTACAACTTCCACTTTACTAAACCAGCATAACTCCCAAAGACATTATAAATAGTTGTCCTTATGTACACAGATAAATGTGTATATCCACTTATCAAAGATGAGGTCAGTGGACAATGGACAGAAACCATTACAGAGAATCACAGGTAATTAAAATGCAGAGAATAAGAGATCAGTGTGGTGCCCAGTCCCAACAACACATTCTACAACACAATTCCTGCAGCTGAGGCTTAGGGAATCATTGCAGAAGAGGGGATCAGAGGGTTGTAAGAGCCAGAGAATTAATAATTTTGCTGTGAAATTGTCTCTCATAGAAATGTCAGAGAGGCTACACCCATAAAGTCTCATCAACATGAGACTAAACAACACTGGAATCAACCCTAGACAAAGAACTCTGGGCAGCTAGGGATGCTGAAAGTGAGAGAACTTATCTCCCCCAGGGAAGAGTCCCTCTGTAGCCAGACTTTTTGGTTACTTTATTGGGTTTGTTTTCCTCTACCACCCATGTCTTTCCAACCTCTCACCACTAGGTAAGAGAGAAAGAAGGTTAGATAGGAAAAGGGGGTGTCAATATCATTAGACTGATTCCTGCTGATTAGGGGCTTTGAGTTTATTGGGATAAGTTCAATCTTTGTTGTGAGGATATCTCCAAGCAGCAAGCAGCAATCCAGCAAACAGCAAAAGCAATCAGCAGCCAGCTGCAGCAATAACAGGTACTAGCATCAGCAAGAAGAACAGTAGCCCCCACCTCTCTAGGGGCTCTGGCATTTTATACTCTCTCAAAAGTCCCCAGAATTCCAAATGTATACTATCTTCAGCTGTAAAAATCACACCCCTGCCAGAGCATGAGGCAAATCATAGTCATCTGCTGTGGACAATGTAAAGTAGCCCTTTATCCCACACCTGTGATTAAAACAAAGAACATGTTCACTTAACATAACTGGGTTTTTAAAGAAATCAAAATTCTACTACAGTACCTACCCACCCTAAAGTTGGGTAGTCATCTCTGAGGTGATATATATATATATATATATATATATATATATATATATATATATAAAATAAAATTGTAATTATGTATTTAGGAAAACTCACACACACAGCCAACCACAAAAATTAAAGAAAAAGAGACCATGAACTTGCGAGAGTGCAAGGGAAATCATGGGCAAGTTTGAAAGGAGGAAATGATGTAATTATACTATAATTTCAAACATTTACCATAAAAAATAATATAGCAGAGATAAAAATTGCATCGGATCTCAAATGGTGGATGACACGGAATAGTACAAGTAATATTCTAGACCATACCACAGAGCTGGGTGTCCAATTCCCTCCTGCCTTGTGGGATGTAGGGTGGGAAAGATTTGAAGGGCTAAAATCTTGGCCTCAAATCTGAGAGCTGTTCTTGAAATCAACGAAAGAAGAAGTCATCACATCAGGCAGACACTGGTATGAGCAGGTGTGGCCTGAAGTCACTGTCCTCTGCTTATTAGTTATTATCATTGTCCCTCCATGGGACCCATGAGAAAAGCGTGTTAGATGACATTGCATTTACCTGGGACAAATAGAAAGTCTGGGGATGAAACTAAGAGAAAAAATGAGAGGAAGCCACACTTAAAAATTCATGAACTCTGCACAAGCTATGCGTCTTAGTCAGGAATACCCATAGTCTAGCTGCTTGAAGGTCTATGAAGTGTCTCAGTTAAATATCCACATGAAGGAGCACTTTGAGATGTCTATCCATCCGGCTCTGGTTGTCTCTCTTGCTGGTTCTCATTTGGGTTGCCATGATGTTGTAGGCAAAGGTCACCCTGAGAATGGGTAGGTGTATGTGAGAACTCAGCCAGGCAGGAGTCAGCTAGTTGTTGCTGTGGGCCTTTGAGAGGATATTCAGCTGGGGCTGTCAACACCTACCTGTGACCTCTTCATGTGGTTGGACTTTCCGTGTGTGGGCTGGGGAGCATCCTGTGGGCAAGTTGTTAGTGAGACCCAGGTAGAAGCTATAAGGCTTCTTCCAACCTGGTATTGGAAATCTTAGGCTGTTGCTTCTATCTTATTATGCCACCCAAAATGTCACTAGTGTGGCCCATTCTCAAGAGAAGAAACACCCAGGACTCTGGAAGATGTCCATGCCTGAGAACCATTCTTTCCTTCACACTCTAAGACCACAGGCTATAGAATTCGCACCAAAATTTAGTCCTGTTGGAGAACTACCTATTTCCCCAAACTTCTACACCACCTCATACTTTATTTGGAACATCTCCAGGTTTCTGATCACTACAAGATACACAAGGCAATTATTTGTATGAAAAGACAACATTTGTTTTGGCTTTTGGTTCTGGAAGATCCAATAATAATCTAATGGTCTCATTGTTCCCTGTAGTGAAGGCTGGGAAGGTCTCAAAGATAGAGAGACCAGACAGAGACCCATTGATTCCAAATTCTTATCATCGGGGAACAAATTCAGTGACAAGACAAAGTATGGAGTCAGGAGAAACTTACGTTGCAAAATGGTAATACACCCTGGACGATTACATGCTTCTTAAGTGAGTTTTATATTGAATCTGAGAGATGTGGTACAAGGTTATATAGCTTGTTTTTGACCAGGACTACTTGTAAAGGAATACCACACCAGGGTATGGATTAGAAGATGAGAAGTTGGGGTTTCCAGTTGGGGTTGTTTCTCTTTGAACGCAAATCTCATTTTGGTAGCTATTGATCCACCTAGATACTATATGATTTATTGATCCAGACTGCAATTTGTTTTTATATACATCATCTGGTCTTTCTTTAAGTTCTTTCCATTTGAGCGCTCCTCGTTTCCCAGTGGCTCGCCATTACACATTGCTTGTGCCTCCATCCAAGTCAGCACATTCTCTAAGGAGTATGTGGTAGAAAATGACTTATACTCATGATCAAATATGTAGAGGTGGAGTGAGTGGGTCAAGGTCCCAAGGCCCCATAATTCTTTCATGTTCGTGCACCACTGACCAAATAACCATCTTGGAGGCTCTACCTCCTGAAGAGCGGCACCATTCCAAGTGTCACTCCTCTACCCTCCCTACCCCCCAGACCCAGACCCAGAAGTGTGTCTTTGATATTCATACTGCCCAAAGATCAAAAGGGATTACCATCTCAAGCACTGAGGACCCACAGGAGGAAGCCATTTTATTTAGGAGCCTGAACTCAAAAATCTGTTAAACTCTTGCAAGATACTGTATTTGCATATGCAAATCTTGCTTTCCACTCTTAATTCCTTTGAGTTCCTAAAGCAAGAAAAGGCTCATAAAAGATTGATTGACTGAGATGGGTGACCCTTGGCAATGTACACAGCCCTAGGGAATCCCAGATTAACTTACTCAGGACCTATGAAGGTGGGGTCCAGACATTGGGGGATTATTTAATCTTCCCAAGAGATACTAATATTCACTTAGGTATGGAGATAACAACCAGATGTATAGAGCCTGGTTCAAGGGACAGCATTTGGTGGATCAGTAGGAGCAGTCTTGGGTTTCAATCCTGACATTGCACTATCATCTCCTGGATTTGGAGCATTACAAAACAGACTTCTGGCCCCTCCCTGGGTCTGATTTAGTAAGTCTGGGTGTGAGGAGAACTTTGGGATCCTTACAGTTTCCTGGGTGACTTTTGCATGAAGCCTGGATTGGAAAAATCTGTGGCAGGAGAGAAAGGGGCAGCAGGCTGTAGAATGTAGATACTCTTCCAAGTGAACTGCTAGATCCAAGGGCAGAGTCTAAGCCATAAGACAGCTTGTTCTGGAAGTTAAGGGAAGTTCTTTCTGTGGAAATCCGGGCCAAAGTGTTTAGCACTCAGGATTTGTTAGGATGGTTTGGCTTTTCAAGGAATTTTCAAAATGTCGTACAACTCTTTGAGTTTATAAAAATTGATACCAATATTTGCCTTTGATAGTTTTTTTCACCATTTGCATGAGGAGCATTGAAAGAATGAAAATAGCCCAATGGTTTCAGGATTGTGGAAAATGTCATTACTGGCAATGAAAATTACAGGAAGGCTTGCCGACGCCTGCACTCTCCCAAGACTAACATGAGAGCATGTTTTTACTTCTGATGCAATAATTAATTTTGCCCAGGAAAACTCTCTGTGCATGCCTTCAGGCAGGGCTAAATGAAGCCTTTAATTCATTGATAAATGTGATTGTCTCTGTTCATGGAACCCTTCTGAGGCAGACAGGATTCGCCAGTGGATTCACTCTGAGTGGTTATGTGCTAGGAGGCTCTGAAGAAGGGATTAGGGATCCCCCAAGTCCTGAAGAATTGGCTTTGTCGGGATATGAAAGGCTTGAGATGACTTTCAGAGCTAGCTAGAATTCTAGAACCAGAATCTGGAGCCAGAATGGTAATAAAGTTCAGAGTCTGTCCCACCAGAGGACTAGGGATGAAACCTGAATGGACTCAACACTGAGTGAAGAATAAATGTCTGAGCTGTGCAGGTCTGGTAGATCTCCTGGGGAGCTGTGTCCAGCTCTTCCCACCCACTGGGAAGATCATTTAGTGGATGATAGACAGATCTTTATATAGAGTCTCTGTGCTTCAGAAAACTGGATCAGAGTGTGACTGAAATGGAGGTGGAGGGAGCAGATGCATACACCTCAGCAGGAATGAGAGCAAGTGTTAAACAGTTATTTATGGCTTAAACCTGTCTCTGTAAATGGTTGACAAAGCTTGGCCCAAACAACCTCCTGTACTTAAGGATCTGAAAACAGTTTAGGTATGCAAATAAACTGTAGCTTAACCTGAGCTTTTCTAACCAAGCAACTGTGGTTAAGCTAATCACAACAGCTCAGCCTCTAGCCAATCAGAGACCAAACTGATCTGCCAAATGAGGGAAATAGCTGCCATATAAAGAAAAAGCAACCATACCAGCCAGACTGTTTCTGTGTGCCATTTCTTTTTATCTAGATATAAATACAGCGGGCATACATAATAGGGCAGTGCTGAATCACTTGAGCTATCAGTTCTTAGAACACGTTTTTTCTTTATTCTTCCCCACCAACAAAATTTGTTAAAATTAATTGTCTCACGTTACTTTATTATTTATCATTTATTTTAATTGATTTGTTAAGAACAAAAAGCATTATAAACTTTATTTCCAGAGACTAACATCCTAAAGGCATTGGATAAAGATGTGTAAGTGCATGTAGGGAGTAGGAGTTCTCTGCAGAAGCTAACCCCCTCCTCTCTTCTCTTATCACATGGGAACAACTCACAAGCTAGGCATACATACACTGGGATGTAATCAGACATAAAAATAAAGTTTATGGAGAGATAAAAATGCTAATGACACAAAAGCATTAAATGTGCGGTGTAAGATGAAAGCTGTGTTCACTGGAGGCAACTGCAAAAGTAAAAGAGGCTACCCTGGAAAAAACTGTAACAAAAATTTTGTTACATTACTATCAACAACTAAAATCTTTGCTATTTTCTAACTGTTTACATAGTATTATTTTATAAAAGTTGTCTTTTGGCACCTGTCCTGGGGCCCTGCAGCTCAAGTGGCTGGAAGAGAAAGACACAGGTTATGCCAGCCCAGGTCCCATAGTGGGTGCCATCATGATGAATGAGTATGTGATGGAGACATGGGAAAGATGGAGCATGCAGTGGAGGGATGGGAAAGAAAGCAAAGCCAGGAGTCATGCTCCATGGAGAGAGGTAGAACTGGAGACATGGCAAAGGCCAGGAACAGCTAGATATGAGGAGCCTTCCCAACCACCAGGTGTCATTGTGATATCTAGGCCCAGGCTATCACCAAGGGCTATCTGAATGTCAGTGGTCTGGGCTGCTGCCTGAGACCATATTAATGTCTCAGGGCTATACTGGTGGTGGTAGGGGGGCAGACTGGTCTGTGTGACCTGTGCTGTGACTGAGGGCACATCTAAATCTGTAGTCCTGTGTAGCTGGGGTCTGTGTTGATGCCAATGGCCTATGTTACCACCAAAGGTTGGGCAGATGTCCCTGATCTGGACTACTGCCTAAAGCCATGTTGATGTCTGAGCACTATACTTGTCGTGCCCCCTTACCAGCCACCACACTTGGGAGAGTTGGCCCCATCCCTCATCAGGGAAGCATGGGAGAGTTATCTCTGGTGGCATTGGTGCTGCAGAGCTAGGCTTGCCCCTTATTGGCTATAGCACTTGGGAGAACAAGCCCAGCACCTTACCTGGGCAGCACAGTAGAGCTAGCTCTGGTTGCATGGGCACAGTAGAGCAAGCCTAAGGGTGTGAGATTGGGAGAACTGGCCCTGCCCCTTTCCTGGGCAAAGCAGAAGATCTGGCCCTGGTGGCATGGGTGTAAGTGAGGTGGCTGGCTCACCAACTCATCCACCCATCTATGAACTGCTGGAGTACATGAAGGGGCTGGTTCTGCAGATACAAGCTGCAGGGTCTCCATGACACAAGGCAACATCAGGATATCTGAGAGGAGTTCTGGTAAGGATCCAGTACTGACAGTGTAGCAGAAACCAGAGGCCTTGGACCAGACCAATGACTCATTGCAATGAGCATTTGCAAGTAAAGCTGTATGAGCAAAAGATCTACTGTGGGGCACACCACAGCATCCATGGTGAGATTTTTGTTTTGCTTTGTTTTATGGGAGAGGTTTCAAAGACATAGGGCAGATATGAAGGCATAGGGGAAGAGAGAGAGAGAGAGAGAGAGAGAGAGAGAGAGAGAGAGAGAGAGAGAGAGAGAGAGAGAGAGAGAGAGAGAGAGAGATTGGGGTGCATTATATGATTCACAAGTAATCCATCAAAGCTTTTAAAGTTGTTTTTTTATCTTTTATTTTATTTCAGTTTTTAGTAAAGGATAATTATATTTTAGTAGCTATGTGGAAGCCATGACTCAATTATTGAGGTTCCTATCTTCCTTACATTGGTTAAATACTGACTCCTCTCTCAAACGTACACAAACATACATACTCTCCATCAATAGAACACATATGCAAAATCTTTCCAGTTGAGGTTAATGGAGATAAATGATAGCTGTATTATCTCTGACACAGTTCTGTACATGTGTGTGTGCACACATGCATGTGAATACAAGCTTGTGCATGCAGCACCCAGTCTGACAGGTCCCTCTCTGAGACCAGGGCTGATCTTTGAAGAGTGGCAAGTCTGAAACTGTCTTTCATGTTACTGAGACTACACATAAGGATGCTTGACTCTTGTGTTGGTTGTTGATTATTATGTAAGACATTATCTCCCCCCCCCCAACCCAGGGCTTCTGAACATTCATGTGATACAGGAATTCCACTAGGGTTCAACAGAGTGTTTGTGACTCAAGAAGCCTCACCAGCCTGTGCTCACTCACGGTGTCTGAGACTCTCTGAGAAAATAACCTTCAGTATTGGCAGTTTCTTGATATTTTATCAATTCTTTCCATTTTACTGCTTACATATTCAACAATATCCAGTCCTCTCCACCATTTTCTCCTTTTTGAAGATAGTATTTTGTGTCCTGTATTGGCCTAAATTGTCCTTAAATTCACTATGTAGTTGAAGATAACCTTGAACTCCTAATATTTCTGCCTCCATCTTGAGTACTGGTATTACAGGTTATTAGCTACTGTGCCAGTTTTCTGAGGAGCTGGGGATCATGCTAGGGTATTTATGCTTGTTGATCACACCCTGGCATTTATGCTTCTTAGGCAAGCAGTCTGCCTGCTGGGTCTCATCTCTTGTCCTGGTCTTTTTCTGTATGAGTCTTGTTTAACCTCTTTCTATGAAGTTTAATGTTATCACCATAATTTGTGTTTTTAACATTTCTTTTATCTGTTTTACACTCTGTTCTTCAAGCCTTCACACATCTTCTGTAATCCCTGATTTCAGAGATACGATTTAATTGTGCTGATCTTGTGGACAGGGGTACCTTCATTTACTTGAGTGACAGACTGCTGCAGCTGTATTTCTTTCATCTGTGAGTTCATCTTTTCCTTCCTTTTGTTTTCTCCTACTAATGTCTTTGTGTGGATATAACCCTAGGTTCTTCTTACTCACTACTTAAAGGTGAAAGAAGTCTTTCCTTCCTTTCTAAACTGCCGGTTAAAGGATTGTTTGACTTGTTGGTTTTTGACTTGTTGACTGCGAGCAGAGTCTCATCAGTGCTCTGACATCTGCCTGTGTTGGGTCAGGAGCTCTTTCAGATTCAGGGTAAGCTCTTAACATCATTGCATGCACACAGAATTGATCTACACCTATAGCTTTATCTACTTGATTTTATGGTTCCTTTCCTTCTCCTGTTCTGGAAGTCTTACAGCACACTTCACTTATGATATATGCCATGCATTGTTGGGTTTCATTGCTGTGAAGAGACACCATGACCATGGTGCCTCCTGTAAAGGCAAACATTTAGTTGGGGCTGGCTTACAGTTTCAGAGATTTAGCCCATTATCATCAGGAAGGAAACCATGGCAGCATGCAGGCAGACATGGTGTTGGAGGAGTCAAGAGCTGATCCATAGACATCCAAGAGGAGGGTCTTCATCAGGCAACCAGGAGGAGGGCTTCTCCACACTGGGCAGAGCTTGAGCATGAGGAGATCTCAAAGGCCACCTCCACAGTGACACATCTATTCCAACAAAGCCACACCTCCTAATACTACACTCCCCATGGGCCAAGCATTGAGAGACATGAATCTATGGGGGCCAAACCTATTCAAACCACCATTCCATTGTACCCACTTCTTTACAAAACCCACGTCTGTGCTTTTCTGCATACTCTCTGCCCACCACATCCCATATGGCACTAAGCGCCGTGTGTGTCCCCCAACCTTGGTAAAGAGATGTTCCTATACTAATCTTGCAGCTGTGTGATTTGCATCACTTACTGTGGCACAAAGCTGTGAGCCCATTTTCTAGTTTTGTCACATGCGATTTTCATTTTTTTTCCTCCTGTTTCCCAAAACTGAGGAATATTGGTAGAAAAGGAACACACTAAGCAACACTAGGTAGTGTATTTTAAAAGGGTAAGTTGTATGATTATATCAACTATGTTTACATACGACACCAAAAATCTAAATACAGCAGTTCATGGTGCTTAGGGACGAGAGAGAAGAGAGTCCTATGAAAGGGTTCAGGACAAGAATTTGCATGAGAGAGACTCTACGACTTTTGACCGCATGGGTACAAATGCATTTTCTTACCCCTGGGCCTCTCACTTGGATGTGATATTTCATATCTGCTGAAAATTTCTCTCTAAAGGGTTGTGAGGGAGAATTTCTTGTGAAGATTGTTCTGGAGGCACAAAGTCCGTGTCTTGGAGCAAGAAGAGGCAGTGAAGAGAAAGGGATGTAGAAGACAGAGGCAAGGACCTCCTAGGAGGTTGCTATGGCAACAGAAGAATACGTTTTATGGAAACAAGGAACAAAAAATGTTGTTAGAACAATAAACCACATCTCTGGGATGGCTGCTGACCTAGGGACTGGAGTATCTGACCAGAACTTTCAGGGTTCCAGGAGTCTTAGTGTTTCAGTTGGAGGTGGTATACCCACTGAACCCTGCTGGCCACTTTTTCTTTTTGTATCCATGACAATTGCAATAATAAACAAATGTCTACAGTTTTTCCCCAGTCGTGGTCCCTCTCCTTCTGCTTATAGTAGAAACGGCTCTTGTATAAGCCTTACTTCCCATGACTCACATCTACATCTAATGCACAATAAGCTTTACAAGTGGTAAGAAGTCCAACTCTCATGAAGCAACCACACTGTGAGGGAGCCCAAGGAAACCACATAGTATTGAGAGCAACTCCCCGCTAGCAAGAGTCACCAGGGATAAAGGGGAAAAGGAAATCTTGGGAGTCTACTCTGGGTAAGAGTTAGAGAACCACTCAGCTGAGCCCAGTCACTTAACCCAATGATGGAAAAGTGAGATACGTATTTTAAATCTCTATAATTGGGATATCTTATTGCACAGAAATACATGACTAGAACAAGCTCAACAAGTCACATGAGGATCACTTTGTAAACACTGGGGCCACTTGTGTTGATTGGAGCAGGAAAGCAGCTGTCACCCCATCAGTGACTTTAATATTTTGGGCACATGTGGGGTACCTGATGGTGCTAGCTCTTCCCACCTTTCCAGACTGGAATTCTAAGCAAAGAGCTCATGGAGTAGAGGTTACCTACTAATGGGTGTTTCCTGCAACATCCAGTGATTAGGGGAAATTCTTGGGATCATGCCATTTGTCCAATAGCTGAGTACCCTCTTTCCCTATGTAGAGATCTGAAATGCCCTGTCCCTGACTGGGCTGTGCACAGAAGTCCCCACAGAGGGACCTGGGGAAAATGTGTAAAAGGAAAAGGAAGCAGTCCACAGAACCCTCAGGCCAGACAGGAACCCACCGTAGTCCCTGGCTTTCTCTGCCTGCTGACTTGGGACTCTGGGTGGTTTATGTTTTATTACTGGTGGCCCAAGGCCAAGGCTACAAATAAATGTTGGTACTGGCAGCAAGGGGGGGGGGGATCATTTCCTGGGCTGCATTTCACAGGAGGAAAGCCATGTTTCAAGGCTTACACTCTTTGTGTGGTGTCCATTTTTTTTCTTCGTGCCAGGACAAGGTCAAAACAGAGCTGGCTTCTAGAGTTGGAAATTCTGTCCCAAGCCCCATGCTTGGCCCTTTTGGAAGACATGGGGGCTTGTTTTATAGATGAAGCCCTTTCTGCCAGCTCTGGCATTGTTTGGCTTCTCATGGATAGGTTTCTCTTGAGTGTTCCGAGAGTGTCTGAACAAAGACCATATATAGGCACTACTGTGTGACATTAAAGTGGCAGCCACCAGTATTATGGAACTGGTAATTACGGCTTCCAGGTTGTCTGTCTTATTCAGAGATCTCTGGCCAGTTATGGAGGGGTGTCACCTATGTTGAACTTTATGGTTGCCTAGACATTCTGACATGGTCAAGACCTGAAGGTAGTAGATTATCACCTTGGATAGAGAATAATAAATAATCTACACTGTTCTTTTGTATTCATGTGTACTGACTGGTTTTGTGTGTCAACTTGACACAGGCTGGAGTTATCATAGAGAAAGGAGCTTCAGTTGGGGAAGTGTCTCCATGAGATCCAGCTGTGGGGCATTTTCTCAATTAGTGATCAAGTGGGGAGAGCCACTTGTGGGTGGTGCCACCTCTGGGCTGGTAGTCTTGGGTTCTATAAGAAATCAAGCTGAGCAAGCCAGGGGAAGCAAGACAGTAAGTAAAATCCCTCCATCAGCTCCTGCTTCCTGACCTGCTTGAGTTCCAGTCCTGACTTCCTTTGGTGATGAACAGCAATGTGGAAGTGTAAGCTGAATAAACCCTTTCCTCTCCAACTTGTTCTTGGTTATGATGTTTGTGCAGGAATAGAAATCCAGACTAAGACATCATGTAACTCATTAAATGCATGCATAGTCACTTAGACCTACACACATACACATGTCTGAATGAGATGAATACCTTTGGGCAAGACAAGATTCCCTTTTTTTGTTTCAAAAGGCCAGAGTTAAGGCCAGAGCATCTTGCAGGTTCTATACAAAACTGAACTCTCAGAAACGAGGGCTCTGGCCATTAGCTCACCCTTGACTTGTGTTTCCCTCAGGCCTGTGATCTGGAATAGAATACTTGGTGATGGTCAGCAGAGCCTGCAAAACCAGTGAGTAGTTGTCAGGCCTGTTCTGTACTGCTCAGGGCCACTGCTTCTCGATTCCTTTGCTTCAGTACTGACTCCACTTCTAAAGTAAAGATGGAAAATCAGAATCATAGGAAATAAAGCTGATGAGACAGACCTAGGGAAAAAGACCAAGAGGCCAAGTCAGAATCTCAGAGGAGCTCTGTAGCCAAGGTGGTACAAAGGGTCTTGGAGAGTCTGAGAAAGGGGGCATTTGAGCAAGGGAACACTCATACCTGAAGGGTCTCCTGCCTGGGCTAGAGGATTCGCATCTTGGGTAAATGACAGAAGACTTATATGTGAAAGTTGTCACCTAATTACTGTTGTCTGTCTCTTTCATAAAATAGACAGACCAAAGAATATCCTTGTTCTTAATTTTCCTGCTTAAATGCAAATGATGGGCAGGTTCCCAGCAGAAGAATGAGCCCTGTGATAGAGGTGACCCATGCCAACAGTATTCTAGATCAGGGATGCAGGCAGTTCTGTGCTCAGTGGCCTCAGGAAGGATTTTTGGTTGGGGAGTGATGCTTGAGCTGGGTCTAGGGGCACCAGGCTGCTGTTGACACCCAAGAGTCATCAGAATCCATGAAGAGAAATGTAATGGCTGTTTCTGTGTGTGAATTTAACACAAGCTAGTCGTCAGAGAGGAAGAGGCCTCAGTTGAGGAAATGTCCCCCATGAAATCCAGCTGTAAGGCATTTTCACAATTAGTCATCAATGGGAAGGCTCAGCCTATGGTGGGTGGTGCCATTCCTTGGCTGGCGGTTCTGGGCTTTATAAGAAAGCAGGCTGAGCAAGCCAGTAAGCAGCGTCCCTCTATGGCCTTTGCATCTGCTCCTGTCTCCAGGTTACAGGACTGCTTGAGTTCCTGTCCTGACTTCCTTCGATGATGGACTATGATCTGGAAGCTGAGTAAACCCTTTCCTCCCCAACTTGCTT
Source organism: Mus caroli (assembly GCF_978045245.1). Taxonomy (NCBI): domain Eukaryota; kingdom Metazoa; phylum Chordata; class Mammalia; order Rodentia; family Muridae; genus Mus; species Mus caroli. The sequence continues at coordinate 26,817,775 of NW_028227267.1, read as the reverse complement.
TGTGGTTGTGGTGTTTTTGATGCAACACCCTAACTAAGCAAAAAGAAAGCAACAGAAACTCAGTGCTATGTGAGCTCTGGGGAGACCATGCTAGACCTCAGATTCAAATCTCCTGGACCACTGCCATAGCGCTGGTCTTCTGTGGTTTAATTAACTCTAAACAGTAGCTTAGAAGTTTGTAACTCAGGCATCTTCAACCTCGATGCACATTGAAGTCACACATGGAATTCTGGGAAAATGCCAGCCATGAGACTACATCTGAAGCCTTCTCTGATTTGAATGTGGAACTGGGATTGAGGACCACTTGTCCAGAGAATGTCTGAGGAGGGAGAAACCTGTCTTCCCATGTCACTGCCTATTAGATGAAAGATGCTATCACAAAGCCCATTCTTTCTGTCTTGGAATGTCTGCTAAAACTTCAGCAATCCATCACATCATTAAATATATTCATGTAGTCATTGATGGCCTCTTCCGTTTATCTCTCCCATCTAATTTAAGTTTTGCATCTTTTGACTAACAGCTCCCAATCCCTACCCCCATCCTCCATATTATAGTCATAGTGGCACTGATGGAGGGTTAGTCACCTAGCAAGTGTCAGCTTCTTAAAATACATTCTCCAAGGTCAGGACTATTCTTAGTCCTGTTTTGTGGGTGAGAAAACAGATTCTCAGAGGTGTGGGTTGTCACTTCATCAATGTCACAGAGTTGAGGGAAATGGCGCTTACTGCCCTATACCCACCTAGGCTGGGGAGATTTTCTCTCTGTGTGTGCTGTACCACTCCAGCATACAGAAGCAGCTCTGTGAAGCCAATGTTGGGATGGGAAGCCATGGCTCTCGGTATCCCCCACCCTCCAAGCAGGATCACATTGCTTTCTTCTTCTCTTACTTCCCCCCTTCTGATCTACCCGGTCTGTAGAATTCTTTTCTCTTGCTCTAGGAGACTATTCCAGATGCCTGAACTTGGATTTTCTGCTCCACATGTCTAGGGAGTTACAGTGACTATTTATTCAAAAGTATTTCTCTCTCTACCATCCAAGGCTTTAACTGGTGATTAATGGTCCACAATAAAATAAATAAGTGTTTATTATATATCATTGAACTTCTGAGTGGAGTTCTTGCCAAACTCACATCATCCAGAAAGAGTCTAGATATAGACCTTTAAGGAAAACCACACACACACACACACACACACACACACACACACACACACACAGTTGTACTCTTCTCTTCATGAGATCCTTAGACTGAAGTGTAGCAGCAAAGGAACTATTTCTCACTTCTCTTCTTTCCATGAGACCCTTCACCAAACCGAATTGTGAAGCTTTCTTGGAAATCCAGAAAATTAAATGAAACAAGAACCCTGAGGAATATATTATATGGTCTGGCACAAATGAATGAAAAGCTCTCTGCCTGGAAAAAGAAAAGTAAAGACCCAGTTCATTCCAACAAGGGACGCTCTGTGGTGGGATCTACATTTTCCATGTGGCTTCAACACCTCTGCCTGCTGGAGGGAGGGACCAGCCTGGCACACACATGACTTCATGGGGAAGGTGGTGGAGAGAGACTGCCTGATGGAGGGCAAATCCCCTGAAAGGCAGTGGAAGACACAGGGTATTGTTCTCATGTTCTGGATGGGGGAAGAGGTGAGCGGTCCACAGACATTCTTAAGGTTAGTAAGTCTTTAGGCCCCACTTCATCTTAAACTCTGAGTTTTTTCAACATGTGACTTGGCCTCCCTATTGGACCGACGTCTCCAAATCCAAGGCTAGAACTTAACTACAGTTCTGGTATTATGAGGCTGAGATGGTCCATTGACCATCTTCAGGGCCTACTGTTGAGATTGCCCTCATTGCTTTGGGGAGGAAGACTTTGTAGCTTTTTTGGCATCTTCGAAGTCATTCTTGGAGTCCCTCTCTACACTTTTTCTGTTTCAGTTAGGCATTATTCCATCGTTCTAGCTTCTTCTACATGACAAGCATGAGGGCCATAAGCCTGGACTAACAGAGAAGCTATGCTGGAGTATCCTTATGCTCGGTATCATGGGGCAAGTGTTTCACCTCCAGGACTCAGTTTTTATCTGCAAAACAGTTTAGTTGTTGCTTCTGGAACTGGAACTGTTATAAAGATCAGTAAGATACTGAAGATGTTGAATTAACGGTTGCCATTTCACTGTAGGTTCAACTACAATCCTAGAAATCAGCATTAAGTAATATCTGCAGTGGAGCTATGCCCAAAGGTCTTTGTTTTCTCTTGAGCCAATAAGAGATGAGAGTCATGAGAGTTGTTGCTCTCATAGTTAAGGGTCAGGACAGACATCCTGAAGACAGTAACCTGATGACCATGTGCTGGTAAGATGTCCTTTCAAAAATGAGATCTCGGTGACACTTAGAGAAGATGATGTGACCAATTCAAGTGACACACACCCAACACTCTATACTGAATGGTGGAGGAACTTTAGCCTCTCCTGGGCCTGGCAAAAAGGAAATATTCTCGCCAGGCATCCTATGCCTTGTACTACCTCCCCTTTTCTGGCTCCTCTTTTAGCCTGTAACCCTCTGCCAAGGACTGAGGTCATGGCCATCTCCCATTCCAAGCCTGCTCGATGGCTGTGCCAGGGACTTGGCGTTAGCTCCTTTCCACTTATTTGCAGAAGATGAATTATGCCAGGGTCAAGTTAACCATCATTGGGAGATTTTTTTTGGAGACAGAAAAGTCTTTACCGGCAGCCATCAGAGGTTGTCTAATGACTGAGTGAGACTCTTGACCACTTGAAATAAACCTGCAAAGATGAGGTCGTCAGTAAATGGTGCTCTGGGGATAAAACTTACAGACTCACCTTTGGCACATGGTATGGTGAGTGTGTTGTTGCCCCAGCCAGGGAGAGGACGTGCCCTCATTTATGTTGGGTTGGCCTCCGGTTCTGACTGATGAAGAGAAATGAGATCCAGGAACACCTACTGCCACACTTGTGCTATCTCATCACACAAGAGACTCAGTGTTAGAGAGAGATCAGGGTATTTCAGTGCCCAGCTCTGTCTCTTTTGCTGCAATGGGCTGTCTGGCCTCTGTACTCCTGGGGCGATCTCACACATGCCTTGTGTTCTGTCTTCATGATGACGACAATCCATAGTTCCAGGCTTCAAAGTCCGATGTTGCTCAGAGGCCCACCCCATGTGAGTGCTGCAATGGAGCTGCTCAGAGGGAAAGCTGATAGGTTTTGTAGACCCAAGGGGAGTGTCACTTGCAAACTGAAGAACAGGAATTTATTTATTTCAACCTTTAATGTGATTTAAACTTTAAAAGCCCTTAGAGACTCTCTAAGCCAGTGACTTATCCAACTCGCTTGAGTCTACCCTATGAAAACTGCATCAAACGTCTGGGTGGGTTTTCTGGAGCTGTCACCAACTGGGTTCCTGAAACAAAAGACATCTATTTTCTCCCAACTTTGGAAACTAAGAGTCTGAGAGTTAGGTATCAATGGGGCTGGTTCCTTCAAGGTCTCCATCTTTGGCTTGAAGACAGAGTCTTCTCCCTATGTCTTTCCAGGGAGACCCAATTCAAAGTCTCTGCTGGGAAATCTAAAATGTTGTTACTAAATACTCACTTTAGTCATAAAGGCCGTGGTAAAGTTTAGAAGGGAATGTCTCACTTTAACTCGGCGACTTCCTGAGGACCATTCTCCGTTATTTAAAAGCATGTCTCAGAAGGAGTTGAGCCTACACTGGATAGTTACCAACCATAGTTAACTGTGAGAAAAGGCCTTCCAGAGTAACTCCTCAGGCTTCTGATTGGAAGTTTTTGATCAGACGCTGAGATGGCCCACTAGCTAGCTAGCCTGCTAGCTCTCACAGGGGCATCTTTACTCCAAGCTTGGCCTCTTCTTTCTGCTTTCTTCACAACAAGACTAAACAGGTGGGAGGCATTCTTTTTGCCTTTCTCGGTCACCAACACAGAAAAAGCTGTGTTCTTGATTTTTTTCTCTTATGATTAGCCCCAAATTATATGTTGTATGTGTAGAAAATGTCTCACAATTCTAAAGGTTAACAAAAAAATACTTGTTTTTGTTTTTATGAGTTTGCCTGCCTAAATGTATGTGTACTACATGTGTGCCCTCAGAGGCCAGAAGATGGATGCATACCACTCTGAGGTGCCCTCAGAGGCCAGAAGATGGATGCATACCACTCTGAGGTGCCCTCAGAGGCCAGAAGACGATATTACATCTTCTAGAACCAGAGTTACAGGTGGTTGTGAGCCACCATGTGGGTGCTGGGGACTGAATCTGAGTCCTCTGCAAGGGCAATGGGTGCTCTTAACCTCTGAGCTATCTCTCCGGCCCTTCTACAAAAGAATAATGTCCTAGAAGTCTGTGATAGTGACTTTATGAATGACTATATACCATTCTGAACACTTGAACATGGATATCTGCAGTTGTATAGACTCACTCATCTGGGATCTTGTGAGACTTAAATTTGATGCCCAATGAATCATGGCTGTCAAGCATATTGAAACCCATCTGGTTATGCTGCGGGATGACATTCTCCCTAGCTGCTTGGTTCTCTACTCTAGAACCAAGGTAGACACATCATCGGTCATACCTACTATAAGTATTATAGGTTACATGTACCTACTTGAATCCCAACACAATGCTCAGAAGTCAAATTGATGTCAGCACAAGTTTAGTTTAGTCTAAGATTGGTAGACACAGTGCTCTTCAGAGGGCCTGAGTGTGGGCTCACTCCCGCACCTTGAAAATACTTGTGCTTGCTCACAGCTCAACACCAGCCCCTGGCCCTTTAAACCGCCTTCCAGTTTGAAGGACAAAACTGATGTCCCGTGGTTAGAGCAATGTACACTTTGTTAATGGTATGACCTGGTTTTTTGGCTGCTTGAAGTTTTTTTTGTTTGTTTGTTTTTAATTGAGTTTATTTTTTCCTTTTTATTTATGTAATTTATTTATTTTTAGCTAGCTTTTAGGTTGGTTTATAGAGCAATGGTGTCATTTTGTCATTTCCATCAATCTAGATTATCAGACTGTGTTGCTAGTTACTGTGCTCCCCACTGCATACCCGAGTCCTCCCACTTCTCCCTGGCTCCCTACCTTCCCTTAGATAGTCCTGCTTCTGCTTTCTCATTGTGCACCTTCTGTTATCCTCTCCTTTTCTCTCCCTAGCCAAGTCATAACGTCCTTTCTAGTTTTATGTCACACACACTCACACACACACACACACACACACACACACACACACACACACACTTTTAAATCTAGTTTTCACCTCTAAGGAAAATTATCATTTGATATCTTTCTGATTTTTTTTTAAAAACAAGCACTCATAACTATAACTTCTTCTCTTAGAATTATCTTCACGGTGCACCCCACTTTCTGGTAAGTTGTGCCTTCATTTTCATTTGATTCTGCTATGAACAGTTTGTGCTGCTGAGGTCGCAGTCTGAGGTACTGAACTAACCAATTGTTAAGGAAAGGGGAACACAGAATGGTTGGGTAACTTGCCCAAAGCTACACAGGGAGCTGAAAGCAAAAGGTCTTGGATTTGAAAACTGCAAGTGACTTTTATCATTGAATTTACACTATGTGATGAAATGTAATAAAAATAAAACAAACACATAGTTTCTTAACCTATGGAGAACGCCGGCAGCTGTTCGAGGGAGGGGTGCTAAGTAGGTCTTTGCTTCTGCTGACAACCATAAAGCCCTCCTTTCTCAGACGTGTGGATCAGTTTAAAACCTAGTCCTCCTCTTCCTCTATGTTGTGGAAACTTCACACTGATCAAAGCTGTCCTGGGCCCCAGGGGGAGCCCTGCTGTAAACTGAGCTTCTGTGAGGGGCCCAACTGTCCCCTTCCAGTCTGGGCTGTTGATGCAAGGCAGTGGGGGGTGCTACTCAACTCTCTTTTGAAGAAATATGTTCATTGTGTAATCTCCTATGCCAGGACACTGTGAAAAGACATAGGTGAGAGGGACCCTAGTGTCTACAGCTAGGAAATAAAGCTCTTCAGATTCTTTGCAAAGAACAGGTTTCTTTAAATCAGAAGAAGAAACAAACTGGCTCAGTGGATAAAGGTGCTTGCTGCTAAGCCAGATTGCCTGAGTTTGATCCCAGGATCCTATGTGTTACATGGAGAAATTACTCCTCCATGTTGTCTTCTGTCCTCCACACACAAGCTCTAGCATGCACACACATGCTCATGGGCAGACTCCTTCCCCCTTGATACTGAATGAATGAATGAATAAATGAATGAATGAATAAATAAATAAATAAATGTTAAATTAGGAGATTATAAAGCTCCAAATGAGATTTTTGTTTACAGACACTGGGCAAAGAGATTTCTCACAACAATGGAGTCTTCAATTTTTCTAAAGTAGTGGCCTCGCTGAATTTTAGCTCACTATCCACAGGTACTTGGGATCTAAACTGTCACAGGCATTGAACAGTGAGGGCACTCAAATACTGTGTTCCACAGCTCCGTGAAATCAGCAGTGCTGGAGAGCTTTATCTATATCATCCGCCTGTCTCTGCCTTCCCCAGTCCAGCAGGAAGCACACACCCTCTGTTGGAAAGTCGGATAACACTGCTTTTTCCTCAATAACAAATCATCTCGAAATCCCAGTGGTTTGTCAAAAGGAGGTTTTGTCTTGCTTCCCTGAGGTCAGCTGTAGATGTGGGCACCTTTTCAAAGCTTCCCTCTTCCATATTTAGTCTAAGTTTTCTTCTTTGGGCTTTCCCACCTCAGTACTAAGCAGTCTCCATCTTGCATGCAGATGAAGAGTGTGCTAGGAAGTCAAGCCTCTGTAGTTAATAACGTTGGCTCAGAAACAATACCTTATTTCTGTTCCAGCTTCCTTGGTGGGGACTGATTACCTGGCCATGGCTCACCCTAAGCACTAGGACATACAGCCCTCTCTATAAGGGAACACGGAGGAGGATGAGTTTTGTGTAAGCATTAGCTTTCAGCCATGGCAAGCCAGGTTCCCTTCCCAGGGAAGAGCTCTACCTGCTTAACCTTTGTGTTAGCCAGATTCAAAACTATGGAATCTTACAGAGGTCACTAGCTCAGTCTGTCTCACTACTTTCTTGCATCAGTCCTAAGCAACATCCAAGCCTCTCTTCAGCCACTTTAATGGAAGAGACTTAGCCCCTCATTGTGACACCCCGACACTCCTTGCTTAGAACCTGCTTACTTGTCTGGCCAGTGCCCAGGTTTACTTGTCTTTCTTTGAGTAAAGCTTGTTCTGGTCGCACTTATTTCCCAGTTCTCTCAAAGGTCAGAGGTCATCAACATGTCTCCACTCCACCCACTGCTTACAGGTTACAGAACCTTAGCTACCCCCTGCCTCTCAAGTGACCTGTCCTTTCACCGTCTTGATCACCACACTCTGTCACTTGCTTTTAATATGGCGCTCAGAAATGAGTGCCATTGTCCCGTGGCATGAACATTGCCAAATAAAGAAAGGGCTGTGATTATTCTGAGCACTGGGCAGTTCAAGGGATGTTATTTACAATGCTATTAGCTTTCCCAGAAGCCATATCATATTCTGGAGGTATAGTCCATGTCCACTTGTTGGGAGTCGAGACCTAAAACTTATCCCCTTTCCTTTCAATGTTGTGTCTAATAGTTTTGGGCAAACTGAGAAAAGGTTTTATAAGTGGTTGGGCAGGCATCCCCAAAACCGAGAGAAGACAGGCTTCTTTGATCCACGAAGTCATGGAATTCATTTTGATCTCTGAAGGGTGACCTCAGATCCCTCCATCCTGTAATGAATGCAATTGGCAGTGAAGGTAAGCCAGATCTAACTCCCTCACTGGAAGGTAAAGAAGTTGGAACACACACAAGTGTACATGCACAGGCAAATAGATACACGCAAACAGAAATAGAGATAAAGATAAAGATATAGAGATAGATGTTAGGGTAGACAGACATACGTAGAGAGATGGAAAGATGGAGATATAGAGAGGTAGATGGTAGGTAGATAGTACCACAATGTCCAGGTTTGCCTACAGAAATCCTAAACCCTGTTTCTCTATATTTAGACAGCTAAGACAGAAGACGAAGACTTGGGATCCTATACTGGCCTTGAAGGCAACTAAAAAGCAAAACAAAACAAGCAAAATAGTAAGTGGACTTAGTGGTCTTCTCTACAAGTTAGAGGCTCCCAGTGCCACACATTTCTTTATTTAAAGATCTCTTAGAAGATTGTTCAGCACACATTTATATCACACCTCCTCCTTCCAAAGTTCAGGGATCATTGTAGATGAGGGCTCAGAAACATTGCAGGAGTTAGACATGGTGGATGACTACAGGAGACTGGTTTCTGGTCACAGCAGGGCAGGTGCATGTATTTAGTCACAGTGGTTGTGATGACATGCATAAGACCTGCCAAAGCTCAAGCCAGACAAATTCCCAGCATGGTGAGAGTAGGCAAAAGTCAGGTCCTACCCTTAGCTGAGGACCTACTGGCAGTTGATAGTTGCTGGGAGATGGGAGAGTATCTCAGATTTTCTATGGCTTTGAAGAGGCATCATGACCAAGGCAGCCCTTAAAAGGAAAACATTTAATTGGGGCTGGCTTACAGGTTCTGAGGATCAGTCTGTTATCATCATGAAGGGAAGCATGGCAGCGTGCAGGCAGACATGGTGCTGGAGAAAGAGCTGAGAGTTCTGCATCTTGATCGACAGGCAGCAATGAGGGTTTATATTTCATCCTGGGCAGAGCTTGAGCCTAGACCTCCAAGCCTACTCCCCACAGCAACATACTTCTTCCTACAAGGCCACACCTACTCCAATAAGGCCATACCTCCTAATAGTGCCACACCTCATGGGCCAAACATTCAAACACAAGTCTGTGCGAGCCATTCCTATTCAAACCACCACAGAGGGTCGTTTTGTTTAAGAACTTGGCCTATGACAGGTCGGCCATGCTCCAGTGAAGGCCACACATCCAAGAGCATATGGGCAACATAAATTATATTTGTTAGTTTCTTTTATCTATTTATTTATTTATTTAGACAGAAAGTCGAGTTGAGTGGGGAAGAGAGAACGGGTCTGGGAGGGTAGTGGTTTGATACAATCAAAATAGATTGTATAAGTCTCAAAAAAAAAAAGAAAGAAAACCTAATAAAAATGAAAAAAAAATCCCAAAAAAGCAAAAAACAAACCTCTTAGAGGATTGCCCAATTCAATAAAGTCACTCTGGGTCATGGATGATTCAGTCCAGTTTCTTCCCCTACTTGGATTGTCATCATTTATGTCTGTGTTATCTCTGTTCCTTGGCACAAGAGGGGCAGCCAGGAGATGAGACACACCTCTTAATAGTTCTAAACAGGATGATACTTCTGGGTTTCATTTTAGCTATAAATCAATATATCATATAGCACAAGATAAAATTACATTAACAGGACTGGGATATAGTTCAGCAGAAGAGGTCTTGCATTAACCAAACCCTGGATTCTGTCCTTAGCACCACAAAAAGGAAAAGAAATGATATCTCAACTGTGTCCTGCTACAGCTACACCATAGAAAACCCTTCCCTAAGAAGATGTGAGGGTGGTTTGCCATGGCCTGTTCTTGATGAATCACGGTACCCATTTCTTTCCCAAGTATGCTTCTGCCTTCAACTTAATGTTTCTACTTAGAAATGATCTAAGAACTCAATCTATTCCTGCATTTTAGAAAAATGCTCCATTCTTTATGGATGTTTGTCCATCTACCACTGAGCAGGTTGGAAGACTCTTAAAGTATGAAGGACTTTTGTATAAGCTGAGAATGTTTATATTTGACATTTGGGATTTAATAAGAATGTAATTTATTTTAGAATTTTGCAAAACAATAACTTTATATGTTAACCATCAACATTTCAATAACCTTTCATAATTGTGAATATAATAAACATTTCTAGGTAGTCATACATGATTAAAACATACTTAATCAAAATTTCCAAGTATTTAATTAAGAGCACAATTATCTTTAATGTTGCAAATGTTTTATAATTGGGTCTCATGGGAGCTTTCCATGTGTGGGCCTCCTCTCTGCTAAGTCTATGAGAGGATTCAATGCCCTTAGCTCTTTGGTTGCTTCTTGCTAACAGGCTGAATGCCTATGTTCAGTGTGCCTCCTGTCAGGGTTCAGTCCGCAGTTGCTTGGCCCTCTGTGCCTGAGCAGAGTATCAGAGCAGGGAGGCATGCTGGAACAAATATGCCTGAACAGAACTCCACGTCAGGGGAATGTGTTACAACAGGTGCTAAAGAGGTTTTGCAGTTCTTGAAAAAAAGAAAACAGAGAGTAAGACAGGGAGTGGTTAGTGACACCCCCAAAGCCCCACTCCAGTACCTCCTTCCCTCAGATTGGCTGTGTCTCCTAACATTTCCACAGCTTCCCAGCATCCTCAGCTGGGGTCCAACTGTTGTAGACGACATCAGCTGATCAGGAACCTCTCAGCACAGAACCCTGTCTCCAGGTATTGATCAACAGCTATGCCATATGTTATTTAGCAGTGTATAACAAGAAACGTTAGGCATTCCACAATCTCTGTGAATTATGAAGGTGGAGCTCCCGCGTGGCTGTCAAGCTGGTGTCTCTGGCTCAGAAGTTCTCACAGAGTTACTGTAAGACAATTGGTCTTACACGGCAGGGCAGGGCCCATGCCCTGGAGGAGTTGCCCAACACAAAATGAACTCAATGGTATTTTTGTAGACTTTTTGTCTCATTTTGCTTTGTTTGAGCATTTTTTTTTGTTTTATTGGCCTTTTGCTTGTTTATTTTGATTTCTGTTTTTGTGGGTTTTCTGTATGTTTCTTGTCTTTTATTTGCTTCTTTGATTTGTTTTTTTAAAGAGAAGAAAAGAACATAAATTTGGGTGGACTGGGAAGTAGGGAGGATGTGGGAGGAATTGGGAGAGAGGGAAACACGATCAAATATACTGTATGAGAAAAGAATTTTTCCAATTGAAAACTTTTTAAAGCTGGGCGGTGGTGGTGCACGCCTTTAATCCCAGTACTCGGGAGGCAGAGGCAGGCGGATTTCTGAGTTCAAGGCCAGCCTGGTCTACAAAGTGAGTTCCAGAACAGCCAGAGCTATATACAGAGAAACCCTGTCTCAAACCAAAACCAAAACCAAAACCAAAACCAAAACCAAAACCAAAACCAAAACCAAAACCAAAACCAAAACCAAAACCAAAACCAAAACCAAAACCAAAACCAAAACCAAAACCAAAACCAAAACCAAAACCAAAACCAAAACCAAAACCCAACTTTTTAAAAAGATGTTGGTCTTGACAAGAACAAAAGCACTTACATGTATGACAGCTCACTACTAAGGCCGATGGTGTGGACTTCAATCCCTCACTGTTAGAAGGAGAGTCCCTTCCACATGGCAGGGACCCTTCCATAAATTGGTTAAGCATCTCCACCACAAGGCAGCTGACTTTCACAAGAACAAGCTCTCCAAGACAGATCAGGAAGGAAGTCACAATATCTTTATGATCTAGGGTGAAAAACCACTCGTCACTTCCTGCCCAGCCTATCATATGAAAAAGTGGTTAAGGTGTACAGTGCACACTTCAGGGGACGAGACTCCACCTCTACATTTTGAAAGAACAGTTTGTGCATGAATTTTAAGACCAGTGCACAGAGAGTTCCCAGAAGTCCCATATACAGAAGGATGTGACTACATGCAGGAGTGACTTGGTGGAGCAGAGCCCTCTGCTGAACAGACAGAAGTGACTGCAACAAGCAACCCAACCTTTGTGAGCCAGGTTGTCAGAATTCAGATACAATTTTTGATCAAAGCATAACCTAGATTCTCTTGGCCAGTGGTTATTCTGACACATAAAATCACCATGACCAATTTCTTTCAAGATTTATTTTTAATAGGTGTGTCTGTGTTGTGTCTCTATGTGCATGTATACATGAGTGAATATATCTACGGAGACCAGAGGCATCAGATTCCCTGGAACTTGAGTGTCAGGTGGTTGTGAACCACTCTATGTGGGTGCTGGGAACCAAATTTACATCCCCCTCAAGAGCAGGAAGTGCCTCTTAACTGCTGACCCATCTCTCCATCCCCAGTTAAAATGTTTCTCTTTAGGTTAGTTGTAAGGCTTCAGGTTTTTATGCTCACCTTGGACTTTAGCAATTCAACCAGACATTACAATTCCTAGCAAACTCCAAGCTAGGTGCATGCCATTTTGGAAGTAGAGAGTGGGGCAAACACTACGATGTGAGAATGGTCTTCATGTATAGAGAGATGCAAACCAAACCGTTGGCCGTGTTTCATTTGATAATGAAGTTCTGTTTGCTGCATCCCGACTCTTAAGCCTCTGCCTTTCAAAATCAGAATTCAAACATCTCGTGTTTTGAAACTTGGTGTCTTTCCCAGAAATGATGTATTCTAAAAATTTTTTTTTCTTATGGCTGGCAGCACCTAAACTATTGTCCTGTCATTATGATAAATTGGCCCAGCCTTCAAATATTAATTGGAAACATATGCATGTCTTATCAATATTGCATTCTAATTAGTAGGGTCATCTCGAGGTTCCATGGACCAAGAGATGAGAGATGGGTGTGTGCGGTATTTGGCTGATTAATCATCTCGGAGAAGATTAATGCAATGCTCTGTGGAATTTTCTCTTTAATTGGTTACTGTGTAAGATCACAGGACAATTGATTGCTTAACTTCTCCCCCACCTCCTCATTACACACTTCGTAATATAGTACCCGTGCTGGGAACTATTATTTTAGTTTGTTTATTCTTCCTGTGTTTATTTTTCTTATCTACAGAGATAGTGAAAACTGCCACTTGTGCTTTGCAAATAGACACATGCTCAGTAGAAAAATATAACTCTAAATATAAATACCCTCCTACTTAATAAGAACAATAAGACTTAATTCTCTATCCCCAGCTCTTCCCAGACCCTCAGTCTCTGGCTTTGGCTTCTTGGCTCCTCTGGGCCTCCAGCTTGCCAACTTTAGGTCTTGGGACTTCTCAGACTCCATTATCCTGCAAGAGCATACCTTAAAAATAAGTCTCCCATTTCTATAGATGCTCATATTCTTGCTACCCTTGTTCTTAGGACCACCCTGACTCTGCTCATGAACACTCTGCATTCAGGCGGCACCATGGGCATCTAGACATAGGCATCACTGTGTTCTCCATCAGATCACGATTCTCTGCATCACGTCCTCTCCTACCCACATAAGCATCACTGACTTCTACTTCCTGTTTCCTTTCCCTACCCCCTACATCCAGTTCTTTTCACAGCATCCAGTTGATTCCCTCACAATGTAATTGAGTTGTATGGCTCTCTAACCAAGACTTATTGATGGCTTTCATTCTTGTAGCACTGCAACATCTGTGTGGGGACCTCTCAGGCCCTGTGTGAACACTAAAGGCCAGTGCAAGAGAACTCCCAGTCCACTTGTGTTTTACTCTAAGACCCACCCTTAGTAACACAACACTGTGGGAAGAAACCTTTCCATAAGCCTTCCACTCACAGTCCTGAGACACGGTCCCAGATTCTCTGCAGGCTGCACAGCTCATATGCACAGCACACTGGATCTAAGGCTGCTCTATGCACTGCTCCCGTGTGCTCTGGCACCTTAAAAGAGAACCACTGACATGGGGAAATGTATTCAAAGATAGAGTCTCACTCACTGTTTCATCCTCACCCTGTTTCTTCTGCAAGAACCTATAGGAGTTAAGGAGAGGACCACAACATACACAGGACACTGGAGTGAGAAGCCCTCAGCCTGGTTCTGTCTTTCGTATTTCAGTGTTCTGTGTTAGTATTAGAAAGTGTTGCCCAGCAATGACATCTTTTTTTCTTTTTTTTTTAATTAATAATTTATTTTTTAATTAGGTATTCCCTTCATTTACATTTTAAATGCTATCTCAAAAGTCCCCCAGAACCTCTTCCCCCCACTCCCCTACCCACCCATTCCCACTTCTTCTAATAGACTAGGAGTTTAGGAAGCAGCAGCAAGTTACCTGGATGGGAAGGCCCTCAGGCACAAACTGAAGACAGCTAAGGTTGCTAGGGACAAGGCTGCTAAAACCAGGGAGTCTGCCTCAGGTCTTGGATGTCGGGTTTCTCTGGGCTCTCTCCTTCTAGGTTTCATCAGCTGAACTGAGTGGTGCATTGCTCTTTTAGAAGTCCCAGATCAGCACACAATCTCAAAAAAGAGATGCTTTCTCTGGCCAGGAATCCCTCTAAATAGAACAGATAGCCTCAGATAGGCAATGGCCTGGGTTCTAGTCACAGAACTGCAGAAAAGCTCAAACTCCAGAAAGTGGATCATCTTTGTGTCTCTCCACAGGCTCACATCTGACATGGATGGCAGAGAACAGTGAGGCTAGAGGAACATACCTCCCGACCATATGACATCAGTCATCACAGGATGCGTGAGAGGTCAGGCTGTTCTCCAAGCCAATAAAAAGGGTCTGAGATTTCCACCCCTTCTCCAGAGCATCTCCCTCCCAGAGCTTCGGCTGGACGATAGATATTTAAACGTTGTTTTTGGCATTAGTCAACATCATTTCTTCCAGATGTTACCCAAAGGTTCCAGACCAGTTTCAATGGTCTGGAAGGGCTCAAACAAGTCATAAGAATTTTAAAAGAGTCTAAATTGGTGGTGAGTCTGGCCTGAGTCTTGGGCTGAGTTTTATTTGCTAAGGGCAAAAGCCTGTCCTTAATGTCTTACTGGCCAAAAATATTATTTGCACTTAAAGAAAAAATAATCAAATGCTTTTTTGGGTGCTTATATGAATTTTTCCCTTCTGTTTAGACTGAAGACAGTGAAACCCTGTTTTCAATTGAGTTCAGCATGCAGCCTCCTGGCTTCATCTCAAATTAAAGAGATAGGACTCCTGGAAATGCTAATTTCTTAAAAAGTGTTTAATAGATCAACATTTAACATCTAGCACTTTACTTAAGCTGAGATGTTCAGGATAAAAAGAAAAGTCATTTTCAGTTCTCCTCTTCACAGAAACATCTCCCCTCTCTAAAAAGTGTGACATTCATTCCAGTTGAATGCACTGAAGATCCTGAGTTGAAATACAGGATCTCTTTTCAGCTTGCCCAGATTCCTCCAGAGGTGAACCAAGTGGAAGCTGGGTGTTCTTGGCTAGAAGGAATTTGTTGACAGGGAATAGGACCTAGTGTTCTTCTTCTTCTAGCTGTTACACTTAGATCAAGATCCAGGAAATCAGCACCCTGTAGGAAAGATGGAAAATAGTTTCCTTGTCACAGGGGTTGGGCTGCCATATTTAAAAAGTTAGCAAAGCCACATGCTTGCAAAAGAGTGGTACTTGAGCATGTCTTAGGAGACAATGTGTGCAGTCAGCTGTAGATGCCTTTTAGCTTTCCTGTGCACAGATCTGGTTTGGAAGAAAAGGGTGTGAGGAGAGATTCTGCAAATGCCAAGAGAAGAAAACTTACCTGAGTACATGTCTTATCTCTCTGCTAGTTATCCCCACAGCAAGGTGTGGTTTTCAAAGACAGTATCGCAGCATCATCCATTCTACAAGTTTTGTTTTAATGTAACTTTGACACCTTCAGATGAGTAGCTGGGGTTCATGTCCCCTTGACTCTCAAAAGGGGGCAACACAGTTTCAGTTTCTTCCATATTTCCTGAAGTAACAGTGCTGGAACCTCCATGTTCTACAGTTGCTATCTTGTGAGGCAGCCCCAGTGATGTCAAAAGCCATATAGGAACAGAGCAAAATATTCATCAGATTTGTCAGAACAACTTGTCAGACTTGTTCTTGTTACCACCCATCAGATCAGCCCAAAATCTAGGCTAACAGAGATCCCCTCTGCACTGAGTGAGCTTCTCAGCTGTGTCCCTGGACAACAAGCCCCAGTGTTGATGAAGCTCGTGGGATGATGCTGCCAACATTTAGGATGGTCTTTCCATCTCGATTACCTAACCTAAAAACTTCCTGATGGATACACTTCCAGGCTTGTCCCCTAGGTAATTCTAGATTATGGGGAGCAGAGGAAGTCGTTAGTATGTAATGTCTTAAGTGAATCTGTGTCGTTGACATGGGCCCTGCCATGTCAAGGACCTGAACCTTCTAATCCAGAAGGAAATGGCAAAGCCCCCTCTCCTGGTCCATGTGTGGATGTGAATAGTGTGTACAGACAATGTCCACCTTCCCTTTCTCTGCACAGATGGGTATGGGCTGTAGACTCCTCCCCCAGAGAGACATCTCCTAGCCCACATTAGCTAGACCCGTCTCCTTGATACAACTGTATAGTGTAAACTGTCTCCTTGTATATCTGTATGTAATGACCCCTCCTCCTTTTGCTGTGTATAATAACCCTCTCTCTCTGTTCAACTGAACTTCCAGAGGTGCTAAGATGTCTCCATTCAAGAGCCCAGACCAGCCCCCAATCCGAGCTTTCTGTCTGTGTGTTGTTCTGTCTCTTCGTTCCTGTGACACCCCTATCAGTGTTGGACCCTGGAGCGGTGCTGGCCGTGGTAGGAGATCCTATTAAGTTTGCACTACCAAATTTCACAAGCTATACTGCTTCTTTCAACTTGACAGCCAAATGTACCATGTTCAAACCATGGTCTTTCTCCCCTTGTTCCTATTGTATTATGGCCAACTCACAATGCAAAATGCACTCAGTTCAACTCTGAAAGTTCCTCATGTTTAATAGTTACAAGTCTGTTTGAAAATGTAAGTGCAGAATCTCTTCTGAGACTCAGACAATCCCTTTAACGAACAACACTTACAACACACACAGACAATTGCATACTTCTAACATGTAATGGCACAAAGAAAATATCCTCATTCTGAAAGGGAGTAATCAAATCATGGTAAGGAAATATTGGCCAGTGGTTGAGAGATGTTTCAGAGGATAAAATTCTCAATGCACATGCACAAGGACCAGAGTTTGGCTCCCTTGACTCATGTAAAGAATATCCACAGTTTCAGCATGCTTATGACAAAATGTGAATTGCAGACTACAATCTGTTCTGAAGCACAGAGGTTAACTAGCCAGAATAACAGTGACCCAGAGAGCTTGTCTTAAATGACATGGAAGGCAAGGAAGAACTGATACCTAAGATTATCCTCCAATGTCCACAATCATACCAATGTCTGTGTTTGCACGGACACCCATGAGTATGTACCATACATGTTACACCTACACACATTATACAAATCCATAAAATTAAAATAATTAATTATAAAACTAAAGCAAGACCAAACCCTAGCATGGACAACACCAAGTCCTGCATCACCAGTTCCAGTATCTGAGGCTCATAATAGAATCATTTGGGCTCCAAAACACTTGGTTAGCCTCAGAGCACAGCTCTGCTACCCAGTGTGTACACAACCTCTCCTTTGAGCTGACTCAATACATGCAGGCTTTCCTAAATGGACATCCCATAGTCCTAGCATCCCCACTATCTTGGGCCCACCATTGCAAGCTGGGCTTCATCTTCCAGTTTCAAGCAGTGACTTCCCAGGGCCACCTTGCAGGAAACCAACTCTGGCACACATTGCCTGTCTTCAGTAGGCTTCTGAAACCTTGGCATAAGCACACACTGCCTCTAAAGTCAACACTAGGGTGATGCTGCCAAGCTCCACTGTCTACTCAGGATGTAGTTTGCCTCCTTTGGACCACAGTTGCTGAAGCATCTGTGTGCCTTCTAAGGCTGACCCTGGAGAACCAGTTTCCTAGGAAATTGTTTTTTAGCATGGAGCCCTTCAGTGGCATTCTCCGGTCATGTTCTCTCTTTTAGAGTCTTTGATGGATGGAATCTTGTTCTTGGGGCACCTTTTCTGTGAACTCAGTGCTGAGCAGGCTGCTTGGTGATGGTGTTAATCTCTTTAACAAGCACAGCAGTGTCTTGAAGTCACATCTTTCTGTTCTCTCTCACTGTAGCGAGAGCGGCAGCCATGGCACAGACTGCGTACTCTTCTGTCTTGAAACGTCTTCCTCCAAATAAATTAGTCTCCTATGTCTGTATTTGACCCCAGTTAACTTCTCAAAATGGCAAGATCAGAAGGAAGGCACATTCTTTTTCAAAGTATAACTTGATGGCCTCTAACCCAGTTCCTGTAGAATCCTTGTTCCCCTCTGGAACTTCATGTGATGGACATTCATATTTCTTCCAGGATCATAGCCTCCCAAACTCCCATCAGTATGAGTCATTAATCTCAGACCATTCTAGATTATTTTTTAGGACAAACTTTAATTTTTTTCTACATTCTTTCTACAAAGCACCTCTAAATGCCTGAAGTCAATTATTAGGTTTATACAACAATAGCCTCACTTCTTAGTACCATTGTTTTCTGTATTAGTCACTTTTCTTTCCTATAACAAAATCAGCTTTAAGAAGAAGAGTTTATTTGAGTGCATTGTTGGAGGTTTGAGGATAAAGTCCATCAAGGCAGGAAGTCAGGATATCAGAGATGTGAAGTGACTCCTCACAGCAATGCACAGCCGGAAGCAGAGATAAAGGGATGTTGGTGTCTAGCCCACTTTTTCCTTGTCATTCAGTCTGGGGCCCCCTCCCCTTGCAATGGTGCCTTCCACACCTAGGATGTAGCCTCCCACCACAATTAACACAATCTAGAGACAGCCACAGATATGCCCAGAGATTTGTCTTCTAGGTGAGTGTCGATTTTGACAAGTTAACAATGTTAACCATTATTCTTCATTCCTCTTGGGGTTTGAATCTACATTTTGTTCTTCACATATTTGGGCTCCTCCCCACCAAGAATTGCAATGATATTGCCTTATTTGCCATGGGAGCTTCTGTGACTAGTGCTGCCCCAAGTTATTGGCAGGTGCCCCAAGTTATTGGCAGGGCTCCAGCTCCTCATATCAGCTACTGGCCTTGTGACCACCGAAGTCCCTAGTAGGAGCATTGTAGATAGTGGTGATGGCCTGAAAAACACTTTTTATGGAGCACATCTCTCAGGGGGATATGGCCTTGTGCCTATTATATGTCTCCTTCCTGCTACAAGGAGATGGGAGAAGGGGCAGGAGCCTCGCAGGGTTTATTTCTTTTTAAGCAGAGATCAGGGCTATGAGCTTCAGTTGGCTGCCACAGTGGTCACTCATTCCTTCATCAGCTTCAAGCATCTGGGTTGTGACACTCCATAAAACTGCTTAACTCAGGCCAGCAGAGGCAGAGCTAACTATGGGGCATTTGACTACTAGAAGAATATTAAGGAGCTCTTAAGAAGATATTGAGGTGTGTCTTCTCAGAGAAAATCAGTTGGTATAATCTAGTGTCCATTCCAGGATGGCTAAATCCTGCTAGCTGGACATTTACAGGGATCAGGCACCCTAAGCTTGACAACAAGAGACTTTGCTAAATAACCAGTGCTGAGCCCCCACACTCAGCATCTCTGCATAGTAAATCTCACCAGGGATGTGCAATAGGGATGAAGAACTGCACTTAGAAATTCAAGAAGTTCATGTGGCCCCTACATCCTCCACTGTTCATGGCTGGGCTGGAGAAAGGCGATATAGATCTCAGCTGTTTTAATTACAACCCTGTTTCTTGTGTCTCTCTAAGTACCTAGAGGGGAAACTTCAAAATGCCATTCTGCAGATGAAAAAGCTAAAGCTCATGTGACTTACTACCTTGGGAATAAAACCCCGTCATTGTCCCCTCTCACCCCCCAGGACAATCCGCTTGACTATCCTGAGAGGGAGGCAGATAGCTAGCTGGTTCACAGAAAGGCATGGAGTCCAAGGTTCTCCATAGCTTTCCAGCCATGCACGTGACAGTGACCCCGTAGCAATACAGACTTCAGTTTAGTCCGAGGTGTGTGTGTGTGTGTGTGTGTGTGTGTGTGTGTTGGACTGTATGTGGATAGCATCTGCCATGCCCCGGGGTTGGCCAGTCTGAGCATCACTCAGAGGCCAGGCCCTTGGAGCCAGAAGATAAACATGTTAACCGAACGTTCCATCTGTCATTTCACAGAGTCCTTTACTGCCCGGCTGTGGTTGGAAAAATTAAGTCCTTGTAATTTAGAGTCAACATTTCTCGCGGAATCATGTTAGACAGGTTGGCGGCACTCGCAGCCTCTCAGCGGTGTCGCCTACAATCAAAACAAGTTCATAGTGGCACATTGTCAGCTTCACAGCCCACGTCCCAGTGGTTCTCCTGTGCTGGGTACAGGCACTGCAGGCCACAGGCTGGACTTGAGCTTTCAAGGCTGTGGCTGTGCATGGATTGCCACAGTAAGGGCAGCGTGCAAGCTCCTGGTGCAAGCCAACCTGTGACCCTGGTGACTACAGGGCTGAGATCAAGGTGGCTACAAAGTGTCTCCCAAGTCTCCTAAACTTGTGGACAGTGTCTTCGGTGAGTGTTCACACAGTCATTTGTCTCTGTGTCTGTGTCCTGACCTCCTCTTCTTAGAAAGACATCAATCATATGCAGCAAACACCCATCAATACAGTCCCATTCGTCTAGCTTAGCCACCACACTAAAGGCCCTACATGGTGGTGCTAGGGATTAAGCCTTTGTCATATGAAATTTACAGGGACACAGTTCAGCCAATAACATTCTGTCCTTACTAGATTGGTTCACTTTGACTTCACCTTTGAGAAACCAGTCTCTTTGACTCCATTTTGCAGAGGGAGTACTTGAGTCTCCCCGGGTCATTCCAAAGGCTGCAATGCAGGCTCTAGTGGGAGGTTGTCTTTAGTGAGGACATTTTCTGATGCCCACTGTACCTAGTTAAACAACTAGATGCTTTTTCATAGAGATAGAGATTTCCAAGCTAGCAGGTAGGTTGGGGAAGAATTCTAAGTAGCTGGATACTGGATAATGGTGCATTAATTTATCTAACATTATAGAAAGTTAACCCAGATCTGGAGTGGCTCATTCCCAGACCTCAGGCTACATAATGGTGTTTTAGAGCATGCTTAATTTCTCCATTTGGAGGTGGGGAAACTAAGACACATTACACAATTTGACTTAATCCAAAGCCACATAATGTTTAGGCAACAAAGTAGGTATGGACTCAGGACTGGCATCTCCAAGGTGGTGCAATGAGCTTATGTGTTCCCCCTTTGTTATACACACCAGCCGGACACTGGAGACCCAGAACAAGAATGAGGCTGAGACTGCTGGCCTGGGACAGCCACGTGAACCTTCCTGATCTCTGCATCAGCTGCCAACTCCACATACACACCAGCACTCACTTCCCAGACCTGCACCCTCTGCTACCTCTAGTGGTTGAAGAAAATAGTGTGGCTGCCCCTGAGCTTTGAAGGCAATTGGTCCTCTGTGTGTGGTGTGACCCTGACCCCTGATATCTGTCCTTCGTCCATCTGGAAGCCAAATAGGACAGACAGTAGGGCAGGGCCTGGGAGTTGGAAGCTCTGCCTCCTCCAACTGTCTGCTTTGGGGAATGCCGAAGTCCCCTGCCCAACACACTCTGACCAAGAACCTCCAAACAAGGAAAAGGAACTCTCCCAGCAAAACAGTAACCTAGGAGAGCTAACTATTCCCTAGTTGGAGGGCCAGGCATTGAAGCTGATGATCATGGAAAGAAGAACTCTAGAGCTAGATAGAACTGTAAAG
This sequence comes from Mus caroli, assembly GCF_978045245.1. Taxonomy (NCBI): domain Eukaryota; kingdom Metazoa; phylum Chordata; class Mammalia; order Rodentia; family Muridae; genus Mus; species Mus caroli. Next base: position 26,796,205 of record NW_028227267.1, on the reverse strand, counting down.
TGGTCTGTAGATCCCAGACCCAGATGTGCACATCTTATAATTGTTATATCCTTTGAGTGGTACAAGATCCATGCAACTGTAATACAGGGCCACACTTGAGTTTGGCCAAAACACACACACACACACACACACACACACACACACATATACGTTCTCCCCTCACCCATATATCCTATATCTCTCAGTGCTCCACAGTCTGCAGAGGGAACCCACACCATTCCAAGTCCAGCAGGTTATATTCTTCACTAGGACAGTGAGAACCAGAGTTTGTAGTCTCCTTGCTATGGACGTGTAACCAGATCAAGGAATAGAGCACACAAGGTTTGAAGCTGTTGAGACTCAGTAGCTGATTGTTACTGCTGCACAGTATCTCCCATACCGACTATCCGGGACTGCCAGACACTCTCTGTTGCTAAAGTGTCAGGTGGACAAGCACATTGGCTTAGGACACTCAGCAGCAACACTTAATGGAGAATCTTCTGGAATGCGTGCATGTGTCTATTTATAGGTGGAGAGGCAGCTAGGCTTTCTGACCACTTAGGGAGTATCTAAATCTATAAAATCCTGAAGGCGTTGAGTTTATTTCCATAGTCAACCCTGCATATCTGTCAACCTCATATCCACAGATTCAACCATCCTCAGAGGGAAAGAATTTTTTAAAGTATGTCTGCATTGAGCATGTGCAGACCGTGGGAGTTGGGGGGAATTAGTATTTCCTAAGTAATGAAGTATAATAATAACTTACATGGGATTTATATTGTATTAGATAGTAGAAGCCTTCTAGAGATGATTCAAAGTCTACTGAAGAATGTGTATAGGACATTGTTAAGTACTATACCACATATGAGAGATGAGTACCTGTGAATTTGAGCATTTGGGGAGGTCTAAGAAGAAGTCTCTCAAGGATACCAAAAGTAACTGCAGATTCATATGCCATGTACAATACAGTTGCCCATTTTTTCATCCATTTTAAGCCTCTCCCCACATTGTTATGGAACATGTAAGAAACACTTTAGTGGCTGAATTGATTCTCGGGGTAGATTATGAGAGAATGTTCTTAATCCGCCCTCGCGTGGTGGGATATTGAGATTGTTTGCAATTTTGCACTTAGGTAAGAGCCACTGAAATAAACATCTCTGTGCACAAAGCTTGTCTTCTATTTGATATTGTTTACTTTGGCTGGATTCCCAGAACTGGGATCCTCAGGCAGAAAGGCCTTGAAAACTTGCCTTTTTCAAACACAGATCTTTAAAGCAAAGCATTCATCCTCACTGATGTCAGGGAAGGAACATTCCTTGTCCCACATGAGGAAAGACATGTTAGCCCTCAGGTACCTCCCTGGTTGCAGGCCATCCTTCCCCCAGGACCACACTGATAGAGACCTCATTGCAAAGAACAGAGTCCACCTGGAGGCAGGGGAGGGGGATCTGACCAGGGAATGGACTTTAACAACTGCAGCTCAGTGCTGCCTGGCTCTAGCCCAACTCACAACATTCCTGAGGGCTCACCACTGAACCCCTAACACCTCCACTGAGGCTCAGGGTGCCCACAAAATCTCATGGTGGTCCAAAAGAGCCCTTGCTTCTACATTGTGGATGCTAAGCCTGTTTTCATTTCAATCTTGACCGGTGGCTCCCACTTCAATGTCACCATGTCCCCCTTTCAGAGCCCTGGCTTCATCCATGGTTCCTCTCTCTAGCTTAAGGATAGACACAGCTTCAGGCTCACTGGTATACATAGCTGGAAGTGTTGGAGGGCTATCTCCATCCACACGTGTGAACCCACCCATTCAATTTATCTCAAGTGAGTCTCCATGTGGGCTCTCTCTTCCCTACCATCTTTTTTAGATCTCAGGTTTAGCACGGGAGCTTGAGTAAACTGTCCGTGTATCTCCTGTAAAACTTCCTTCCCTTAGAGGGGAACATATACTCTTTTTGACCCAAAAAGAGCCCTGAACTCTCTTTTCTCTACATTGTTCTTGGCATACACAGGCCACTTAGAGCAAAGGTCAGACCAAATCAATTTCATGAGAGACTCCCTATCCTATCTGGACTTATACTGAAATGCACTTGATGTAGTAATACTATTAAGAGGTGTTGGGCCTTTAAGAAGAACTTTGTCATATGAGAAGAATGAATAGCTGAATTGCCTTAAGAGCTTGCTGCTAGAGTCCACTTGGGCTGTTTGTCCCTTTGGGCTTGAAGACTGTTCCATTGCAGTATGCTATGCATTAGACAACATGAGGACCTCACCAGAAGCTAACTAGACAGTGCAAGCTTTGAAGTCTGAGCTGCGTGTGTTCCCTGAGAACCGAGAAACTCACACTCACCCATCTCACGTCCAGCCTCGCCTTCACCCAATAGCATACCCTTACAGCCAGTGCATCCCTTACCTAACACAGAGTCGAGTTTGTCCTTCGATACCGCTGGAGATGTAAGATCTTTATGGCTATGTACTGGCTTTTCATTCTAAATAATTTATTTGGCAAAGCACTCAGAACCCCTCTTCCCTTACAGCTTCTGGTCTCAGAGAGAGGCTTGCTCAAAGCAGGTCTCGTGTTGCCAGATCAATACCTATCCTCATTGCTGAATTGTCAACAAGCTGGTCTCGGAGTGGAAATGAATCAACCAAACAACTCTTTATTCATGCCTGCATGTTACCAACCATCCTGGGAGGGCTATGGTAGTTTGCAGAGAACTTTGAGAGGACACTCTAAATTCTTCCTCCTATCTGGATTGTCCCAGCAAATGTGTGGGGCCACTAGACTCTGGTCCTAAGAGACGTGATTGCAGTACTGTCCTAGCAGGTGGTACAGCACTCCAGATGCTCCTGCCCGATGATGATGATGACGTCACCCACTGTGATGGTTAACTTTGCTTGTTAACTTTACTGGCTCTGGAGTCAATGAGGAGGCGAGCCTCTGGGCACACTTATGAGGGCTATTTCTTTATTAGATTAATTAAAGTGGGAATGCGGACTGCGGCTTCCAGAGTCAGTCCAGACATAAGGAGGTTGAAGGAAAAAGCCTCACTGGTGAGCTCATCTGCCCTGGTGGCTCTGACCCTGCTGCTCCCATCCTCTGCTGGTGTTGGCCTGTAGCTTCCCAGGCCTTCCAAGAACTGAAGACCAGTGACCCTCCAGGAACCTTGTAGACTTTTATTCAGTACCAGGTTGGAACTGCTGAGACATCCATCCTTGACTTGAGCAAGTACTGGGTCCTTAGCCTCTCCAGTGTAAGAGATAGCTATGGTTGACTTACCCTACGTGTTACTATATCATGTAGCCCAATCTAATGAATCTTCTTTTAACACACAGTCGTTCTATCCCCCTTTTTTTTTCTCTAGATGACCCTGATATACTTATTTTCCAAGGTGTCCCACCAGAGGACCCCTCCATGGAGGATGGTTCCTCTTCTCTTCTCCTGTAAAGCTCCTCCTTGCTCCTTTCCACCTCTGTGACTCGGCTTCCTTTCCAACCCACACGCTTCACCCTTTCTCAGTCCAGAGTTTCCGTCAAGGCCATCTTTAAAATCAGTGTCTGGTCAGCTGGTGCCTTCATCACATGAGAGTGAAGAAGGCTCTTACTTAGGGTTACTATTGCTGTGATAAAACCCAAGGACTGAAAGCAACTTGTGGGAAAGGGATTTATTTTATTCTTACAGTTCCATATCACAGTTCATCAATGAGGAAAGACAGGTCAGAGCTACTTACTGGCTTGCTCCCCATGGCTTGCTCAGCCAGTCCTATCACAGCTCTCCGGACCAGCAGCCAGAGGAGACACTGCCCACACTGTAATGGGCCCACCCACATCAATCATCAATCAAGAAAATGCACCACAGCTTGCCTGAAGGCCCATCTTGTGATTGCATTGTCTAAAGTGAGGTTCCTTCTTCCTAAATGACTCTAGGTTGTGTCAATGTGACATAAAACTAGCCAGAGCAAAGGGACAACCAAATCATTGCTTTGGAACATTTTCTTTTTTTTTTTTAATTTTTAATATTTTTATTACATATTTTCCTCAATTACATTTCCAATGCTATCCCAAAAGTCCCCCATAGCGCCCCCCACTTCCCTACCCACCCATTCCCATTCTTTTGGCCCTGGCATTCCCCTATATTGGGGCATATAAAGTTTGCAAGTCCAATGGGCCTCTCTTTCCATTGATGGCCGACTAGGCCATCTTTCGATACATATGCCGCTAGAGACAAGAGCTCCGGGGTTCTGGTTAGTACATCATGTTGTTCCAACAATAGGGATGCAGATCCCTTTAGCTCCTTGGTTACTTTCTCTAGCTTCTCCATTGGGAGCCCTGTGATACATCCAATAGCTGACTGTGAACATCCACTCCTGTGTTTGCTAGGCCCCGGCATCGTCTCACAAGAGACAGCTATATTTGGGTCCTTTCAGCAAAATCTTGCTAGTGTATGCAATGGTGTCAGCGTTTAGAAGCTGATTATGGGATGGATCCCTGGATACAGCAGTCTCTAAATGGTCCATCCTTTCATCACAGCTACGAACTTTGTCTCTGTAACTCCTTCCCTGGGTGTTTTGTTCCCAATTCTAAGAAGGTGCACAGTGTCCACACTTTGGTCTTCATTCTTCTTGAGTTTCATGCGTTTAGCAAATTGTATCTTATATCTTGGGTATCCTAAGTTTTGGGCTAATATCCACTTATCAGTGAATACATATTGTGTGAGTTCTTTTGTGATTGTGTTACTTCACTCAAGATGATGCCCTCCAGGTCCATCCATTTGGCTAGGAATTTCATAAATTCATTCTTTTTAATAGCTGAGTAGCACTCCATTGTGTAAATGTACCATAATTTCTGTATCCATTCCTCTGTTGAGGGACATCTGGGTTCTTTCCAGCTTCTGGCTATTATAAATAGGGCTGCTATGAACATAGTGGAGCATGTGTCCTTTTTACCGGTTGGGACATCTTCTGGATATATGCCCAGGAGAGGTATTGCTGGATCCTCCGGTAGTACTATGTCCAATTTTCTGAGGAACCGCCAGACTGATTTCCAGAGTGGTTGTACAAGCTTGCAATCCCACCAACAATGGAGAAGTGTTCCTCTTTCTCCACATCCTCGCCAGCATCTGCTGTCACCTGAATTTTTGATCTTAGCCATTCTGACTGGTGTGAGGTGGAATCTCAGGGTTGTTTTGATTTGGATTTCCCTGATGATTAAGGATGTTGAACATTTTTTCAGGTGCTTCTCTGCCATTCGGTATTCCTCAGGTGAGAATTCTTTGTTCAGTTCTGAGCCCCATTTTTTAATGGGGTTATTTGACTTTCTGGAGTCCACCTTCTTGAGTTCTTTATATATATTGGATATTAGTCCCTTATCTGATTTAGGATAGGTGAAGATCCTTTCCCAATCTGTTGGTGGTTTTTTTGTCTTATTGATGGTGTCTTTAGCCTTGCAGAAGCTTTGTAGTTTCATGAGGTCCCACTTGTTAATTCTCGATCTTACAGCACAAGCCATTACTGTTCTATTCAGGAATTTTTCCCCTGTGCCCATATCTTCAAGGCTTTTCCCCACTTTCTCCTCTATAAGTTTCAGTGTCTCTGGTTTTATGTGAAGTTCCTTGATCCACTTAGACTTGACCTTAGTACAAGGAGATAGGAATGGATCGATTCGCATTCTTCTACATGAAAACAACCAGTTGTGCCAGCACCATTTTTTGAAAATGCTGTCTTTCTTCCACTGGATGTTTTTAGCTCCCTTGTCGAAGATCAAGTGACCTTAGGTGTGTGGGTTCATTTCTGGGTCTTCAATTCTATTCCATTGGTCTATTTGTCTGTCACTATACCAGTACCATGCAGTTTTTATCACAATTGCTCTGTAGTAGAGCTTTAGGTCCGGCATGGTGATTCCACCAGAGGTTCTTTTATCCTTGAGAAGAGTTTTTGCTATCCTAGGTTTTTTGTTATTCCAGATGAATTTGCAGATTGCACTTTCTAATTCGTTGAAGAATTGAGTTGGAATTTTGATGCAGATTTGGCAAGATAGCCATTTTTACAATGTTGATCCTGCCAATCCATGAGCATGGGAGATCTTTCCATCTTCTGAGATCTTCTATAATTTCTTTCTTCAGAGACTTGAAGTTTTTATTATACAGATCTTTCACTTCCTTAGTTAGAGTCACGCCAAGATATTTTATATTATTTGTGACTATTGAGAAGGGTGTTGTTTCCCTAATTTCTTTCTCAGCCTGTTTATTCTTTGTGTAGAGAAAGGCCATTGATTTGTTTGAGTTAATTTTATATCCAGCTACTTCACCGAAGCTGTTTATCAGGCTTAGGAGTTCTCTGGTGGAATTTTTAGGGTCACTTATATATACTATCATATCATCTGCAAAGAGTGATATTTTGACTTCATCTTTTCCAATTTGTATCCCTTTGATCTCCTTTTGTTGTCGAATTGCTCTGGCTAGGACTTCAAGTACAATGTTGAATAGGTATGGAGAAAGTGGACAGCCTTGTCTAGTCCCTGATTTTAGAGGGATTGCTTCAAGCTTCTCACCATTTACTTTGATGTTGGCTACTGGTTTGCTGTAGATTGCTTTTATCATGTTTAGGTATGGGCCTTGAATTCCTGATCTTTCCAAGACTTTTATCATGAATGGGTGTTGGATCTTGTCAAATGCTTTTTCCGCATCTAACGAGATGACCATGTGGTTTTTGTCTTTGAGTTTGTTTATATACTGGATTACGTTGATGGATTTCCATATATTGAACCATCCCTGCATCCCTGGGATGAAACCTACTTGGTCAGGATGGATGATTGTTTTGATGTGTTCTTGGATTCGGTTAGCAAGAACTTTATTGAGGATTTTTGCATCAATATTCATAAGGGATATTGTTCTGAAGTTTTCTATCTTTGTTGGGTCTTTTTGTGGTTTAGGTATCAGAGTAATTGTGGCTTCATAGAATGAGTTGGGTAAAGTACCTTCTGTTTCTATTTTGTGGAATAGTTTGTGAAGAACTGGGATTAGATCTTCTTTGAAGGTCTGATAGAACTCTGCACTAAACCCATCTGGTCCTGGGCTTTTTTTAGTTGGGAGACTATTAATGACTGCTTCTATTTCTTTGGGGGATATAGGGCTGTTTAGATCATTAACCTGATCTTGATTCAACTTTGGTACCTGGTATCTGTCTAGGAACTTCTCCATTTCATCCAGGTTCTCCAGTTTTGTTGAGTATAGCCTTTGGTAGAAGGATCTGATGGTGTTTTGGATGTCTTCAGGATCTGTTATGTCTCCTTTTTCATTTCTGATTTTGTTAATTAGGATGCTTTCCCTGTGCCCTCTAGTGAGTCTGGCTAAGGGTTTATCTATCTTGTTGATTTTCTCAAAGAACCAGCTCCTTGATTGGTTGATTCTTTGAATAGTTTTTCTTGTTTCCACTTGGTTGATTTCGCCCCTGAGTTTGATTATTTCCTGCCGTCTACTCCTCTTGGGTGAATTTGCTTCCTTTTGTTCTAGTGCTTTTAGGTATGTTGTCAAGCTGCTAATGTGTGCTCTCTCTAGTTTCCTTTTGGAGGCACTCAGAGCTATGAGTTTTCCTCTTAGAAATGCTTTCATTGCGTCCCATAAGTTTGGGTATGTTGTGGCTTCATTTTCATTGAACTCTAAAAAGTCCTTAATTTCTTTCTTTATTCCTTCCTTGACCAAGGTATCATTGAGAAGAGTGTTGTTCAGTTTCCACGTGAAGGTTGGCTTTCTATTATTTATTTTGTTATTGAAGATCAGCCTTAGTCCATGGTGATCTGATAGGATGCATGGGACAATTTCAATATTTTTGTATCTGTTGAGGCCTGTTTTGTGACCAATTATGTGGTCAATTTTGGAGAAGGTACCATGAGGTGCTGAGAAGAAGGTATATCATTTTGTTTTAGGATAGAATGTTCTGTAGATATCTGCCAGATCCATTTGATTCATAATTTCTGTTAGTTTCACTGTGTCCCTGTTTAGTTTCTGTTTCCATGATCTGTCCATTGGTGAAAGTGGTGTGTTGAAGTCTCCCACTATTATTGTATGAGGTGCAATGTGTGCTTTGAGATTTACTAAAGTTTCTTTAATGAATGTGGCTGCCTTTGTATTTGGAGCATAGATATTCAGGATTGATAGTTCCTCTTGGAGGATTTTACCTTTGATGAGTATGAAGTGTCCCTCCCTGTCTTTTTTGATGACTTTGGGTTGGAAGTCAATCTTATCAGATATTAGAATGGCTACTCCAGCTTGTTTCTTCAGACCATTTGCTTGGAAAATTGTTTTCCAGCCTTTCATTCTGAGGTAGTGTCTATGTTTTTCTCTGAGATGAGTTTCCTGTAAGCAGCAAAATGTTGGGTCTTGTTTGTGTAGCCAGTTTGTTAGTCTATGTCTTTTTATCAGGGAGTTGAGTCTATTGATATTAAGAGATATTAAGGAAAAGTAATTGTTGTTTCCTGTTATTTTTGTTGTTAAAGTTGGCATTCTGTTCTTGTGGCTGTCTTCTTTTAGGTTTGTTGAGGGATTACCTTCTTGTTGTTTCTAGGGCGTGGTTCCTGTCCTTGTATTGGTTTTTTTCTGTTATTATGCTTTGAAGGGCTGGATTCGTGGAGAGATAATTCGTGAATTTGGTTTTGTCGTGGAATACTTTGGTTTCTCCATCTATGTTAATTGAGAGTTTGGCTGGGTATAGTAGCCTGGGCTGGAATTTGTGTTCTTTTAGTGTTTGTATAACATCCATCCAGGATCTTCTGGCTCTCATAGTCTCTGGTGAAAAATCTGGTGTAATTCTGATAGGCTTGCCTTTATATGTTACTTGGCCTTTTTCTCTTACTGCTTTTAGTATTCTATCTTTATTTAGAGCATTTGTTGTTCTGATTATTATGTGTCGGGAGGTATTTCTTTTCTGGTCCAGTCTATTTGGAGTTCTGTAGGCTTCTTGTATGTTCATGGGCATCTCTTTCTTTAGATTTGGGAAGTTTTCTTCTATAATTTTGTTGAAGATGTTTGCTGGTCCTTTGAGTTGAAAATCTTCATTCTCATCCACTCCTATTATCCGTAGGTTTGGTCTTCTCATTGTGTCCTGTATTTCTTGGATGTTTTGAGTTAGGATCTTTTTGCATTTTACATTTTCCTTGATTGTTGTGCCGATGTTCTCTATGGAATCTTCTGCACCTGAGATTCTCTCTTCCATCTCTTGTATTCTGTTGCTGATGCTGGTATCTATGGTTCCAGATTTCTTTCCTAGGGTTTCTATCTCCAGTGTTGCCTCATTTTGGGTTTTCTTTATTGTGTCTACTTCCCTTTTTAGGTCTAGTATGGTTTTGTTCATTTCCCTCATCTGTTTGGATGTGTTTTCCTGTTTTTCATTAAGGACTTCTACCTGTTTGATTAGGTTATCCTGTTTTTCTTTAAGGATTTGTAACTCTTTAGCAGTGTTCTCCTGCAATTCTTTAAGGGATTTTTTGTGCTTCCTCTTTATTGTCTTCTACCTGTTTACCAGCGTTCCTTTGTATTTCTTTAAGTGTGTTATTAAAGTCCTTCTTGAAGTCCTCTATCATCATCAGGAGATATGCTTTTAGATCCGTGTCTAGCTTTTCCGGTGTGTTGGGGTGCCCTGGACTGGGCGAAGTGGGAGTGCTGGGTTCTGATGATGGTGAGTGGTCCTGGTTTCTGTTAGTAAGATTATTACGTTTACCTTTCGCCATCTGGTAATCTCTGGGGTTAGTTGTTGTCGTTGTCACTGTTTAAAGATTGGAGCAGAAGCTGTGTTCCACTCACCAGCAGTCTCAAGATCCTGTGGCTGGGGTCGTGGGTAGCTGGCGGTACCCCGGTGCTGGTCCAGCCGGAAGAGGCCTGTGGTCCTACTCAGGCCGGTTTTCTGCTTCCCTAACTAATGCAGTCTCAGGTCCCGCGCGCAATTGGATTGGAGCAGAAGCTGTGTTCCACTCTCCAGAAGTCTTAAGATCCTGTGGCGGGTGTTGTGGGTAGCTGGCGAGTGTCAGCCGACCCTGCGCCCTAGCTACCCAGGTGCTTTTCTGACCGGAAGAGGCTTGTGGCCCTATGTAGGCCGGATTTCTCTCTCCCCAACCAGAGCAGTCTCAGGTCCCGCGTGATTGGACTGGAGCAGAAGCTGTGTTCCACTCACCAGCAGTCTCAAAATCCTGTGGCGGGGGTCGTGGGTAGCTGGCGGGTGTCAGCTGACCCTGCGCTCTAGCTCCCCTGGTGCTGATCCGTGCGGATGAGGCCTGTGGCCCTACTCAGGCTGGTTTCTGCTTCCCTAACTAATGCAGTCTCAGGTCCTGCGCGCAATTGGATTGGAGCAGAAGCTGTGTTCCACTCACCAGAAGTCTTAAGATCCTGTGGCGGGTGTTGTGGGTAGCTGGCGAGTGTCTGCCGACCCTGCGCCCTAGCTTCCCAGGTGCTTTTCTGACCGGAAGAGGCTTGTGGCCCTATGTAGGCCGGATTTCTGCCTCCCCAACCAGAGCAGTCTCGGGTCCCGCGTGATTGGACTGGAGCAGAAGCTGTGTTCCACTCACCAGCAGTCTCAAAATCCTGTGGCGGGGGGTCGTGGGTAGCTGGCGGGTGTCAGCCGACCCTGCGCTCTAGCTCCCCTGGTGCTGATCAGGCCGGATCGGAACATTTTCTAGGAGCATTCCTGTTTGTAACCCCTCCGTAGCAGGAAGGACTGCTGGGCTACCTGAATTAGCTGGCAACAGTTGCTGATGCTCAGGACAGCAATGTCCTCCCCCACCAACTGCCAGCACCTGCAGCTTACCAAGGGTAAAGGAGGGAGAGAGGAAGGGTACTGATGTCAGGTGAGAGTCAGAGAGGTCAGAGGTCAGAGAGATAATCCGTTTATCTCTGTAGTCTAGAGGCAAGAGGGAACATGCAGTCTACTCTGAGCATGAAGACAAGAAAGCTTCCTCTTCCCTAGGGTATAGTAGCCATAACCACTGCTCAAATGTATATACATGAGACGGATATAGATTAGAAAGGAGAGGGGGTGTAATGGAAAGAAAAAGGTTGACAAAACTGTGGGTGAAGGGAGATGATGTTCTTGAACTCTGGCAAAATGAATTCTGCACCGCTGCCGGCTGAAAGGGACTTTCTCTTTCAGACTCTTTGCCCATTTCTACCCTCTACTTTGGAATAACTGGGTGGTGGGTAGTTGAACACTGGTTTCTCAATGGGTTGATTCCTATCCCAGGCCATTCCTCAACCCTAACACCTTCCTTCCCGTTAGGTTTTATCTCTTATTCCCCTTTTGTTCTTAGAGTCCCACAGTTCAAGTGCATTTGCTCATAAAGTCACCAATTGCTGGCCCCCTCCTGCCATGGTCACACTTAATGCACACAGTGGGGTCTCAGAGACAGATGCTGGTGCAACCACTGCAAAGATCATTTAGCGTGGATCATCAAGGGTTAGGTCTGGCTACAAATGCACCCCAACTTGTCATGATTCAGCTTAACATATTTTTAACTTTACAACGATGTGGAAACAAATCTACACAACCCTTCTTCCTGTTTGCCACTATTTCTGCACAGTACTCAATAAAAATATTTGTGTTATTCCACTCTTTACATAAAGTAGACAATGTTAAATGGTTTTGGCTGCAAGCCAAAGAAATAAAATTAAAAATATGTTTATGGTAGGCTAGGTTAACTATGATTTTTGATTCATTAAACACATTTTTACGGTGTTTTCAACTTACAGAGGGCTTACCCAAATGCACCTATTGTAAATTGAAGAACATCCACATTTACTCTTGGGATTAGGCTTACACTCTGTATTCTATGCAGGTCAGGAAGGGTGAGTAACAGATCCAGGGTCATGCAGCGACCCCTGAGAAGTGATATGAGCTTACTATGGGTTCATAGAGTGAACCTCTCATTAGCCACAATGTTAACTGGGACAAAATGGTGAGGTATGTGGAATGATGGGTTTGGCTACACTGTAGTTCATCATACTGTTTCTGGGGTGTATAGGTAGAAAGGCTTCCACTTGCTCAAAAATAATCAAGGATGAACAAGTAACAATGTATAATAAGTTGAAAAAAGACTAAAATACTCACCACACACCACAAACTTTCTGGAAAGAATACTGATTACAGCCAGGGCTGGTGAGGAGGTAACACAGGTAAATGCTCTTTTGAGGTAACAATACAAAGTAATAACACCACTCTAGAAAGCAATGTAAGAGCTAATTATAAAATTACAGTTGCACCTGCTATGGGTCCCAGTGACGACACCACCAATGACTAGGTTCCAGGTAACTTGAATTTAATCATCAGTTATAGAAAATGTTTCATTTTGAATATTTCTTAAATGCTTACAACCAGTGTTGAAGAGATGTCTTACCAGTTCAGTGCACTGGCTACTCCTAAGTGCACTGGGTTTGTTTCCCAGCACCCACAGGGTGGCTCACAACTATCTGTAACTCAAGTTCCAGGGTATTTGATACATCCTTCTGGCCTCCACAGGTACTAGACACTCACGCGATGCACATAGATACATGCAGACAAAACGCTCATGCACATAAAATAAAAATCTTAAATGCTTACAATGGTGTGGATGTATATGAAATTTCATGTGCTCACCTATTACCTCTGTTCTGGACATTGCACAGAATCCCAAGCATTCCAGTGCTATGAGGGCATGTAAGAAGGCAGAGCTGGGTAAGCATTTGCAATGGTTCTGCTTCTTGACAGCATTCTGCTGAATTGAAATACTTACCTAAGAGAAAACAAAGTCAAATCCCATATAAAAATTTTATAGATATTTGGGTCACAGTTACTGAAACTAGAGTTTACTCAATGCCTATCCATAGGTAAATAGTTAGATATATTATGTTGCATCTACATAAAAGAATGTTACTCATCAACAAAAGGTTCAACCAACGATCCATGTAGCAATACGACTCAAGAGTGAATACATTATGCTATGTAGCATGAGGAGGTACAAGTTGGGAACATTGGGCCTGGATCCTCTACAACCATCTGGCCTCGGTTTCTACTTATCCTTAAGGATGCTTTGGAATCATGAGGTCCGAGAAACGGAGTAGTCTGCCACCGTGTACTTTCTCAGCCTGAATCCTGCAATGGCCCAAGTGGAGCAAGAGCTCAAAGCGCCTCTTAGCTTTCTTCTGTTGATTCATCGCTCCAGTTTGTAGTAGTCATAATTGGGGAATCCTAAAAAGACTGAAAGGAGCCTGTGCCATAGGTCAGCTTACCCGCTAACTAGGGAGAAATAGTATCTAGGAAACACTCATCTGCTCACTGTCTGCCCACGGAGAGAAAGCTAGCCATTCCTCTGAGGTCCCAGGTTGCTGCACTGTGGGCAACATGAGAAGATGGCCTGCGTGCTCCCCGCACCCTTGCTCTATCAGTTGGCTGGTCACTAGAGCTGTATCTTGAGCAGGGCAGCATCATCCTGGCCTGTTTACACTCCACCGGCCTTATGGTGTTCCACCCTTGGTGCCTGCTCTGCAGATCCATCTCACCTGTAGGCACTGTGCCTTTTACTCTTGCTCTTCTGCAGGATGTCCTCTGCCTTGGAGGACACCTGGATGATGCCTGGATTGACCTGGAGCCAGTGCTTGATTGGTGCTGGCTGCTTGGCTTTGGGGAGTGTCCTTCCTTTACATGGCTGTTGGTTCCTTTGATCTCAGTGGCTCAGCCCATAATTTGGTTAGATTATATGGCCCACAAGATCTTATTTGCTACAGAGCCCCACAGAAAGTCAATATACCCCAGAGATATTCCATGGAGAGATAAAGCCTACAGGCTACAGTGAGGCCCCAAAAGCCTATGGTTTTCTCAACTCTACTACTCTCTATGGTTGGACTCAATGAATCTATGGGTATGTCCCCAGCTCAGGGAATCTGGAACAGATTGGTGAGGAGTCAGACAGAAGCCGTTGTCAGCTCTCCTGTATGGTATGTGCATGCCAGGAAAGCCCAGGAAACATCAGACACCATGTCATCAGGGGGCCTTCCCTGCAGCTGGTGAGTGGGGCTGACTCCCAACTTGAAAAAGAAGGTAGGGCTGTCATCAGGCAAGTCTAGCTACCCAGCCCTCTGGAGATTGCTTGGGTCCACATGGTGAGGTGTGTTGGTGAGTGGTGGCAGGAGGGTACTGCCCTTCCTGTGTCAAGTATGTCCGAGGACAAACCCAAGCCAGGTCTCCTCAGGTGTATCCGTCCACATAGCTCCACACAGATGTTAGGCCAGGGCAGTGGCTGGTCAGTCTCCATGAGCTTATTGTTAAGATGATGCTGAAGAGCTGGCTCTGCTGAGTCACGCACTGTAACTTTTGATGACTTGACATAAGAGATCTTGACTTTACAGTAGTGTGAACGTGCATCTGTTACAGACACTCTGCTTTTTCAGTTCAGTCCAACGCTCAGTAAGTCACATGGGACACTTGATCCTGTGTTACAAAATAAGCGGTGTTGGATGAGTTTGTCTGCCCTAGGCTAGCGTAAGTGTTCTGAGCCTGTTGGAGGCAGGATGTCCAGTAACCTGGGTGAATTAAATGTATTTTTTGGCTTGTGATACATTCAAGTTTTGATGGCTATGAAAGGGTGTAACTGATTGTAAGCTGAGGAGAATGTGCAAGCCCACAGGATAGGCTAGAGTGTCTGGTTCTTAACTTCTTGGCAGCCTCGGGCAGCTACTTTCAGTCACCCAGTACTGAAATCCAACTTTGCCTTATTTATTTAATACAGTCTTTAAAACCTATTCACTGCCGTTGCCTATGTAAATAAAGTTGAAAGGGAACTTTGTGCCGCAAGTATAAATAGGAAACCATTAATACTTCCCATAAGTAGAAAGGAACTATATTTTAAAATACAATGAAAATAAAGCACGTTTATTCAATTCTACTAAGACACTGCTTTGCCAAGATTTTGGGGCTGTAGCTTTTTTTTTTTTTAATAAAGAAAACTTATCATGTGTTGAGGTAATGCGGCAGATATGCCTTTATTGTTCTTATGAGAACTGGGAAGAAAAGCAGTGCAAAAGTCAGTGTTATCTATTCATTTACTACGTACTTTTTGTTGGAGTGCGTGGGTCATGGGACTGAGCATCAAATGCTCTGGCTTATTCTTTTGGATTGCTTACAGTTTGACGGAGGAGACAGACAAGGAACAAGTGAAGAAAGAACTGATTTGGGATTGTGAGACATAGATAAAGCAAAGAAAGAAATGAGAGGAGTGTATTTTAGGGAGAATTGAGTAGGGTGCCCGGGAGGAGGGACAGAGGGAGGGAGGGAGGGAGGGAAGGACACAGGGAGGGAGGGAGGGAGGGAGGGAGGGAGGGAGGGAGGAGCATCCAATTACTTTGGGGTCATGTTGAGTTTGAGATCCCAGATGGATAGCTGCCTGCTGGTTTCTGGGCCTGTATGAAAGGTTGGGGCTGAAATGATGGCTTTTAAAACCAATTGCTTGCACATGATCACCTAGGGGCAGGTATAGAGAAGCCATGACAGATGAGTCAGTCCACTGTCATCCACACACTCCAGTTCTACCAGTAAGAGGGGGGATAAAGACCAGGTGGTAAAAGAAAGAGGACTCCCTGCGCTCTTCAGTGTCCCTTTGGAAACACAATGAGTGTTTGCAAAAGATGAGTGATAGGCCACCCCCCCCTCAAAAAATTGTTGCTGAAAAGTTAAGTCAAATGAGGATAAAGCATGAATCAGCGCCAGGATGGCTCATGCCCGTACGCCTAGCTGGGAAGCTGAACAGGCAAGCTTGGGATACATAGGGAGATCTGAGCTGCATAGATGCTGATTTTAAAACGGTTCTGGATTCAACGAGGTGATAAGAAAGGTTTGAAGAGTGGACAAGGAGCTGGAACCAGACAGAGGGGACAGTTTCCTCTCTGATCTTTCACAGAACCGTACTGGACTTTAATAAACATGCGTCTGGATAGCTACACCTGAAATAATCCACGAATCTTAAAATGAAAATGTTCAGCCGCAGGGCCTGAACATCAAGACCAGTAATCCCTCTTGAGAGGGTGCCCTCTGGGTTCATTTCCCCCCAGGAAGGGTCATGTCCCTCTGATTGCCCAGCATCCCCACACAACTCAGACGTGTGTAACGGTTCAGGTTGCACAGAGGCTGCTTGCTGCACACAGCCAGAGCTCTTGTTCCAGAACACAGCGAGGCGCCAGGGCAAGTCAGGCTCGGGCACAGATATTTATTGATCTTGATTCACTCGATCCAAGAAAAGCTTGGCCACAGAGACTCCCGTTCAGTCACGCGGATATGGGGGTTGGGCACCAGCAAGAGAGAAGGAAATAGAATTTGAAGAAATCTGCCCTTAAGAAACTAACTCCTTGTGAACCTGGTGTCTGTGAGCCCGAGCATGCAATAGGGAAATGCTCTGTTGATCTTCAGAGGCAGTGGTGAATAGGGCCTCTGTTAGCAGCTGGCAGCCTCCCCTAGCAAGGCAGGCCAGTGAGAGGGAGGGAGCCCCAGCCTGTGAGGAAGTAGGCTTTCCTCCTGCAGCAGCAGGAGAGGGGAGGGGGGAAAGCCCTTACTTGTTTTAATGTGTTTGTTTTTGTTTGTGACAAACGATCTCACCAGAAAGGCCAGTTTGAACTCCATCTCTCTATTCCCCTGCCTCAGTCACCCAAGTTTGGGAATCGTAGGTGTGTTCTACTAAGCCCAACTGGACTTATATGTTTATGTCGAACTGGTCTTCATTTTCTCTCTGGCCTGTTCCAGCTGGCAGCCAGAATATGGGATTCATGGTGAACCTGACTTTGTTTTTATATACTTGGCCACAAAGACATCACCATCAAAAGAAAAGTGAAGACAGTCTGTCTTTCTTTTTTTTTTTTTTCAGAAAGAAAAAGGTTAGCTTCTGAGAAACCAGCCTGCATTGTCTGATGGTTTGCAACATCCCTTCATTGCCTCTGGTGTTCTGCTTTGCAGACAGGAAATCAAGGGAAATGACTCAACCAAGTCCACGCTGTGACTGACTGACTCATGTCCTCAGGTAAATGGCTCCTCTGATATTCCCCAAACTTGATGATGCTTGCAGTCCCACAGGGATTTCTGTCCTTGACAGTGGACTTATGATAACATAGAATGTAAAGTGTCCACTGCCTAAGAGTGGAGTATCCTAGCTGCCCGGAGATGACATACCAGTTAGTCACTTTTCTCTTTTTCTGTGGCCAAATTTCTGGGAAGAAGCAACTTAAGGGAGGAAGGATTTATTCTGGCTCATGGTTTGAGAGCACACAGTCCATTATAACCATGAAGGAAGGCGTGGAAGGAAGGAAGGAAGGAAGGAAGGAAGGAAGGAAGGAAGGAAGGAAGGAAGGAAGGAAGAAAGGAAGGAAGGGTGGGCAGCTCCTTGGTGGCAGGAGGATACATGGTCTGCTCAGGGAAACAAGCTAGACCAGAGGTAGGGCTGGCTGAGCACCCTCAAAGCTTATGTCTACAGCTATGTGGCCACTAAAATTAGACATTGTGCCTCCGAGGTTCCACAACCTCCTAAACCAGCATCATCCATGGTGGACCAGGTGGTTATACGAGCCTGGGGCAGGGGAGGGGGCATATTTCCCACGCAGACCACAGCAAGATGGTCTGTCCTGTTTGGCTGTCATGGCGAGGAGGTTCACTCTGGAGTTGACAGTAGGGACATCTGTGCCCTTCTCATAGCTACACTGGTCCCAGAACTCACCATTCCTTCTCACTGGTGATCCCCAGTTCCTGAAGCTGCTTGGTGCACGTCAGTACACATGCTATGGTGCCTGATACGTTCACATTGGTAATCCTTGTCATAAGCCCCTTTTATCCAGTTGTGACAGCCAAGGCCTAGAGAGAGTCAGCAACCTGCCTTACATCACATGACTGAGACATAAACTTTGGACTTGGGGACCTCGGGATCACATGTTAATGCCTTTTCCTTGAGCCACACATGTCTACTGCACAAGTTCTAAAGACCTTACCTGGACTCCCTTTAAATGGACCCCGATCACTAAGTTGCAAAGTAGAGCCCCCAGAGGGTGTGGTCTGTCACCTGCCAGTGGAAACCTGCTCATCACTCACACAGCACCATTTATAATTTTTTTACCTCCCCCATCACTGAAGATACTGGATCTGTTGTTGTTTTATTTTGTTGTTCTTGAGACAGGGTCTCGCTGCATAGCTCTGGTTGTCCTGTAACTCACTGTGTAGACCAGTCACCTGCCTCTGCCTCCCTGGCACTGAGACTAATGGCAAGTGTCAATACCACCCAGCAAAGATGCTGGTTTGTCAACAGGTACAACTGGTTTGCCAGTACTCATGCTACGAAGGCAGAAACAGATAGAGATTTGAGTAAGTTCACTTACTCTCTAAATGGTAGATTCAAGAGGTAGATTCTTCTGGATTCCCAAACTGCCAGGCTTGCTGTATACTTGCTCTCTGCCCTGCCAGCCCCATGACAGGAAGCGGAATGATTCCCAGCACCTTGAATTCTGATTTGCTGATGCGCACTCTTCTTTCTCCACATAGATAGCTGTGCGTGGATCTGTTCCAAAGCCAAAGGGAGGCTCTGAGTAGACCCCGAGCAGCACCTTTTATACTTTTGCTGGAGTCTTCCAACACGAAAGAGGGATATACACCCTGCTGTATCCTACTGGCAGCCTTTGTCCCCTCCCACTTTCTGTCCCAAGTATGTGGCTCTTCAGAAAGACTGTTTCCTTCCCTTCTTCTTGGCTACTGATGTTAAGTTAAAATGGGCTGGATTCTGATTCCCAAGAATGTCCCCTGCTCTAACCCTTAGGGGATATTATGTGCTGACAGCTAGGAAGCTAATTGTATCTGTTAGCACCAGGAACTGCCTCCCCTTTCCCTCTTGCCCTCGACCCCCCACAACACCTCCAAACTAGAAGGCAAAAATTAATGGTTCTATGCTCAAAGTTCATTTCAACCACCCCACAAAGACAATGGCAATGGGCTCTCTGAGGTGCTGGATTCTGTTCTAGTATTGTTGAGCTCTGAGGAGAGGGTAAAATTGAGACTGGAAATGTTGAACTCACTCCCACCCCATGACATTTTTTCCCCTATTTTGAGACCTAGAGCCTTGGCAGAGATGAGAGAGCCTTCTAAATGGCCCCTCCACTCAACCTGGTTCCAGTGCTCCAGACCTAATCTGACCCTCCGAAGACGCCAGTACACTTACTCTTGGCACAGCCCAGCTTCCTCCTGCAATATAAATGAAAGCATAGAAGGCTTGTAAAGTTGACTCCAAATGGATCATGTGTATCTACAAACTCTTAAAACCCAGCATTTGGATGAGCTGCTTGGAGATGGATCAGTAACACATGGAGCATATTTTCTCTAAACTGCGCGTGGGCCTCTGAAACTGAGGGGAAGGAGCCTGGCTGCTCCGTTTGGGAGCTTGGGATCTCCGAACAATTGAAGTGTCAGCACATGTTCCCTAGGCAGAAGAGTCTTTGGCCCATTCCCTCAGACTCTCATTTCTCTCCCTGGGAGACCTGTTAGGGGAGAAAGGAAATGAGGAATTGATGGGGAAGGGAAAGGGTGTGCAGAGAGTCTGCAGAAGGTAGACTATGAACTTGGGGATTGCAGTCATGTGGACAAACGGAGAGTCTGGGAGGAAGCTCAAACTGTCTCAAAATCGGTATCTGCACCAGGATCTTTTGGCTTGTCTCTCAATGATTCAGGCTGTGTTCCTTCTGGGCTGGCCATGGATCTTGCAAATGAGTACGCACATCATGTAGAAACTATTTGTGTCCCGGAGTGGCCAGAGCACGTATGGGTGATTGGAGCCATGCGGACATTTCCGTGAGGCCTGGTAATGTGTAGGCTGTGCTGCCATGAACCGTTGCTCGCCTGGTGTCTGACTCATGACATGCTATTTTCCACCTGCTTACTTAACATGATGTCTATTGGCAAAGTTCTGAGCTGAAGTCCACAAATGGTACTTTGAGATCAACTCAACTTTTGACACATGGCCAAAATAAGATCCCACATGTTTAAGGTTAATGACCATCTGGTGTCTAAAAGGCCAGGAGGATCGAGGATGTGTGGGAAGCACACTGAAGGTAATCTCTGATGACTTTACAGATCTATCCAAGAGCTCATAGCTCCTCACTGACATCTTACGGTGTGACTCACCCCGATGTGCAGCCATCTGTCCAAATGTCCATCTATGACTGGACACTGAGTTCCCTCACAATCTGGTTCTTTTTGTTGCTGGATGGGAAGCAGTGTGGTTGGCAGGATGGCACTAGACAAGTCTGGGCTTGCACAGCTCAGCTGGCTTTCCAAAGCTGGGAGAGTTACTGTGTCTTGTTCTTCGCTATGGTGGCTTCAAAAGGTTCCATTTGCTTTACCAGTTTCCTGGGTTAGAGGTCTGGGTTTATTCACTTCCTGTGAACCTGCAGATTTCAAAGTCAGAGTTCTCACTTTCTCACAGTAAATAACTGCAGCAGGAAGGCTACTCTGTACTCAAAGTGTCGTGAAAGTTATGCCAAGTCACCCTTTTCTGGGCCCTTATCTCGGGAAGCGTCTAAGAGAAGACACGCCTGTCTGGGATGTTATGGGGAGGGATATAGGTTTTAAATGGGAAGCCGGAGAATGAAAGGTGGACTCCAGTCTACTCTCCAGCTCTGCAGCACAGAATGCTGCCCGGTAGAGCTTCAGAAAGGAGGAAACAAATCACCCGACCAGGGGCATCTTCGCACAAAAGAGGGATGCAAACTCAGAGTAACCCCAATGCGCACTGCTGTTGGTGGAGGTGCAGGGAAGGGCCATTCTTAAACGTGTGTATTGCTGTACTTTAAAGTTTATAGTGAATGTCCAGTCCTTTGTTAACAAGGCAAAAGGAACTTAAAATAACACACATACAGGCAGAGTTTGGGATAGATGGCTGTGGACTGGGAGATTTGACTCAGGTCAGCAAAGGCTTAGGGAAAGAGGATGTTGATAGTGAAGGAGAAGGGTTGTCAAGTAGGTTGGAGGCGAGCACTTCATCATGGGTTAGAGTGTGTGGGTCCCCATGAAGAGACAGGACTGCACAGCCTGGATGCTAATGTCAACTCTGGGTGGTTGGCATACTCAAGCAGTCAGAGCAGGAAGGAAAGAAAAAGAGGTTAAGCCTGGTCTACAAAGTGAGTTCCAGGACAGCCAGGGTTATACAGAGAAACCCTGTCTCGACAACCCCCCCCCCCAAAAAAAAAAGAGGTTAAAGCTTGTTCCTGACAGTTATGTGGCAGCTTCAGTTTCTAACCTGAAGGTTTTACCAAAAGGCAATCAAGCCAGGGGCTGCTCTGTGCTCGCTTTAGAATTTTAGATTTTGTTTAGGGATACAGAAGATGCTTGGGGGCTGCAAGGCTGGAATTAGCAGACACATTCAGTCTGGACTTACTTTCAACCTGGTTAAAGAAGCCAACGGGAGGTATTGGGCATGCTGATGATCTGCATGAGAAACAACTGTAGTGTGGAGGCCCCAAGTAGCATCTGTACTCCTTTAAAGCCCCTCCGAGCCTCATCTCTCCACTGTGGAGAAGGTGCCCAGCGGGGTCTCATCAGACCATCAATCTTCATTAAGTTTATCATTGTCTTGAAGAGAGTGGGCAGGGTATGGAAAAGCTGCCTGATGGAAGGCTATGACCCTAGACTGTTTGGAAAGCAAAACTAATTGACCATAGGAAAATCAAACAGAAACCATCACTGGTGTTTCAGCTCCTGAGTGCTTGGACACAGCTCTTGGTCATGCTTCGACCTCATGGCCAACAATGGAGATGCCAGGAGGCATTAGCTGACTCTTCCAGGCAGCGGAACGACACAGAGACAGGGCAGATGTCTCTTCATTAGCATATGCTCTCTCACACGCGCTGCACTGGAAGAGAGGGCAGTTTGAGGGACACAGATGGAGTTTGCAGTACGTGAGACCCTCCCTTTTTAGCTTAGCACAGAACTATTTCATTCGTTTAATTAAAGTATAGTTGATAAATTAAATGTATATATTTAAGGTATACAATGCAATAATATACAACTCAATGTTTTGTGAAGTACTTTGTGAGGTAATGCCCAAAACAAACTGGTTAGCCTCACTGTCATTTCATATAACACTTTTTATTCCTGTTCCTTGCATCCTAACCATGGAGCTTATAGAATTCTAAGTCAATTTCTTGGGTTTATATCCCTTTCATTAGTTAATTTATTAGTCACTGTAATGGCTATTCCTGGTTGTCAACTTGACTAAATCTGGAATGAACTACGATCCCCAAATGGAGGGCACACCTGTGATCTAGATCTTGAGGCTGGAAGACGCAGGCTTCAGATTGAGATCTTGTCATGGAGATCTTGAGGCACAGTGGCCATGAAAAGCTTAGGCCCAGGCAAGGTAGTGCACATCTTTAATCCCAAGAAATTGAGGCAAGGAGATCCCTGAGTTCAAGGTCAGCCTGGGACAGAGCAAGTTCCAGGTCCAGGTGTGGTGGTACACACCTTTAATCTGGACCACACCTGCTGGAGGCCTACAGAAGAATATCGGAAGAAGGAAGGCACACTCTGCCTGCTTGCACTTACTTGCCAGCACATCTGTTGGAACCTACTTCTTCAGGATTCCAGTTTATACAGAAGACCAGCTGAAACAACTAGCCTCGTGAGACTGAGCAACAACTAGATTTTTCTATTTCCCACTTGCAGCTGCCCATTGTTGGGTTACTTGGACTACAGGCTGTAAGTCTTTACAATAAATTCCCTTAATATATCGAGACATTCCATGCGTTCTGTAACTCTAGAGAACCCAGACTAGTACAGTCACCTTGGTAAATCTCTGTTGGAAGACCCTGCTATTAAGGGAGTGGTCCACCATGTCCAGACAGCTCTCCGAGCTTGGAGTAAAATGGAGGACTCTCTCTCTTACCTGGGCTTCCTCTTCTCTGCCTGATCTTATCTGGAGAGTGTCTCTAAACACAGGTGCCTAAAGGATGACCCTGCACAGAGCTTCCTGCATGTGCTCATAGTTCAGCCTATAAGCCCTTCCCGCCATATGATCAGTAGGTAATGTGTTATGACCGATCAGCCCTTCCCCTCTGTAACCTCCCCCAAACCTCTGGAAGACCAGACCAACTCCATCTTGAGTTCAGGCTCCATCTTAGAGAAGCTGACCTAAGGTTGAACTCCAAACCAGGTCACTTCCTAGCAATTGGGAAGAAAGCAGAGGTTACAGTTGTACCTGAGGATATTTACTTATGAAAGTTTACCGTTTGGCTTTCTGCACCAGCCAATCACTTTAAAGGGCAACACGTTTCATAATAGTCCCCCCAATCAGATGTGTGCCAAGCTGGATGCCCCTTTGTTTGTTTACTTGCCTCTATAAATGCTTGCTTGAAACTGGGTTTGGGGGCTTCACTCTCCTGTCCTGCTGTGTCAGTGACAACAGTGCGGCTCAAGCTTTAATAAAGACCCTTGAGCGATTGCCTCGCAGTTGGCTCATTGATGGTCCTGTGGAGTTCATGAAATGGAGTCTGCCTGAGGGTATGTGAAACCAGCCAATGGGGAATGGAGGCAAAGATTTACCAAGGTGACATAACTAATAAAGGGAATTCAAATCAAAGCAATTGTCGTAGGCTTGTGAAAGCTCCATTGTTAGGATGTGCAATTTTGGGAAAGGTGAATACCTGGCCTTGCAGAACTGACCCCAGTTGTTATAGGCAGAGCAACTGGTACAGTATCTAACATGTCTAAGGTCAGGTCTAGCCAGACCTGTTAGACTGAGGCTGTTAGACTCTAACATCTGGGTAATGTGGAGACTGTTCTGAGCCGTGCAAGGTGGCTGATGTAAAACTGAGTGTGCAGGGGAAGGGAGTGTGCACATGAAGCTTTGAGAATCTCTGCTTTCACTCATTGTGAACCATCTTATCAAAGCTCTTGGACTGCTTTTCATTTTCCACCCATGCTGCACAGCATGTTCTTTGGAGTATGGCCCTTGGAAAGTCCTCATGTAGCCTTCACTGTATGCCTTGGGGTCATGTGACGTGCTGAGTCATTTCTTGAGCTCTTGCCTGACTCCTTCATTCTGGAAGTACCTACCCTCCTACCCTGCATTGCTGTCAGTCAGCATTCTTCCCTCAGCACTGGGGTTGAAGCTCTTGAGGACCAGGACCAGGTGGACAGGGTCCTGAGCCAGTGGCTTTCGGGCAAAGGCCCCATGGTGTGAATTATCCGGGCTCTTGAAGAGAGATGAACTCTGAGATCCCTGCTCTGGAAACCTCCTCTATAGTGTCATAAGGTGAACTGGTGGGCCAGGTACTGAATATGGAGCAGCCTCATAAGAAGGTAGGGGTAAAAAACCATGGGAAACATGACTTGCTGCCATGCAGGGGACCAAAAAGAGTGTAACTTGTATCCTTGGAAGCACAGTTGGAACCTACTTGTATCTAAATAGCCCTAAGAAAGCGGACCCTGGAAAATATTTCAGGCCATGAATTGGTTTACAGGGCTTCCAAATTAGAAGGGAACTGTAGGAAGTCCTTGGCCATTGAAAAGGTAGGAAAAGAACAGGGTGTGTGTCAGGGGCTCGGGCTGGGGATCTCTGTGGTAACACCATGCACAGTGCTACAAGCCCAACCTCTAGGATCTGCTGAATGTCCTAAGAGCTCAGAAATGGGTGTTAGGATTCCCATTTCACAGATGAGGAAAGTAAGGCTGGGAGACACTCAACAACTGCCCTAAACTCACAAACGCAGCTGACAATAGAACCTGAATTAGAAAGGCCAGAGTTCTTACACAACACACAGCTACTCCAGCATGTTGAAAGTGGGGAGTGGACACAAGAGAATAACTACAAGGACAATGTCACAGAATTAGGAATGAAGCCTTCATGAGAACTGACTGAGATTGGCTGATGTCCTGATCACACAGACCTGGCTCTCCCTCCCCTGAGCATGACCCTGCCCTTGAGAGAACGTGCAGTGAGAATCACATGTGGTAATCCCCAGAGACAGCCCTAGCCAGAGTCAGAAGCCCTGAGTCTCTGTCTTGGACTTCCAAGCCTCCAGAGCAGATTGCTACTATTCAGGCTCCCAGTCTGTGGTAGCTGAGAAGACCAAGGCAAACATGCTATGGTGTGTGGGGAGCCTCAGTCTGAGGAACGGGTACAGAAGCAGGCCATCAAAGTACCTCAGAACTGTTCCTGAGGCACCTAGTCACCTCTGTTGCCTCTACATATACAGGTCTGTGTGATGCAGGAAAGAGAAACACATCACTAGAAAAAGAAATGCTTTCATCTTGCCCAAAACTTTATTCAAATGCTGCCCTGATTCTCACGGGAGACACAGTAGGTCAAGATTTTTCAAGCCCATGTTTTCCATGAGGACTCAACAGCACAGACTCAAATTAATCTGTTCATCATTTGGGAGAACATCATAGTGGTAGTGGCTTGTTGATGGATTTCATGGACCTCTCAGTGACCTTTAACTTATGCGTGTAACTTGTTTATAGAAAAAACTATATAAGGTCAAGAGGAGCTTTGTTTTTGAATCAATGCCCAGACTTATAGGGCTTACACCATTAATCAGCAGGAGTAATCTCTCAACAGAACCTTCCATTTTCCCAACAGTGAAACTTAATTCAAAATTATTATCTGTCTGTCTAACATCTAGCTAGCTATTATCTCTCTGCCTGCCTATCTATCTATCTATCTATCTATCTATCTATCTATCTATCTATCACCTATCTACCATCTGGTGATAATCTATCACTCATCTATATATCACCCATATCTATCAATCTCTCTTTGTCCCTTGACTTTCTAAGGAACTGTCAATAAAGAAATACAGAAATGATCGTTTTTATAATATGAAAATATGGACAGAACATACCAGCAGACAGGAGAAAATGAAAATGATGCAGTCCTTGAGAGTTTGGTGCAAGAATAAAGCCGGTAGGAGATTCAGTGCAGAGCCGAGGGAGGGAGCACAGGTAGAGGGCATTCCAGTCCTTTCCTGCCAACAGGAAACAGGAAAATGGTGTTTTGGAAATGAAGATAAAGACACAGCTCCAAGAATGTTTTCAAGACATAAAACTAAAAGACTAAATAAAAGTCAACACAATGTAAGTGGTTTAAACTCTTTTAACATGAGGGATGATCAGTGACACGGTTGACAGCTGGCAGGTGGAGAAATAGGGCTTGGAGCACTTTATCTGTAGCTAAGAGAGGCGTGTCATGGCCAGGAAGAGGAAAAGCAGAAACTGGGGCATGCAGAGAAAGAGGAAGGGAAGGGGAAATGTTTTCCATACTTTCAACATTGTTTGGGTTTTACCATTATGAGTATCACTGTTATGGAATTGAGTCATCAGAAGGAAAGTATACCCCATATATACATATGTACATACATACACACACACGTATATATATATATATATCCACATATATGTATATATGCACATATATGTATATATACACATATACATATATATACTTACATACATACACACATATATATATATACATACAGCAGGCTGGGAAAACCCACAAGCTCATTCATTAATTATCTTATACATAGCCTTCTGGGATGAAGAATTTAGGCAAGTCAGGTCAGACGGTGAATATATCATGAGAATATAGCCATGGCCCAAACAGCTATGTATTGAAGCTGTGAGTCACTTCTATGGCAAACCAACTAACCTCAAATTTAAGTTGCAGTTTTATAGATAATCCTCATCCTAAGAGACTTGCATCCATGTGTGGCCGTGTATGTGCATGTGAGTGCAGGTGCCCATAAGTGCCTATGAAGGCCAAAGGTGTCAGATCCCCTACATAGAGCTGGAGTCACAAGCTGTTGTGAGCTGCCTCATCTGTGTGCTTGGACCTGAGCCCAGGTCCTTTGCTAAAACAGGATGCATTCCTAGCCACTCAGCATTCTCCTCAGCCCTCAAATATTGCCTCCAAGAAACTATTTCACTAAACACTGGCCTGGGATGCACCACGGTTCCAAGTCAAATTTGGAGAGCTTTGTGATTGATTTTTGTTGTGGTCATTTGCTGAATTCATTTGTTTTGAATGGTGTCGGGACAGAAACTACTGTGTCCATTTAGTAAACAATTTGCATATTAGGAATTGTAATGTGCATATCTGAAATCATTTTTTATGAAAGACTGTTCTCTCTCTGTGTCTCTCTCTGCCTCTCTTTGTCTGTCTCTCTGTGTGTGTCTCTCTCTCTCCGTGTGTGTGTGTGTGTGTGTGTGTGTGTGTGTGTGTGTCTCGCTCTTGCTCTCTCTGCACAAAGCCAGCCTGGGCTCATGGTTGGGCATCTCAGTTTTCTCAGGAGGTAGCCAACCCTTCCTTCACATGGCTTCTTGCCAAGGCTCTTAAATTTTGCTTTTAGTCAGCAACCAAAAGCTGTGGGCCATCTGGTAGAGGACAATCTATTTGCCGACATATGACCGGCATGCTTTCTTAAAATGCAGTCAGCGTTTGCGATTTCATTCTTCCCAGTACTGCAGTGTCAGTTTAGCTTAGCACGGAGCAGGCATCTGAGACTTGCAAGAAACCATCACCCCCACCTGGTTCTGTAATGTCACCCTGTTCATCCAGCCTGGGAGGTTGCCTTAGGGAAGAAACCGATGAACTTGCTCGAGGTTTTCACTCATTATCCTTCATGTCCTCTTTAAAAAGTCTGCTGGTGATGGCTGTACACAGTGGGATTTTAATCAGCCTTAAAGAGAATGAGCAGTGGTATTTGCTAGAAAAGTGAAGCAACTAGAGATCATCATGTCAAGTGGAGTGTGTCTGTGTGTGTGTGTGTGTGTGTGTGTGTGTGTGTGTGTGTGTTGAAGCCAAATGTATGTTTTATAGAATTGGTATGGTGAGGTGGAAGGGGTACCTCCGTGGGCCCATGCTGAGGCATCCCACACACACACACCAAGGTACCAGCCATATGATAGGTATAGTATAGACTAAAGTTTATTTGGGGGCATGGGAAGGGGTGTTGAGAGGGGAGTAGAGGCAGAGAAAGAGAGGGGACAGAGAAGGACAGAGAGGGAGAGAGGAAGAGAGAAAGAAGAGGAGAGGCTGGCCAGGAACACTTGGAGGGAGGGGGTAAGGGGAGAGAGGGAGAAAGGGGTCAGGGAGAGCAAAGGAGATCAAAGAGAGAAAATGGGCAGAGAGAGGGAGGAAGGGTCAAAACAGTCTCTTTTTTAAATTGGATGTTTTATTTATTTACATTTCAAATGTTATCCCCTTTTCCAGTTTCCCCCAGGAAACCCCCTATCCCATTCCCCTCTCCCAACCCACCTACCCACTCACTCCTGCCTTCCTGCCCTGGCATTCCCCTACACTGGGGCATCGAGCCTCCGCAGGACCCAGGGCTTCTCCTCCATTGATGTCCAACAAGGCCATTCTGTGCTACATATGCGGCTGGAGCCATGGGTCCACGTGTTCTCTTTGGTTGGTGGTTTAGTCCCTGAAAGGCCAACCAAACAGTCTCTTTTGTAGCAAGCTACTTACCTGGCTGTTGCTAGGTAACTGTTGGTCAGAATGTAGAAGGAATGCCAACAGAGTGAACCAACACAGAAAGACAAACTCAGATATTTCTTGTTCAAAATCTAGATTAAAAAATCTATACTTATTCATAAACATATACACATATGTGGGCACACGAGACATAAAAAACAAGGGTGAATGGAACAAGGACATGACAGCTTCACGGTATGGGGTTGAAGAGAGAAGGTTTTTATTGTAAATACGAGGAAGAGCACAGCCAGAAGCATCTGGAAGAGTCCAGGTCAATGGGAAAAATGGAAGACTAAACATGGCCAGTAGACTGAACTGGATGGTGAGGCTGAACGGGGTGGGGGTGGGAGTGGGTCAAGAGGGAAGGACAGGAGAGAGGTCCAGGAGGACCAAGAGAGAGCCAAGAACCAAGATGAGAGGACCAGGAAAGTGTGTGGCTGAAATGACAGAGTTATGTAGGAGTCAGAAGCTGGGGGAAGGGAAGCCCATGAGATGGGGAAGTTTAGGGTAGGGGGCGGGATGAGAATTGCTGAGAGAAGCCACGGTACAAAGGTGGCCTGCCCCGTAACAGGTACTTGCTTGTACTGTGATATGCTAATACGCACCCTGGGTTTCTTTTGGACCTGAGAAAGGAAGGCTTTGCCTAGGGAACCCTAAGAGAAGATGGGGAGGGGGAAACAAGAGGGATAATAGGGAAAGAAAGACCAGACACTACAAGGTTTTCTCAGGAGCAGACTATAACAGGGAGGAAGAAGTCCAGTAAAAGAGGGAGGGGCAAGGAACGGCAGGGAGGGGCAGAAATAGCTGCAAGGTGCAATTATGTATCTGTCTAGCCACAGTTGTAGATATAGATATAGGAAAACCTCTTAGTGAAAACCCTTATTTAGTATAACAAAAACAGTATGATCATCAAAGGATGCCAGGTGACAACATTTGAACTTTGCTCTTCCTTATTTTGAAATGTCCACTACTGGTCACTCCATTCACCGTGTTTGCCTCCTAAAGGCAAGATTTGAAGCGACGACTAAATTAACTAACATGATTCGATCGCTCCACACTCAATTCATAAATCATAGCTCCATTTTGTATCTCAAAACTGCATTTAATTACATTGTTTCAACTCACAATTCAAAATCGAATGTTTAAAAAAGACAGCCAGGCTCAGTTCTTGTCCCCCCTTTTGGAACAGGGAACAGTTGGGAGTTCCTGGAGACTTGTTCCTTTTCATTCTGAGACCTTGAACTGTGGAGCTAATGGCTTCGTTCTCAGGGGAGTGTTGAAGAATCCTTCCATGAGAAACTTTAACCCTCAGGACCCAAATTAAGGTATGTGATTTCCAGTTTTTTTCTGGATTGACTTTATATCTTTGCTTGTCTCCCTTCTTAAAATTTTGTATCATTTTTTTCCTGTCCTTATAGACTCAGAAGCCACTCTAACCTTCTTGTAACAAGGTGAACACAAAACTAAAAACAAGGCAGAAGACCTCAAACTCCCCCCCCCCCAAAGCCCTACCATGTGAGTGTCCTTGCTCCCATTACACAGATAAACAAACACATGTCAGTACTCTTCTTCTAACGTAAGGCCTCTGTAGAGTTCCCAGGCAGGATGCTGCTTCTGAAAGACTGCAAGGGTCTTAGTTCCGAAGGAATGGCACACTCTTTTGCAGTTACCAACCCCACACCTGATCTATGTCCAGGCCAGGATAGTAAGCAAGGCCTTTCGCTTGCCCCGGCTGTGAGGGTTCCACAGCCAGGGTTAATGAACTACCTTCACCTGCCCAAGAGCAGGGCCATGCCTCTCTCCAACATCCCAGGGCTCCTAGGCACCTCCTTTCATAAGCTCCTCTCTGTCCCATGGCTGTACTCTACCTTGGTATGTTTGCCGAATCCCTGCCCAAAGATCACGCATAGCTCCCCAGTCTCTGGCATGTGGGGAACTGAACATGAATCTGTCTGTGTATCCAGAGAAGACTGGAAGACAACTAGAACATTCCTCCCGGGCTTACACAAATCCAGGCCTCCGTAGTCTACAGAGGGAGCATAGAGAGGCATGCAGAGGCAGCTCAGCCTTACTCCCTGAAGAACTCCTCTGCCTCTTGGCTAGCATTCCCACAGCAAGCTTGACTCTGCCCCACACGCCCTGAAGCTATTTCCACACAGGTCATCAATGGTCCTAGGCTTACTGCTCTCCTGGGCTTCATGGTGGTAGACGCCTAATAAACACCAGTTGGCCTGGGCAGCCTCTGCTCCCTACTCTTCCCTGTGTGCATTCCAGGCCCGGGCCCCTCAGCTTCTCCTCCTCCTTCTCCTGGCCTCCCCTCTCAAACACAAGACTAGATAACACTTGCAGTATGATTTATCACTCGCCGCTCCCAACACACACCTCCTCCAGGCCTGAGACTCTTGGGGACTTTGAAAGGAAACAGGCACCATGTGCTTCCAATGAGCTCCATTCAGCTCATCATGGTGTTCCGTTGGAGCTCGGGGGACGTGAGGGACACCCTGGAACTGGTTCATGGCTCTGTTTAAAGATGTTTTTCTTAGAAGCAGGAAGTTACATCCTGCCAAGAAGAAATGAAAATAAAGCCCCTGAGGGGTCACTCCGGGTTCACTGGGAGCCAGTCTGAACTGTTGCAGTACTGAGGCCTCTGCAAGGGAGCAAGCCTGCAGGGGCTGATGTCCAGGACCCCCCCAGGGGTGGAGGTGGGGGTGGGGCAGGCAAGGCTGGCTATGGCAGGTGTCCTCATGGGTAAATAGCTACATCCTCCATTGCACCTGTGGTAACAAGGGCAACAAGCCTCTATAGCTGCTCTTTTTCTGTCATTCAGGTGGCTGCTTTACCTTGTCCCTTAACCTTTGATGCACCAGTTGCACGTGGAAGTTGACAGATGCGTGGGGGAGCAGATGGAAGTGCAGAAAAGGCCAAGCAAACCTTCAGTCTGAACCTGGCCCCCTGGAATGTTGGCCTTGGATCCTTAAGTACATCAGATTGCCTCTTGCCATTCAACTGCCCAAGGCTTCCCAGGTTAGATTCAGGCAAGACTGTTGTTCAAAGCCATCCACCCCGGTGAGCAAAAAAGCCAGGAGGGTGTGAGGAGAAGCAGAGGTCTCCTGGGGGTAAAATGCTCACCCACATTGTGAGGCTGCCCCAGAGCCCCTAAAATGGGCTGCAGAGGACATGGTAACTAATAATAAATACAAGAAGGGCAAAATGCGATTGCTTCCTTACCTCCAGGAAAAGTCTCAGCAGATAGGGCACAATTCATTTTGACCATTTCCCCACTCATTCAGCAAATACTGAGAGCCTTCCAAGTGTTCAGTGATCAGGGGAGGAGCAGGGAGGGCTAGGCTTTTTGGTGTAAAGCCAAAGCTAGTTTTGTGGTTTACTGTCTTTGTGATCTTGGAGAAAGGCTTGAAGTCTCAGTGTTATCAAGTGTGGAAACAGCACAACCATCCCTCCTGGACCAGGAAAGTGTGGCTGCTCCCTCACCCGGACTCAGCTGCCTTTTGCACAGATGGACAGACTCTGTAGATATGGTGACCCATGGGCAGAGTGTGCTGGCTGTTGGCCTGTGTCTTTGATATCATGCAGGCCAGGGCTTATTTTTATCCCCATATCTATTTTCAGGTGCTAAAAGGTTCCCCTGCCTCCTTGAAGGCCACATAGGAAGCAAAGGTAGGCATCTCAGAGTCAGCCATATCAGTCAAAGGTGGGTAGAATGGAGGGACAGGGGGACAGTTAGAGGCTGGTAACTATGGCTACCTCATTTGAAAGGCTGTGGGACACTGAGAGGAGACATGAGGCTGGGAGCCAGCTAACGAGACGTGAGGCTCCAAAGCCTGCTCAGGATCCCTTAATGCCAGGGTATGGTTTCTACTAGAAAGAGAACAAACTGCCCAGTCATCCTTGGAGGCACTGTGAAGCCCACAGCAGCATCACCTGACCAGGGTGTCCAGGACTGGGCACAGGGTGGGAGTCACTGGGCTGTCCTTGCCAGCGTGGCTGAAGGGAAATGTTCTCTGCAGTCGGAAGTGGATGAACTATGACCACCTCATGGGTCATGGATTTCCCAGCACAGATGGTTTTGTGGAGAGCCCTCCCGAGGTACATAATATAGTTTTATCACACAGTGAGCCAGAAATCACAGAGGACTGGATTGTGTCCCAAAACACTGGCTGAGTTAACGAAGTACATGGAATAACTTTTGAAGTTTTGTGTTTTATCTTGGCTAACTTTGATGTATGCTGTTTATTCATACTAAGGGGATACCCACTTTTTACTTAGGAATAACATAGCTTTATTTAAAATAAATACACCCAATATGACACTATGTGTGTAAAAAATAAGATTGTGAGGTATGACCACGACAGTGTGTCTACAGGACTTGCTGAAAACTATAACCTGGTGACTAAAGAAGTTCACCCAAAGAATGCAGAGACACTTCATAGGTCAGAAGATTCACTGTAAGTAAATATACCAGCTATCCAAATTTACATGCAGATTTAATACAATTCTGTCAAAACTCCAGCAAAAAGATTTCTCTTTCCATTCCCCTCCCCTCCCCTCCCCTCCCCTCCCCTCCCCTCCCCTCCCCTCCCCTCCCCTCCCCTCCCCTCCCCTCCCCTCCCCTCCCCTCCCCTCCCCTCCCCTCCCCTCCCCTCCCCTCTCCCTTTCCATCTTCTTTTATTTATACAGACACACACACACACACACACACACACAGAGAGAGAGAGAGAGAGAGAGAGAGAGAGAACAGTTGGGCTGTCTGATTTTAAGAGCTATTACTATCAGAGTAATCAGGTTTCTGTGGTACAGCTGGAGGAGGGGCAGTAGACTAGACACTGGCGAGATGACCTAAGAAACAGATCCAGAGCCAAGCAAATGTGCCTATTTTGGGCTGTTTGCCAAAAGCAATTCAGAAAAGAAGAGACCCCTTTCAATAGACGGTGCTAAAGTTCAATAGACAGTGGAAACAGATGGCTTGACCGTAGGAGCAGTTAGTTGAAGGCCTGCCTCTCCTCTGGCTCCTGAGCCTACGTAGCTCTCCTTTGTAACACGTATTTCCTACTACTCAGCATCTACCATTTCGTTCTTGACCTAGGTTGTCTCTCAGCCTCTCTCTCTCCTTGGTGGATAAGGGCGTTCCTCCCGTCATGTGGATCTCTGTTCTCTCCACGATCTATCCCACAAGGATACTTTCTACATTGTACCACTTCCTCCATCTGCTTCATCTGCTCTCATTGCATGTCACAGCCTTTGAAGAAGTCTGATGGCCTGGGATACCACAATGATGGATGTAATATGATTTCTATGAAAGTGTGCACCATTTTAAAAAGCGCCACTTCTACCTGTCTAGTCACTGCGGAACTATGACCCTGTCCCTCAGTAAGCATTTGATGACCACAGAAATAGATGTAAAAAGAGCCTCAAGAACATAACCAACCATTTTATCCATCCCCCACCCCCACACTCCTACCTTCAGTAAAGGTACTCTAGGTACCGGGCCCGAGGGCTATGGTTCCCAGCTGTAATATAACTGCTGGTTCCAGCCGTAGCTGCTCCACAGGTAGAACCTGCTGATCCTGGCCCTGAGTTTAATCTGTGGGAAGGTGTCTTCACTGGCCCATGGCAATGGTTCCACACTAAGGAATCTACCTTACATTCTATGAACTAGTCCAACTTCTGCCTGACCTCTCAATTACTAAAAAATCCTAGCCCAGAACACAATGAGGGCCAGGACAGATGGGATCAGTGTAAGAAGTTTCTGTAATATTTGAACCACTCGAGTGGTCCAGCATATCAGCATTCCTACTATAAATCCCTCAGCACCTTGACATAAGCTAACTCCATAATGAAAAGGTGATATTATAGTATCTCCCTTTCCAACACCCTAGATGGTTTTGAGCTCCTGGCTTCAAGCAAATAAGTACCCCAGTGATAGACACAGTGCAGGCAGGGGTTTGGGGAGCATCCCTTGATACAATGCAGGCAGGGGTGTGAGGAGTACCCCTTGACACTGTGCAGGAAGGGGTGTGGGGAGCACCCCCTGACAATGTGCAGGCAGCAGTGTGAGGAGTACCCCTTGATACAATGCAGGCAGGGGTGTGAGGAGCACCCCTTGATACTGTGCAGGCAGCAGTGTGAGGTCTCCTGGGAGCTCACTTGATTGCTGGCATGTGTGGTGGCAGAGGCCTACTGATGTTTCTGCAACTCAGTTGAGGGAGATGGAGATCAGGTTTTGCTAAGGTCCTATTGACAGTGACTTAAGAAACTGGGAGGAAGGATCTAGAATGCTCTCTGATTCTGTTAGCATTCTCCCCCAAGGGTACCAAAATGAGATCTTGAAACAAACAGAGCCTCATTACAACTCAGACCTCTGCCGGCGAGCATCTCACTCGCCAGCAGAGGCCCCAGGGAGTATTCAACTGATCTTAACTAAATGGCTCTGGAAGTGGGAAGCAAAGAGGCTTGCCAGCACCAGGACAGCACCCCAGACCTAAACCAGTCACGATGAATCGAACTGCCCCCTTGGGGGCACTTTACCATCTCAGTCTCTCCTGGGAAGGTGAGGTTTCTGTACAGGCAACAGACACTTGGCTATTACAAAGTGTTTTGTTAATATCAGGGGTCAGCAGAGAAGTCAGGGTGATGGAAAACAGATAAAGGCAGGAGTTGGTGACTGGGTTCCTCCTGGGGAGCAGCCCAGTCTAGGCAGACCAGAGAGGCAGCCAGGACGGGGGTAAGGGAGTGATCTCTATGTCTCCACCAGGAGCTCCAGATTGGCTGAGTCCATGGGAAATGTTCCTGCCTGTGGAGGAACACACAGAGTGCAGCACAGCGAGTTCTCATGCTGAGGTGGCCACACAAACACCCAGACACCCCTACTACAGATGTCAGACCCTGGCCAATGGGTGACCATCATTTTCTTGCTGGAACATTTGTCCTTAGCCCCAGCCCTAGATGGCCAATCTGCTTACAGAGAAGTAAAAAGAAGACATATGTCTGAAACCTGACCACATCAGTTTCTCCTGCTGAATTTGTCATCTTGAAAAACTGCCCAGAGCCTCTTCCTCCAGGAAGTCCATCTTCCCAGCAACACAGGCTTCTGTGCATTGGATATATCGAGGGAGAGTGGACTAACATACTCTCTGCCCAGCAAGGCATTTCTTACAGGCAGAGTATGCTGATCCTTAGTCACTCCTGGCTGACTCAACTTCTGGTACAAAGTCGGTGCTAAGTGAACATGTTAGATCCACAAATAAATGTTGTCTTGATATCAACAGCAGTAGCAGTTCACAAGATTGGTATATAAGCTGAGGCATTCTTAAATATACTTGCTGATACTTGAATTTCACAATAGAATCTGACTACTGCTTACTTCCCAAGGAGTGTTATTTCTCCTGGGATTGACACCAGCCCCCAAATCCATGGCTACTGCTTCAACCCACTAAGGCAAGCAGATTGTCTTTAATCAATGTTGACACTCTCCTCTGAAAGTCCCTGTGCTATGTAACCACTCTTCTGGAACCCTTGTCCAGATACAGAAAGTTTGAGCCCAGTGGCTACACTGGATCATGAACTGAGGTAGGAGGCAGTTCTATCAACTTCCTCTTCCTCTTCTTCTCCTTCTTCCTCTTCTTCCCTTCTCTGTCTCCTTCCCCTCCTCCTCCTCCTCCTCCTCCTCCTCCTCCTCCTCCTCCTCCTCCTCCTCCTCCTCCTCCTTCTTCTTCTTCTTCTTCTTCTTCTTCTTCTTCTTCTTCTTCTTCTTCTTCTTCTTCTTCTTCTTCTTGTTTTAGAGCTTTATTGTAGAAAGGCAGGGAGAAAAGAAAGAAGGTAGAAAGAGAGAGGCTGGCCATGGCCATATGGAGAGAGTGGGGAAGGGAGAGAGAGCAGGAGGGTTTAGAGAGTAAGAAAGGTAAAAGCTTAAAGAGCTCTTTGATTGGTCTCTTGATGCCTGGCCACTGATGGATTCTATTAAATAGATGTGGACTCACAGGGTTGAATGGTTCGGGTGCACAGCCAATTCTCCCACACAGAGACCCACCCTCATTTTCATGATTCCAAGGCATGGCCTAGAGACTAAGGGGAGGTATGTCCAGTTTCAGCCTCTTGTCTCATGCCGTCTAGAATCCTTTTGGGTTTAGACTAATCAGCCAAACTCTCTTCTTCACTACTGATTCATTTCAAGAGTATCTGTATCCTTTCTTGCCATCTCTGTCCAATAGAGAAGCCATAATGCCAATGTTGCATGTCTTAAAGGGTTGGTCCTTAAGGTGGTGCTAGTGGGAAGGGGTGGAACCTTAGGGGGTAGAGCCTCATGGAGGTGCTGAGGTCACTGAGAGAACACCTAAATCCTAGCCTGTTCTTTCTCTGTTGCTCCCTTCTCCTACGAGTTAGAATCCTTTTTACTTGACTAGCCCTCCTACCTCAGTGTGTTGTATCACAGGTACAGAGGAGCACCACCAGTTAAACAGGAACCTGAAACTCTGAAACCATGATGCCAAGTAAA
Source organism: Mus caroli (assembly GCF_978045245.1). Lineage (NCBI taxonomy): Eukaryota > Metazoa > Chordata > Mammalia > Rodentia > Muridae > Mus > Mus caroli. Next base: position 26,759,214 of record NW_028227267.1, on the reverse strand, counting down.
CATTTTGTCTTCATACAAGACTATTTATTTCAGGTCATTTGTATTAGTGGTAGGAAGCTGACTAGTAGAATCCCTGGATCCAATCCCTGGCATCAGGCCTCTAGAAAGGAGGGCTGGGGGGTCTTGATTCCTCCCTAAAAATATTAGGGGAAAGAACAGTCATAATGCAAAACAGTGCACGTACACAGCTGTGGTTTGAATGAGGAAGGCCATACAGGCTCAAGCGTTTGAATGCTTCGTCCCCATTTGAGGGAACTGTTTGGGAAGGATTAAGAGGTGTGTCTTAGTTAGGGTTTTACTGCTGTGAACAGACACCATGACCAAGGCAAGTCTTATAAAAAGCAACATTTAATTGGGGCTGGCTTACAGGGTCAGAGGTTCAGTCCATTATCATCAAGGTGGGAGCATGGCAGCATCCAGGCAGGCATGGCGCAGGAGGAGCTGAGAGTTCTATGTCTTCATCCAAAGGCTGCTAGTGGAAGACTGACTTCCAGGCAACTAGGTTGAGGGTATTAAGCCCACACCCATAGTGACACACCTACTCCAACCAGGTCACACCTATTCCAACAAGGCCACACCTTCAGATGGTGCCATTCCCTGGTCCAAGGATATACAAACCATCACAAGGTGTGACCTTGTTGGAGGAGGTATGTAACTGGGGGTGGGCTTTAAGGTTTCAAAAAGTCCATGCCATTCCCAATTAGCCTGCAAGTGCCTCCCCCACCCCCCGCTGCTGCCTGATTACAAGTCTCAGGTACTACTCTAGTACCATGCCCACTTGCTGCTGCTATGATCCTTCCCTTGATGGTCGTGGACTCACTCCCTAAAACTGAAAACTGAAAGACCCCCCACTAAAAACCCCCCACGAGTTCGTTCTTCTGTAAGTTGCCGTGATTATGGTGTTTTAACCACAGCAATGGAAATGTAACTAAGAAAACATGCTGAAAGTAACGGCAGTCATCTCACGTCCACAGGATCCACACCCATGCATTTAACAGGCCACAGATCATGGGACTGGATACGTACCTTGGTCTATGATAATTATATCTGTATTGAGTAAACATTGATGGGCTATTTTTTCTTTACTGCACCCCAAACCACACTGCATGGCAACTCTTTTCATGGTATGTGCATTATTGGTTATTGAGTGCTCTAAGTAATCTAGAGATGATTTAAAGCATATAAGAAAAGGTACCTAGTCTGTGTGTGACCACTCCACCAGTTCATACCAGTGATTGCAGCATCTATGATTGTGGTCTATGTGAGCAACCTGGAACCAGTTTTACATAGATATTGTAAATCTACTGTCTTTGCTAACTTCTAATTACTAGGAAAAAGTTTAGGCAGTTTGTTTGTCTGTTGTTCATCTTTTCCTCAATTACATTTCCAATGCTTTCCCAAAAGTCCCCCATACCCTCCCCCCTACTTACCTACCCACCCATTCCCATTTTTTTTTGGCCCTGGCATTCCCTGTACTGGGGCATATAAAGTTTGCATGTCCAATGGGCCTCTCTTTCCAGTGATGGCCAACTAGGCCATCTTCTGCTACATATGCAGCTAGAGTCAAGAGCTCTGGGGTACTGGTTAGTTCATAATGTTGTTCCACCCATAGGGTTGTGGATCCCTTCAGCTCCTTGGGTACTTTCTCCAGCTCCTCCATTGGGGGCCCTGTGATCCATTCACTAGCTGACTGTGAGCATCCACTTCTGTGTTTGCCAGGCCACGGCATAGTCTCACAAGAGACAGCTATATCTGGGTCCTTTCAGCAAAATCTTGCTAGTGAATGCAATGGTGTCAGCGTTTGGATGCTGATCATGGGATGGATCTCTGGATATGGCAGTCTCTAGATGGTCCATCCTTTCGTCACAGCTCCAAACTTTGTCTCTGTAACTCCTTCCATGGGTGTTCTGTTCCAAATTCTAAGGAGGGGCATAGTGTCCACACTTCAGTCTTCATTCTTCTTGAGTTTCATGTGTTTAGCAAACTGTATCTTATATCTTGGGTATCCCAAGTTTTGGGCTAATATCCACTTATCAGTGAGTACATATTGTGTGAGTTCTTTTGTGATTGTGTTACCTCACTCAGGATGATGCCCTCCAGGTCCATCCATTTGGCTATGAATTTCATAAATTCATTCTTTTTAATAGCTGAGTAGTACTCCATTGTGTAAATGTACCACATTTTCTGTATCCATACCTCTGTTGAGGGGCATCTGGGTTTCTCTGCTTGATCTTAATCGAATAATTCCAAGTTCAATCTCAGAGCGCAAGGAGGGTGTTTGGAGGCTGCAGGTATGTGTTGCAGCAGCAGGTATGCTCAATTGCAGAAGACAACAGTTTATTCTAACTGAGAGTGCTCACAGGGAAGTATCAAATACATGGATCTCCATCTGCGGTGTTGTTTATGTTCAGTTCCAGCTCCAGCCTCAATGGACTGCCTTTGAAGTTAGGGCCTTTAAGTGGGTAAAACATAGTTCAAGTCAAAAGCAGATTATAATCCAATATAAATGTGGTGCTGTTATAAAAAAAATGAAGAAACAGCCATGCACAGAAGAAAGGTCATATAAGGACATGAGGAGAAAGCAACTATGTAGAAGCCACCCCTGCTGGTACCTTAACCTCAGACTTGCAGTTTCCCCAAATGCATTTCTGTTGTGGGAGTCTCCCAAACTGTAGTATTCTATTATAACAATCTTATCAGGCTAAGGCAGGCACACACCTAGGGAGCGAGCAAGAAGGATGTTGCAGAGAATATATGTGAAGGTCTGGTATAGGAGGCATCTCGGGTTGTTTATAGATGTTCTTTCTACTTTGAGTGCCCAGAGAAGGGTAATGATGCTAAAATTCAGCAAGAAAGCAAAATCTGACTCAAGAGATGTTTGTCTCTTGAATTTCAGATAGATTTGGGAAATTCATAGGGTGGTAACAAACAGTCATTTTCAAGGTACAATTAAATTTTGATAAAGCTAGAGTTATATTCCAAAAAAAATGAGCAGCACTGTGGGCCAAAGATAGGATATAAACCCATCCAACAGACAGCTACTGTAGAAACGAATGCTGGCCTTACCAAGCCAACTGCCCAGAAAATAGGACCAAACTCCATCCACTATCAGGTGGGGTCCTGAGTCAGACTCCCTGCGGAAGCACATGAGGAGAGGGGGCTCTTGGGCACAGTGATGAGAGATTCATTTGGAAACAATGTTTGTAGTTGTAGATAGTGAGAAACCTGTCCAGGGGTGGAGGGAAAAACAGAAGTGGCTAGTCATCTGGCATTTAAGGCATTTGAGCTGGGTCCTAACCTGGGAATAAGGTGATAGCCGTGTGGTCAGGAACTCTGGATCACAAACACCAGGGGGTAGGAAAAAGCCATAACATGACTGTCAGGCAGCAATGAAAGTAGGAAACAGAACGAACAGTTCAAAGAAAACTCTGTTGATATACACAATGAAATCATAAGGGAAAATCGTGTACTAAAGTTATGAAAGACAATAACTCAGATAGCAAAACAAAGGTGTTTGGAGTTTCAGAGTCTGTTAAAATTGGTTTCTTACTTGGGATGAGGTCAGAGATGATGAATATTACTAGACATTGCTTCAAGGAAGTGTGTGTAGTTCTAAGAAGTAAAAATGACAAGAGACATTCATTTCTTTGGAATTGCAAACTTCCAAGTTAGTTAAATGGGGAAACAGGAAGAATCGATATTGTTAATCCTACAGGATGTGAGAAACGAGGGAGAGGGCGCAAGCAAGAATGAAAGACAAGGAGGAGGAGGCATTAAATAGTGAAATGAGGAAAGAAAGAAAGAAAGAAAGAAAGAAAGAAAGAAAGAAAGAAAGAAAGAAAAAGGAAGAAAGAAAGAAAGAAAGAAATTAAGAAAGAAAGGAAGGAAGAAAGAAAAGCAGTAGTAACTAATATGAAGACTGGAAACTGCATTTAGTAGAAATAAAAATCAAACAGGATCACTAAAATTAACGCTATCTACAAAAGACTCACCTGTATTTAAAATCTAAAACCAATAAAAGTACATGTGCAGGGGCAGGGAGGGGTGAAAACAGAAAATTCAGCCACATTCCGACCTTTCCACAGCTTAAGACAGAAACTTGTGCAAACCTAGCAACAGACGTTATTGAAAGTATATTTAGAAAAGCACACACATGTATATATGTATATTCACATGTGCGGTGGGTTACAAATGGATTGAAAACTTAATGGCCACCATGTGGGCTTTAAGGCTACTTTTGCCTGTGTCTTGCTGTATAGACCTTTCAACACTGTGACAAACTGGGGACACTGTCATTCGAGTCATTTTTCACTCAGTAGTTTGGTTTTTCCTTTTAACTTTTCAATAGCTGTCCTGAGCTAATCTTTGCTCTCCACCATGATCTCTCGAGAAACAGAAAAATCATACATTGCGTGTTCTGTTCAGGCTAGGCGTGTCACAGGGCGGCTGGCAGGTAAGTATGTCGGTGCCTAGCTGCAGTGTTTCTGGGATGATTGTGAAGCAAGGTGGTAACTCCGCATGGCAGCCAGGGTGAGCCTCCCTGGAGAGGAAGCCTCCCTGCCAGATCTTTAAGATTCATGATGGAGTCCAAGCATCTGTCACCACAAAGACATAACTTAGAGGCTAGCCAATGGATATCTGGCTCCAGTTGTTGTAGACCACAGCTGGCAGGCGGACTGTCATACAAAGGCAGAAGTACATGGACATTGTAGTGCGATGGGTGGATTACAATCATTAAGTGGCGGGTGTTGTTTCCTTCCCAGTTTTCACAGGCATGAAAACAGCTGGAGAGGCTACGCCGCCGATGAAAGGTTCTGTAACTAATTAAGAGTTCATGATCAGACCCCAGGTCTCCAGCCCCTAAGCCCTAGCTCAGTTCGCCTCTATCCTTATATCTCTTCATGTCTGTCTCATTTTTATTCAAATAAATGATGACCAAGAATTATAGTTTCCTGTTGGTGGGGAATTTTGGGGCATGTACCCGGGTTTGCGAGTTTGTGGCGAATTAGTGTGGTTTTGTCTGCTCTGTGAGCCAGATATCCATTAGCCAATCTTTAAAGCAAGCCTCCGTGGGTGACAGATGTTTGGATTCCGTTATGATGAAGGAAAAGCAGCTTTTTCTTCCAAGGAGAGGAAGCATTGTTTGAGGGAAGGGGAGGCCATATATAACATTGGTGGTGAATATTGCTCGCTGTAGAGACACTGTCTTAAAGTACCTGTTTAGAAGAGGGTAATGCATCCAGAAGCTTTTAACCCGCTGGATTTAATTGCATCTGAGTGCCAAAGTAAACTCCTGTTCACAAAGCTCCAGCTCGCCTCTGAGTCCTTACACTTGTTCCCAGCTGTGAGCACAGAATGGAAGGCAGATGCTTGGACTGTGCACAACGCATAGAAAGAATTCACATGTGAGCCTCTGGCTGCTGCGTCCTTTCATAGAGAAGGATGTCGAGGCTGAAGGAGAGGGGAAAGCCAGTGCACAGCCAGGTCTAGACTCTTGCCTAGCTCCGCTTCCTTGCCTGCAATCAAGAGTTAGGGAAATCAGCGCCCCTGAATGAACTGAACTGAACATTGGCAGTTTAGCTAAGACTCATTAGGGTCTAATAATCAGGGGCAATCATTTTAAAGGGGAAGGCATATGTCATACACAGATGCTCTGCCGGATATTCTGGGTGACTGGCACTGTCTGAATAGTCTCATTCCCGAGCCCTTACATAGAGCAACAACATAGCCCAGTACAGCTCGGCGCCTATGTACTTCCCCTTGATTACTGCAGAAGCTCTCTGGGCTTATTTTCTTTCCAGCTCTCTGACTGCCATTTCTTGGGCTCCTGTTTGTTCATATTCTGCCCACCACTTGCTTTTTGGCCACCCCAAACTCCATTACCATTCTCTGTCATCAGTGCTGGGAACACAAAAATAAGTGAGACTCTGCATTTGTTTCAAAGAGCTTATGGGACTGTGTATGTGTGTGTGTGTGTGTGTGTGTGTGTGTGTGTGTGTGTGTGTATGTGTGTTTCCTATAGACTCTGCCAGGATCATTTGGGTTCTGGTTTGGGTTCAGAGTCAGCTATAGCTTGTGTTCAGTGCCTTTTCGAGGATGCTAAATGATAAGTGATGAGCACAAGAAACAGAAGAGGCCATGGCATGACCAGAAGATGATCTACACTGGTGGATGCAGCAATAGACAACGTGTGGATGTCTGGACAGTTTTGCAAGTCAGGGAGAGCTTGAGTGGCTCCAGATGCCTGGATCACAGGAGACAAAGTAAGTGTTACAGGCAATGGATTAAGAGCTGAAGAGGTGGGCAGGCTAGCATGAATTGGAAGGGTCTAAAGGAGCCCTTCTCTTCCCATTGAAGTCAGTAGAGACTCAACAGAGAGGATTTTAAAGAGAAGGAAGTGGATCCTATTTATGTTTAAAGTATGTTATTTATGATGTGTAGATGAAGTAATTCCTGAGCCTTGGTGATAGAGGGAGGAATGAGGTTGGTAGCAGAATGATCCATGAGGAGTCTGCTGCTTCAGTCCAGGGGAAAATGGAGTTGCTTCAATCCAAGAAAGACCAGTGAGAACTAAGGGGTGGAATCAGGCCAGACAGAGGTGGAATCCATAAGACTTCTGACCTTTGAGCAGGGGAATACAGTGAATGAGCAGTGGAAACATAATGCTCTACTTTCTCTACTTCTGAAGTGAACATTTGAAGAACAATAATATCATCATCTTGGAAAAACAAACTTTTGGATTTTAGTAACTTCCCCAAAGTGGACAGCTCATACAGTGCTGTCAGAGGATTCTGTGCAGGCTGATGGCACAGTACTGTCACAAAATGTCCCCCTCAGTGGTGAACCCGGTGTGCTACACAACCAGCTGGCCATTTTCAACAAAATGTAGCCAGGCGTGGCGGCAGATTCCTTTAATCCCCAAGTGGAAAGCAGGTATATCTGTATGAGTTCTAGGCCATTCTGTTCTACAGGACACCAAGGTGACATAGAGAGACCCTGTCTCACAGAAGAAAAGGGCCCACAAGTTTGCCAGCAATGGAGTAATCAGCTGTTTTCTGATTTGAATTTGAGGCCAACTCCTGAGGAGGAATCCACATCTGATATTGTAAAACCAGCTCAATAGCTTATGGTTAGAAAGTCTAATGGGAAAGCTCTTGCTATAGTTTTGCTAAATGTGTCAACTAGGAGGGGACAGAGAGACAGCTCAGCTTGGTCATATAAAACAATCTGGGGAGTTCCCTTAATCATCCAGGGATTTCCACTCAAGCCAAACAGGGATTTGTGGCTTTAATACAGAATGCATTTCAGGCTCGCCCAGTCTGAAGCAGAGTAGAAGATTTTATTGAAGGTATTTCAATATACAGGCTTAAGCATAAGAGAGGCATGCTGAAGAAATTAAGACACAGCCTTGAGTACAGATGTGTCTCAAAGAAGAATGTCAGAGGGAAGTTCATGCCCAAGGAAAAATACAAGGGTCCTAGAGGGAAATTTCCAATCGTTCACCTTAACAGTAGCCAAAGATAGCATTTTGGTTGTCTTTAAGTTTCATCTCAAAGACTACCTAAAAATCCCTTTCCCTTTTCTTTCTTTCTTGATAAGTGGGATTATAGTATGGTGGGTTTGAAGATGCCTTGACAAGAGAGTTAATACACACCCTTTTCCTGGAAATAAGACCTTTAGAGAATTACAGATTTACATCCAGGAAGGAAGACCTACCTTAAACAGTTGTTGATTGTTCTGGGATCCTTCTTCACTGGTCAGAGACCACAACTTGATTCCTGGGTCAGGGCCCCTTTCCTCTTTTCACAGTCCCTTCCCCCAGGTCTCCCTGTCTTCCTGTCCTGGCACAAATATACATAGCTATCCCCACCAACTTGCCATCTAAATAGCCTTGGTTATACAAATAGATTAGTGCTAATATCAGCTTTGGTCAGAAAAATTCCTATTTGCAGTGGACAGAAGATAACTACAGTAACTCAGAACCAATCAAAGCACTGAAAAAAGGGACTGTTGACTGCTCAGTCATAACAGGACTGCTGCATGATCCTTCCAAGACAGGGTAGAAAGCATACAAGGCATAAGAAGCAGTGGCATGGGGTGAAACCCTGTCTTCAAGACATGACATCACTACTGCATTCTTGATGTCACAGCAGTTGTGACTACTAGCACAAGACCTGGGCAAATTGGGCCTGTCAGCCTCTTGACATGGTGCAGGAGGAGCTGAGAGTTCTACATCTTCATCTGAAAGCTGCTAGGAGATTTGCTTCCAGGCAGCTAGAATGAGGGTTCTAAAGCCCAAGACCACAATGACACACCTATGCTAACAAGGCCACACCTATGACAACAAGGCCATACCTCCTAATAGTGCTACTCCCTGGGCTAGGCATATTCAAACAACCACAACGGGTAACCCAACAATCTGGGGAGGTGCAGCTTCATGGGAGGGGTTTAGGTCAAAAGCAATTCATGCTCATGGATGAAGTAATGTTCAGTTAAAAGGCTTAGGAGATTGTGCTTTCTTTCATTATCTCTTTGATCTTCCACTATGCAATGATGCAATAAGAAATCCAAGAGGCAGAGGCACATATCTTTAATCCCAGCACTCTGGAGGCAGAGGCTGGTGGATCTCTGAGTTCAAAGTCAGCCTGGTCTACATAGTCAGTTCCAGGACAGCCAGGGATACACAGAGAAACCCTTGTACATCACACCACACCCTCCTAAGGTTTTCTCTTAAAGCAATAGAAACAGACTAAGACAGAGTCCCAGGGTGGATTCTTCTCTGGAAGGTGAACTAATTTCCACAGAAAATGACTTAAAATGTATGAAATTAGCTCATAACGTGACATCCTCATAACAAGTCCCTTGATTAAAGTCCAAGTTCAGAAGAGAAAGTGTCTCACACTGAAGGAGTTACTCATCAACACTGCCCTTTTGGTGAGGAAATGGAAACATTGTTACTCAGGTTAATTGGTAAGATTGGACTCCGAACTCAGTCCTTGGGATTCACAGGCAAACTCTCCTGTTAGCTTGCTTTGGTTGCAGAAGAGAAACAAAGTATCTGGGCTGGAGTGGGAGGCAGTAGTTGGATGAAGATTGAGGGTATCTCTCCTCCATGCTATGCATGTTGGAGTTAGGATGAAGGTGCCCCCAGATCCTGTAGGCTTTCCTGATTTCAAGTCAGGTCCATCAACACAAATGGCACATTCAAAAAGAAAAACACATTTGGGTTCAGCGGGAACTCAAAGGGGCTTTACAAAAGTCCTCTTATTTGGCTTATAGGTCTCCAAGGCTTTGTGTGTTTTGTTTTCTCGCACTGAGTGATGGAGAATGTAATTAAATGTGAACATTAAAATGTCAGGCAGTAATTAACAAAGGGTCTGTGTTAGCCGACAGGCTCAGCTCCTTCAGAGAGGTCCAATCCAGCAAGCCTGACTAGTGGGAGTTTTGTGAGGCCCACACCTTCAAAAGGCATCCTTTTTGCTTCAGAGGAAGGGACAGCTCTTCCATTCTTGTGTGAGCCTAGTTATCGGGAATGCCTGCTTGGGGCTGGATGTCTGGCTTGACCCAGATTCCAGACCTAGTCCCTGCTTCAGGTACTCAGAATTACCAGGGTACCCAGGGTCTCACTAGGGCTCAGAAGGGTTTTCTAGGTCATTATGAAAACCTTACTAAGGTGCAAGGTGACCTGAGAGAGTCCTCACCAGAGCTTACCAAAACCTCTCGATGCTGTGCAGGACTCACCAGGACCTCTTTTAGCTGCTTTCCTACTGCCGCCCCTCCTATTCCTTCAGCACCAGGCACTGCATCTCTGAATGGCCCCGTACTCCCTCAAACACCTATACCTTACTTCCTCCAAACCCAGTCCTAGGGTTTTCAGGATCCAAGGACAACCCCTCTCTCTACCTGCATAGATTCTAGTGGCTTCTCCGGAGTCAGCTTAATATTTGCCAAGCTAAGCTAGATAGTTTTTCCCTGGTTCCCCATCTAGGAAAGCCCTTCTGCCCCATCTCTTTCTCTCAAAGTACTCCCTCATCTTTTCCTCTGCATTTGCTGCCATGTGTAAATACAATACTTGCACTGCCTTCATTCTTTTGTCTCCCTGCCCCTCTGGTCTGTGGCTTCCTTGGGAGGAGGACCCTCCCTCCTTTAGGTGCCCAGCACCAGTGTGCTCTTGACAGTTTTGGTTACAGTGGGTAAAGATGCCTGTTCTGGTAGCCCTTATGTGTGTATGGGGGCAGCATGGAAGAATCAAGGACCCTAAGCTGGACATCTAGGGTATAACTGAATCACTCAGGGGCCACTTGGTCTGTGTACCCATTCTCAATTGCTGACTGCCCTCCCTCCCTGGAAGAAAGATGACTTGCCTATGTGCCGCTCTCTAGGGAGTAGCCTGTGTGAACATAGCCAGAGATAAGGGATCCACGGGTACCAGGCATGCATGTGCTTGGAAGATGGTGGGTCCTATTGTTGGGTGAGCTAAGCCCAGGGCAACTGTGGGCTCAGTCCCTCCACATCTATCTCTGTTGCTTGCTTCTGGGACACCTTCACTCAGATCTCCCTTCTCCCTACTACAAGTGACCCTTTCTTCTCTCAATTACAGACCTCTCCTCCACCCTCTGGGAGAACTCCTGACATCTGCTAAAGCTACCCGTCCCACTGTGGTGAAGATGTTTCAAGTCCTTTAGTAGCTCTCACTCCACCCAGTAGTGTGAACCTTTTGTCTTCTAGTACTTCCCCCAAAGGTCACCAATGGCCATGTTCTAAAGATGCCAATACCCCTCTACACATCCACACTGTCATGTCTTGACCTCACCACTGTCCCTGTCTGACCTGAGATTATACTTCTTGCCTGGGACAGGACTCGTTGTCTGGGTCCTGCCCCAGCTGATCCTGCCTCTCCTATGAAGCCAGCCGTATGACTACCTTCTTTTCTCCATTGTTGCACTGAGCCGCTAGATGCAGGTCTGGACCATGCAGGCATGACTCTAGGTGTTATGATTGGACCTTTTGGGAATATGCCCCCTGATAAAGCTCTTCCACAAGCTCCTCTGTATATGGGAGAGTCTGCTGTTTGACCTGTCCTCTTTTGTGTCTTAGAATCATGAAGATAGAATTATGTAACGACTGCATGTGGCCAAGTACACAAACCGAGACATCCATTTCTGGGTTCTGGTGAAGCCTATCCTAGCTGGAGCATTGCAATCTGGGGCTGACCTTAAGGAGTAGATGAGGCATGTGCTACTAACATGCATTCTTCAGGCTAGGGAGATGATGGCTCAGCACTTAAAAGCAGTGGTTGCTCTTTCAGAAGACCTGGGTTCAAGTCCCAGAACTTACACGATAGCTCACCATCATCTGCAACTCCAGTCCTAAGGCATCTGACACCGTCTTCTGGACTTCAGAGGAACCGGCATGTATGTGTGGGTGGGGTTGGCAGGTATACAGAAAATGTGTCAGTGAAACGCTCATACAAATAAAATAAAAATAAACAAAATCTTACAAGAAAGTTAAAACAAATAAGCAAGCATGTGCATCCACACTTCTGAGAAAGGGGTGTGCAATACCAGCTGCCCCTGTCCTGAATGATGATGGCCTCATTAGAACTCTGACAGTGTGCCCTCCAACTGCTCTGTTTGTCAAAACACCCAGAATGTTTCCTGAAAAAGCAAAGAGATCCCAACTCTCCACACACTACAAGACATGAAATGGTCTCTTATTTCAAAACCTGCATGGTTGAGTGCTTAAGTGAGCTGCAAGGGGTCTGATATTCCATCCTTAGAACCACACTATGGCTCAGGAAATCTTGATGCCTTGTGGACTGAGAGGCAAATTTCAACTTAGCAGGAGGGCCCCCCAAGTGAGGAAAGCAAGCTGGAAAGAGACAGGGGTACACAGACCCTGACAGCTACTTCCTAGTTAGGGATCTGAGAATCTGGAGGGGAGATGGGAAACCAGAGAGGAGGGAAAAGAGCTCAGGGAAAGCAACAGCATTGTGAAGACCCTGGCCAGGGAGAATTGTGATGGCAATGTGGAGCCCTGGGAGGCAGAGAGGAAAGGAGAGGCAGAGGCTGTAGATCAGGGCGGAACTGTCTACATAGGGACTCTGGTTGGGAGAGGATCTTGTCTCCATTCCTTGAGCAATAATAAACCTAAATGAGTTGAAAATGGAACTGTTTTACTTAAATGGAAGTAGACATCTGTGTGGGAAGGGGATGATTGACAGGACAAGGGAAGGGCTTAGTGCTAGAAGAGGTGGTAGCCATGGGCAGAGCTCAACCAGTTGTAAAACACTTTGAGAAGGCAACATTGAGTTCTGAGGTAAACTGAGCACTAGACAAGACACAGCCAGGAGCCAAAGATACATACATTTACTGTGATTGCTACCCCTGGATGGTAGTTAGTACCTCCATGACCTTGACAAGCTGCCTCCCAGACTTGGGCTAATCTTCCATCAGCAGTAGAGGCCTTTGGTGTTCCATTCACTGTCAACTTGACTGCATTTAGAATCATGTAGGAGACTTACTTTTAGGTGTCCCCTTGAGAGTGGTACCAGAGAGGAAGAAAGACTCACCCTAAATGCCGTGACACCATATTGTGTACTGAGAGCCTGGGCTGAATAAAAGAGGGAAAGGAGAAAGCCTGGTGGGCATCAGCACAGCTCTCTCTCTCTCTCTCTCTCTCTCTCTCTCTCTCTCTCTCTCTCTCTCTCTCTCTCTCTCTCCCCCTCTCTCTCTCTTCTTTCCTCCCTCTCTCTGCTCCTTGACTAAGGATTTAGTACAGACAGACAACTACTGATTTCACTACCACACCTGGAATGAACCCTTTCAAACTATGAACCAAAATAAATCTTTCCTAAGCTATTTTGTATCAAAGTATTTGGTCACAACAAAAAAGAAACGTCATTAACGCAGGAACAGGGCAGTGGCCATAGCCATGTTATTTGAAGTTCTTTGGAACTTGTAGGAAGAAGATAGAAGAAACAGAAGCCACAAGCCTGAGAAGCCTTAGAATACTGTAACCAGAGCATAGACGTCATTCTGTGAGAGTTCAGAAGACCAGAACACAGAGAGAAGTAGAGACAGCAAAGACTGTATTCAGGATGTTCAGAGGGGAACAAGAACTCTACCAGGATCTGGACTGGAAACTACTTGTGTTTCTTTGTGGCAAGGAATAAGTCTGTGTCCTGAAAATCTGAGCGAGACTAAGTTCAAAAATAAGGAACAAAATTGTTTGACAAGGAGATTTTAAGAAAGTCTAGTACTCAGCATGTGGTATGGTCCCTGCTCACTGACATTAGTCACAATATGGTGAGGACATGATATTAGAATACACAGTCTGGTGGAGAAAGGAGTGAGAAGGTGGTTGAAATCGTGGGCACGGTAAAGAAGGTTAGTTAGAACTGACTGCAATTGTGAAAGTGGTTACTACGATTAAATAGAAACTTTTCATCTTTTGTATTTGGCTAGCAGGTTTGCAGATAAGATCTACCCACCTTGAGCTGCAGTGTGATGATGTAAACACTTAAAAGGAAAGTGGTTGAATAAAAGAATTCCTTCAGATCTTCTTGCCTGAGCAAGGGAACTGTACCCACAGGACTCTGCAGCCATGAAAGGAGACCAAGTTCTAGCCTGAGCCAGCAGCAGAACTTAGTGTCCCCTACATGGCGTTCGAACGGATTCATTGTATGGAAGTTCCCAATGGGCCTTGTGTGATGCTGTGAAGGAAAAGCCGGAGTTGCAATGGAAACCCTAGGATGTGGATTGCTCTTGGAGGGCAGCTTCCGGCACCAAGTGGGCCGAGCAGAAGAAAAGGCCACATGTTCCTCAGGCTCCAAATCCCACGGAGCACAGGTCACGCTGTCAAGAGCCCCAGATGCTGGACATGGAGTTGCAGGGTTTGGTGCCTTCCTTGATGAGTTTTGACCTTGATTTAGTCCAGTATCTCCGTGCCACACCCTCATCTCTCCCTTTTTAAATCTTTACTGTGTGTCATTATGTATTTTTAAAATATAAATATTTAAAATTTATCCAGCCTTACTGTTAGTAGATTACTGAGTCTCAAAACAGACTTTGAAGTTGGACTTTTCAACAATGTTGGGACCACTTCTTCCTAAGAGAGTCATTGATGAACAGTGTACATTTTATATGGCGAGATGACCACGAGCTTTTAAAGACCAAAGGTAGAATGCCAGAATCGAAAACTGGCATGTTTGGGGGTCAAATTGAAAAAGGGTAGAATTGTGATGGTAAATCTTCATTGTCAACTCGACTGCACTTAGTACCCCATAGGACATCCACCTCTAAGTATGTCTGTAACACTGTTCACAGAGAGTTTTAACTGAGAAGGGAAGACTTACCCTAATGTGGGCTGAGGGTCCAGACTCAGTAAAAGATGGAAAGGCCAGAAGTCTAATGAGCACAGCCAAACATCTGTCTCTACACCCTGATTATAAATATGTGTCTGGTGGCTTCATGCGCCTGTTGTCCATTCCTGCAGTGATGGGCTGTATCCCTTCTAATCATGAGTTACAATAAATCCTTACTCCCTCCAGTTACTTCTCATTAGTATTTGGTTCTAGCAATGCGAAGCACAATTCATAGATTCTGCCAGAGGATCTCCTCCCCACTTCTGATTCCTCCTGGCTCCTAGGGTATCTACCATTTGGCCTCTGGTTACCCCCATACCACTGCCCCACAACCAGACAGTCTTGTTTCTCAGAGTGATGCTGCTACCTTTGGGTTGCAAACTACAGCTGAAGGGGTCTGTGATATCAGTCAAAGCTAAGGGTTAAAACTTCTAAACTCCTGCTCTTCTGTACTCTGCCAGGAAGCAAGAAGACCATGGTGAGAACAGGTCTCTCTTCAGACTCTGCAAACCAAGTGCAGACCCTAGAGCCTACTGTGGGTCTGGCCTCTCATCGATCTAATTCTTGCAACTAGATGTGACACTTTGACCTCTTGATGTGTTCTAATCTTGATCAAACTGGGTGAGTGGAAGACTGGGAACGTCCAGCCAGCTTATAAGTCCAGCTTAGAATTCTTGTTGGTTGAGAACTGAACATGGAGTTAGAATATGTGGGATGTATGTACAAAAGCAGACATCATCAGAAGTTCATGTATATATTGCTCTTCAGGGGGTCCATCCTTGGCCTGCCCTATCTGTTGTGTCTTGGAACCATGGATGAGATTGTGTGACAGTACATAGAGCCAGCAGCAGACTGCAGAGCATTCCTGCGTTCCCAGGGTGAGACAGCCCCAGCACAGCTTGGCCCAACACTGCAGTAAACATCCCCTGACACTCAGCCTTCATTCCCTTCTGTTTTATTATGGCATTATTCACCTGGGATCGCTTTTGAATAATGTCGACTTCAAGCACTTCCTGCATCTGGAGAGTATCAGGAGGGAATTTCAGACATGAAATCCATCAAGTTGAAAAGCTGCTGCATCCCCTCACACCGTCCCTCCTGCAAGCGGTGGCATCCTGCCCTAAGCTGCTTTCCCTCTCTTCAGCCAGGCAAGATCCTCCCCAGGCTGCTGAACTCCAGAAAGGACTAGATTGCTGACACTGGACCATGGGGGCAAAGATTTGGACTCATGTGTCCAATCTTTATGGACCTCAGTTGCTCTTCTGTCAGATGGGGGTAACCATGGCACTACATATATGTAGTGAAGAGAGGAGATGATACGCGAAGGACACAAGTACTGGCTGGTGCTAATATCACCAATTTATGCACTAGTTGCTGTTGTCACAAACATGCTTCAAGCCCCTACAAGGTGTCAAGCAGGAGTCCGGTGTCATTTATACTCTCTGCCCATCCTGCATGAATACCCATAGGCCCACTAGAGCTAGGGCTCAGGACAAGAGGCAGAATAATGATCAGTATGTGGAGTCCCAGTCTCCCATGTGTGTGGACAATGGTTCCTATGGGACAAAGGAAGCAGAGGCCATACAGCTTGGCTCTCAAGTTGTGCTGGGATGGCAGGGAGCCTTTTACAGAAGGGAAAACTGAAGGTCTTGAGGCCTATGTGCCCAGGCCACTAGTTGTAGAGCTAAATAGACTGCACAACCTCAACCTAGTACTAGAAAAAGATGAATAGTACCCATTAACATGTGTCATGCACCATTCATAAGTTTTCTTGCTCTTCATTATAGTTGTCCTTTTGTGAAGTCAAGTCTAGTGTCCTGATGACTGCCTCTGTCCACAAACCTCATGCCCATCAGACCTCCTTGACCAAGGAGAGAAATGTCACAGACTCATGAGCTTGGTAAAATATGGATGAGATCTATCTATCTGTCTATCTATCTATCTATCTATCTGTCTGTCTGTCTGTCTGTCTGTCTGTCTGTCTATCTATCTATCTATCTATCTATCTATCTATCTATCTATCTATTTTTCTATGTGTATGTATGTTTGTATGTATCTGCCTGTCTATCTATCTATCTATCTATCTATCTATCTATCTATCTATCTATCTATCATCTCTGTGTATGTATGTATGTATGTATGTATGTATGTATGTATGTATGTATCTATCTATCTATCTATCTATCTATCTATCTATCTATCTATCTATCTAACTATAGATACATATTTTTCTTCCATTTCTCCTACCTATCTTTTCCAGAAATACAAATATGAGTTACTATCATCAGCCACAGCAATATGAGCTAAGCTATCATGATACTCAAAGTTTGGTGACAGAATCAATCTTTCTATGGGACATAGTATGTTATTTTTGGAGCTACAACTACTCATAGAATAATTTCTATAAGCCTGTATCCTTTGTTTTCTTTTTAATCTTTGAAAATTTGTTTTATTTTATATGTATGGGTGTTCTGCCTATGTTTTCGTGTACCATATACATGCACGCTTGCCCATGGAAGCCAGAAAAAGGCATTAGATCCCCCTGGAACTAGAGTAACAAATGATTGTGAGCTGCCATGTAGGATCTGGGAATCGAACCTGGGTCCTCTGGAAGAGCAACAAGTGCTCTTAAACATTGAGCCTTCTCTCCAGCCTCCTGTGTCATCTTTTTTTATGCCCTTTGAGGAAGAAACATCACTGGGGTCAAGAATCCTAGATATGCCCAAGAATCCCTGAGCAGGCAGCATGGTGTCCATATCCCAGCTCCCATCCCCTGCCTGAAGGAGAGCGGTGTTCTCAGTAAGAAGCAAGAGGAGCAGTAACAGAGTGAGCATAGCTAAATTAGCAGAGCAAGGATAGGAAGAAGAGAATTTTATGTGTCTAAGATGCCTATTGTGTGCCACCATCTACCAGCTACCATCACCAACCTCACAGCTGACTTTCTCCATTTAATTGATGTTGAAAGGTGCCATTCCCTTGCCTAAGGCACCCAGATATCAGACTGGAGTTTAAATATATTCCTGGGTTTACTTCCCAAGCTGTGCCCTTGGGAAGAAAGTTGGGAAAACAAGTCAAGAAAATTTTCTGCCTTTTCAGAGGACTCAGGCTGGAGGAGGTCAGGGTAAGAACAGAAGAGGTGATGGGAAAGAACAAGGAATTGGAGTTACTTTCTTGCTATTCCCCCGACCCCATGATAGACTAGCAGACACCATTTAAAAGTGATGTCCCATCCGGTTTTCTTCCTAAGGCAGGTTCAAGAGAGTTAGGATGAATGCCAGGGGACACATGGCTTGGCAGCCATCTAGACACAGATCCCTGACTACCAGGCAGGATGGCAACTTCGGGGGAGTATGGCTTTGTTAGAAGTGTCAAGAGGAGTTGTGTTTCTCTGCTCTTTACCTGACATGCTAAAAAATATTTAAGCCAATCTGAAGTGCAGACACTGGGAGGGATGGACCAAAGAATACCAAAAAGCATGTACACACTGTGCACACGTAT